>NC_133661.1:1595713-1898713 GCF_037893015.1 Macrotis lagotis | reverse complement strand
CCCCATGTCGTCCGGGAGCCACGAGCCCTCCGGGCTCCTGCCGGCGCAAGGGGGCCCAGCTCCTCTCTCCGATGCCCCCCGCCCCGGAGACCCAGACAGCGGGGCAGAGGGAAGGGGGAACTAGCCGTTTATCCTCAAGCCCAGGGGGACCCCGTCAAAGTCCAGCCAATCCTCGCCCTCGTTGCTTCGGTCTCCTCGGAGCCCAGCTACGGAGGACCCAGGCTGAGCCCACAGACCCCTGGCCCTCGCAGGGGGTCAGGGGAAGGGAGGGGTTGGGCCAGCCAGGACCAGGTCCCGGCTCCTCCCCAGAACCTCAGGTCCGGTTCATTTGGGCCTTGGCATCGTGCCATCCTGAACCCGAGGGGCACATGGCAGCAGCCCCAAGTCAGTCGTTTCCTAGTTACGGAATCTGTATTTCCACTGCCCAGGACAAGACCTTTTGCAATGTAGGAAGCCTGGCCTCCATGGGCCTAGCTCCCCAGCTACTCCTCTGCAGCCCAACGGCCAGACCAAACCTCCTTCCTCCCAGAAGGACCATGGGGGGCTCCTCGTTCAAGCACCCTTGCGGATCAAAAGTCTTTTCTACCTGCAACGAGATCCCCCAATTCAGTCGGCATGGACTAAGTGGGCCAACGGGGGATACAAAGACAACAGCTTTGCCTGCCCGGGTGGAGCTCACATGCTACCCTGAGTTATTCCAGAAGCTGATGAGTGTCTGTTGACCTTGACTAGGAGGAAAGGTGTCTCCTTCTGGGTTGCAAAACTGCTTCCACGATCTGCCATGTGGGCACCTGGGACACACGAAGACCAAGTCTCGGGATAAGACGTGAGCATAAAATGAGAATAAAGGCAAACAAAACTGATCCCTTCAAAATAAGACAGGTTTTGAAGCCCTGCTCTGCCACTGACAGCCTATGGGACTTTGGGCAAGTGCCCACCCCTCCCTATCCCTTCACTCCCTCCTTGGTAAATTGAGAGGGTGCATCTGGATGGTCCCGATAGCCCTACCCTTGCTGTTCTACATTCTATGAACTCCAGTCTAGAAACTCAAGGGGAAAGCAGAGAAAGACCACAAGATGAGAATAGAAATGGCCACTTCTGAAAAGTCTGTTCTTCCTCTCCATTAGCTTTTGCTTTTGCACCCTCAGTAACTAGGGCAGAGTCTGACATTCGGTGACTATTAGATAAACGTGTGGTAGATGGAATTATTTTCCTTAGGAGCAAAATTATGGTAATAGCAACTAGACTGCTCTAGGTTAACTTCTTCCCCAGTCTAGTTGCTATTAACAAAAGGGGTTCGCCTGTTAACTGATACAGTTGGCCTGCCCAAGTGTCTTATAGGCTATCAGGTCTTCCACACATCCACACCCACCTCTGATTCTCTTAATCAGTAAGTAAGTGCTGGGTAAATCCGGAGTCAGTCTGACAATGTGATCGTGTGTTATCACTCTGAAGTTTAATGAAGCTTCAAGTTTTACTTTCTATTGAAGAATTGCAAACTAGGCAGCCTAAAACTCATTAGTTTCATTTTCCTCCCTAAGTTAATTTAAAATAAATTGTTTCAGAAGTTTGGAAACAAATTGGTGTGGGGTTTTCTCCACATTTTTCCCTCGGTGGAATATAAGTAAATGTGTTTTGGAATAGCCACTCTAATAGGATGATTCCTCCCTCAAGAGCCATTATCCTTAGAGAGAACTGAAAAATTCTAAAACCATTACAGCAGTTACATTCATGTCACTAAAAGCTGAAAAAGGCATTTCTTCCCAAATTCAAAGATAGAAAACAGGGCAAAATGAAGATTGGTCACTTTTATAAAGGAATCCAAAATTTGACTCACTTAGAATTTCAATTGCTAGACACAGCAGTTTCCATATTGAAGAGAGGGTCTTAGAAGCAGTGAGGGAATTGAAGGGATAAGGACAGCAATAAGTTCATTGCGGGACTTGACATGAATGGTGGGACTCTAGAGAAGCCTGGAAAGAATTACTTGGACTGATGCTGAGTGAAGGGAGCAGCACCGAAAGAACATTGTCCACATGAACAACATTGTAGGCTGATCAACTCTGATGGTTGCAGATCCTCTCAGCAGTTCAGAGCTAGGATGATCCTGGGAGACCTGGACAACCTCGTCATTCAAATAAAAGAAAAACACAATCTGAATGGACCCTAGGTTCCCTTTTTAAAAATTTCTCTTCTGCTTTTCCTTCCAGTCCCATGATTTTATTCTTTTCCCCTCAGTCCTAATTCCTCATACTAATATGTAAAGACTAATGACTAATATGTAAAGATATTCAACACAAATGTACATAGACTATTTGCCACTGAAGGGAGGGGGTTGGGAAGGGAGGGGAGAAGAAAATTGTGTCATTTATAATTATGCTTGTGGTTGAATGTTGAAAAACTGTCATAACAAGTAATTAGAAAAATAAAATAAAATATCAATTAAAAAATCATGGAAGTTGAGTGAACCTCACTGATCCTATCTTGTGACTCAATTCTGGAACCAGCCCTGTTCTCTTTCTATTCCTCTACAGGTCTCTTCTAGTTTCTGTCTTGTGTCAATCATGGGAATTGGGAAAAAAGCTTATTGTCTTGCTTGAACCTGGTCTGGTGTGGCTGGGAAGTTGGACCATTCCTCCTTGCTGCTTTAGAGAACCTTAACCAAGAACCTGGGTTATGCCCATTAAAACTCTGGTGAGGGGGCAGCTAGGTGGTGTGGTGCATAGAGCACTGGCCCAGGAGTCAGGAGGACCTGAGTTCAAATCTAGCTTCAGACATTTAATAATTGCCTAGCTGTGTGACCTTGGGCAAATCATTTAACACCATTGCCTTGCCAAAAAAAAAAAAACAAACCTCTGGTGAGATCTGAGGGCTGATGCAGGGCATTTTCTCACATTTGTACATCTCAAGGAGCCCATGTGTCTTATCTGAAAACAGAGCTCTTCTGGTCAGTCAGTTATTGTTGCATTATTACTTTGATTGTTTACAGACACTTGGAGGGAGAAGAACCCCTTTGCTTCTGATATCAGAGGACTGCACTTGTTCAATTTCTGACCCCCAACTTGGAAAGTCCTTTCCTCCAACTTTCCTCCAACTACCAAATGTGTATTGTTTCCTTTTCATCAATTAGCCTTATTTGAGTCATTATTTTGCCACGTATAAAAAGTCTGTCTCCCCCTGTACTGGGGGCCTAGGTCTAAACCAAGGAGGTCTGTTCTAGTTTGTTGAGCACTTGGCAGCATAGCTTAATAAATCATTTGCTCAGATCAAACCTTTGTTTTTCTCAGTTATTTTATCTTTCTCCCCACCACACTTTAGCCATGCTGAGTCAAATCAGGGCTCGAACCGCAGGCTTCAGGAAAACTCCCGAGATCGCTGGTTGATTTTTCACCCAATACTGCCTCCCAGAGGTCTGACTCCTGCTCTCAAATCCCTTTTCTTCAGAACTTAGGTAAGATTTTGATCTTTGACTTCAAGGCTTGGCAGTCACCTCAGGGTTTGAGGAGTTTTGGGTTTGGGTTATTTTAGGTTCACCCCAAGGATGGAGAATAGGGGTGGAGTAGGTTTTGATCCAGTTTTAGGTTTTCCCTAAGGAGTGGCAACAACTTTTAGAGTTCAAATTTGCCCCAAGGGGTGAGGTGGCTTAGGTTTAGATTTTTGATTCCCTCAAGAGAGGGAACCCCACAAGAGGGAATTTGGGATTGGTCCTTTCTTGGAAAGTTTTAGGCTTACCCCAGAAATTGAGAACATTTGAATTGTTCCAGAGATTGGGGAAGTTTAGATTTGGTTCACCTTGGAGCATGGGGTGACTTAAAGTTTGAGGAAGACCTGACAGGTGAGGAATTCTTGCTCTTCATGTGCTGCCTCTAGCAATGCCACCCCCCATCTCTTCTCCGTTCTGTTTCTCAATTCAATTAAGTTTTATTAACTCTTCATTGCATACGAGACTCCCTTTGCCCCAATCCCTACTCTCCTAACAAAGTTCAGACATCAACCCAGACACCTCAGGTTATTAAATTTCTCTGCAAATTAAAAGTTAATAGTCTCTGAATGTCAACCTGAGGAAACTCAGTCCCCGTGAGCTTTGGAACATCTATGAAGGAGGTTCAGCAGCCTTGCGGGCTTTCTTCTGGTTCCTCGGTTGAGTTACCGAGAACTGAAGCTACCGCCTAACTGGTTTTCATCCCCCACAGTGCTGGGGTGAAGGAATTGACCTGTTTGTTTTTCTCTCTCTCCCTCTCACCATCTCTCTGTCCTAAGTCTCAAGGAAAGGAAAACCAACAGAAAAATTACTAAAGGACTTCAGTTAAAGACTTTAGAATGATGAGGAATTTTAAGGAAGTTTCCTAACTAGAGCAGTTGTCCCAATAAGCAGACTCCCACTTTAGTTTTCAGTGGGGGGGTCAGGTTCAAAAGCTAGTCACTTAGGCAACTTGGAGATTTGGCACCTGAACAACTCAGCCCCATCTGACTTCACATGGACCATTTGTGTCCTATCTACAGTAGAGTCTTCAGAGCTTGTACTGTATTGTATTGAGCATCGACTTGCATTGATCAGGCACGGTCGAGCAGATGGTACCTTGATTCCAACATGGTGCTATTATTTGGTCATCCTGGAGAGCAAAGGACAACAACCAACCTATCAGGTTAAAAATGAAATGAAAATAATAATGAAAATGAAAATAAAAATAAAAATAAAAAAATTCTGCAAGACTGATTTCACCATTGACCTTGGTGGAATTATAGAAATAAAATTATAGAACTGCAATCTAAAAGAACTAAGAAAGACATCCTAGTAGATTTTGAGAGTCTGGAGATTAATCATTTTCACTGAGCAACAGCATCTACTGCCATATCTTAGTGAGTTTTGGGGTGCTACTATAGAGTATTGGTTTTAAGAAAAAATGAAAATTAAATTCTGTTAAAGTTTGAGGAGGAAGCAGAATACAGATCCCCCCCCCCAAAGATTGATAGCTCTATTGTTTCAGATAATGAAGGAATATAACTAGTTTCAAAACAAACACATAGTGAAGGAGGGGAAACAGTACACAGTCTGTTTTTTTTTAATTTATCTAAAATTTAGTGGTTCTATGAAAAGAAAAATCAGAGATCCCTCTGACTCATTCCAGTTGACTTCCCCAGTTCAGAGACTGCCTCCCTTGTTAGCCCCTTTATTTCAGAAAAAGGTTTCCAAATAAAGGTGTTGGAAAAATGCTGGAAGAATGCAGTGAAACGAGTTACATTCTAGTCACAGAAATTTATTCATGTGATTTTAAGAAAATTAACTCGTCTCTATTTGTCTCAATTCCCTGATCTATACAGAGGAAAATAATAATGACACCCACCTCCCAGGATTCTTGTGAGGATCAAATAATATCATGATTGTACAGTGATTAATGCAATGATTAGCATTCGGTAAACTCGATATGTTACCTTTTTTTTAGTGTTTTGCAAGGCAAATGGGCTTAAGTGGCTTGCCCAAGGCCACACAGCTAGGTCATTATTAAGTGTCTGAGACTGGATTTGAACCCAGGTCCTCCTGACTCCAGGGCCGGTGCTTTATCTACTGTGCCACCCACCTAGCAGCCCCATATGTTACTTTTTACTTGAAATTTGGAAATCAATTGTATCAGAAATGCTGTGAGCAAAACAATTTATTGGAAAATGTTTACATGAACTGATACAGAGTAAAGTGAGCAGAACCAGGAGGGTATTGTTCATAGTACCAAAGCAACAGTTGAAGAACTCTGAATGACTTAGCTCTTCTCAGCAAAACAATGATCCAAGACAATCCCAAAGGGGTCAGGGTCAAAAATGCTTTCCACCTCAAGAGAAAAAGTGATGCTGTCTGGATACAGCCTGAAGAATATTTTTATTCTCTTTCTTGCTTTTCCTGCCCCTTTCTTTCTTCCCTTTTTCAAGTCTTCTTCCAAAATATCTAATATGGACATGTTTTAAATATTTTACATGATTACACATATAGAATCAGATTGCCTTCTGGAGGGGTGGGGGATAGAGGGTTAGAATCAATACTCAAAACTTTTTTTAAAAAAATGTTAAGCATAGTGGATAGAGCACTGGCCCTGAAGTCAGGAGGACCTGAGTTTAAATGTGACTCAGAAATGTGATAACTACCTGGCTGTGTGACCTTGGACAACTCAATTAGCCCCAATGCCTTACAAAAATGAAATAAATAAATTTTTAAAAATATTTAAATTTTTTTAAATGTTTAAAATTGTTCCTACAGGTAATTGAGGAAAAGAATAAAAGAAAAAAATCTCAGAGGTCAGAAGTTCCTCCAAAATTTTTTTTTATTCTTTTTCAATATGGATAGTTAGGTTATGAACTGAACTGTTAAAAGAATGAGAAGAATAGATATATGAAAACTGTTAAATATGTAATGGGGTATATTTTGTTTTAAAACAGATAAAATAAGTTTACTATAACAATAGTGAGTTTTTATTTGAAAAATTTTGACTAACATAAAATTATGAAAATGTATAGGGTGGTTTTAAAATGTAATTTCAATATATCAATATGAGTCAATTCTCAAGTATTTTTGTATGTTTGAAACATCCAAATTTGGTTAGTTTTATGTAATAAGTAGAGGATAAATGACATTTAACTATTAGGGAACATGAGAAATTAGAAATATTCAAGCCCTGACTTGTGAGTAGTAAAAAAAAAAAAAAGAAAAGAAAAACTCAGTTTTCCTATTGCTTTGAGTTTTGTTAACAGAAATGGTTGTCTATTGTCATGAAGGCAATAGTAGAAAATGACATGTGGTGCAGTCTGAGAATCTCATTAAGTAAATGTCTGTATCTGGAGAACAGTAGAGGGGATAACCTTGACATGGAATAAGGTAGAAGAAGCCTCTTGACCCAGTTTTCCCATTGTGCTCTCTCCTTTCTGAATAGCAAATTTCCCCTAAGTTAATCTTAAATCTTGCTTTTGACACCTTGTGACTACATGATTGGCTATCATATATGACTCATACCTGGAATCAAACAGAGCTAAGGGAATTTTCCCCTATTTTAATGTTAGGTTTTAACTATGTCCCTCCTTTTCCTTTCATAGTAAATTTCTATTATTAAGGGCAAGTAAGTATAATACTTATCAGAATAATATAAATCTATTATTTAATAGATTAATCCTGGAACATCTCTGAGTTACAATAATAGGATACAAGCATAAAAAAAACTTAAAATTTTAATCTGTATTTGTGATCAATTTACATTATAGGGATGATATCCTCCAAAAGGGGGGGATTAGACAAAGTAATAAAACAGAGATATAATGTAAAAGTTTTCCAGTGAAATGAAATAGTAAATTTTGAGAAAGTAATAGGATTAGTATTTTTTCTCTGAGAATTATATGCATATTATATTATTGAATTTAAGATAGAAATGCAGATTTTGAATGTTTTACTAATAAGTTCACAAAATTGGATTAAAGATTATAAAGTTGTGTGTGTGTGTGTGTGTGTATAAGGAAATTGAAATTATTTCCCCATTTTGAAAGTTTCTGTTCAATAATTTTAAAAAGACAAAAGAGTTCATTTTATAATTTAGATTCTCATGAAAAAATTTT
This sequence comes from Macrotis lagotis, assembly GCF_037893015.1. Taxonomy (NCBI): domain Eukaryota; kingdom Metazoa; phylum Chordata; class Mammalia; order Peramelemorphia; family Peramelidae; genus Macrotis; species Macrotis lagotis. Next base: position 1,891,123 of record NC_133661.1, on the reverse strand, counting down.
AAGATTCTTATATTAGGTAAAGATAAAAACAGCAAGCAGTATTTAAAAAGAACTGAAATTCTCTGAAGTTTCAGATTTGGAGAACTACATTTAAGCGATTGTACTAAGCCAACTTTAACCTAGGAATATCTACAAATAATTTGAAATCAGAGAAGTAGCTTCCCTTTCAGACTTGCCCTGAGAATAAGGGCTATTCCAAAATGTCCAAGAGAAGATATCATGCACCTTTCAACTACATGAGACATCTGAGAGACATTGGGAAGGGGTTACTAGGGACACAAGGAGATGATGTAAGTTAATATTGAGAATCATTTTATGTTTAAAATTTCTTAGTTATCTTGGTGACATGTAAATCTTCTCTTCTCAAAATCGGTGAACTGAACCCCCCAAATAGTTTGATCTGTAACCTGATCCATGTAATTCTAATTAAGAATTTATTAAAAACCTTATAGATTTGGTTCAAAGATAAGTGATCCATGGAGGGGGAGTGTGCTGCCTACTACCCCATAAAGAGAATTAAGGGAATTATTTCCTTTTAATTAACTGGCCTTATTTGATTGTTTTTAAAGTGTAAAAATCTGTCTGCCCTTGAACTGAAGGCCCAGGTTTAAGCCTGGAAGTCTATTCCTAGTTTGTTGGGCAATTGGCAGCATTACTTAATCAATCAGTATGCTCAGAAGATCGAAACTTTGTTTTCCTCAGTCATTTCATCTTTCACCCACCACAGCAGCCAGGAAGCAGAAAATCACATGTCAAAAGGAACCAATTTGAATCACAAAAGAGATTATTCAATAAAGATGAGCAATGACAGAAGCTGGGGAATAGTATAATCTTATAAAAAGTAAAATCAGCTTTCAACTAAAATTGCCTATTCTGCAAAACTAAGCATATTTTTCATGAGGAAAACTGGTTCTCTAATTCTGCCAAAAATTTGTTAGTCATTTACTCATTCAGTAGAAATCAGAGTTAGAATGTCTTTTGACATAAAAATTGTAAATGCTGAATAATAATAAGATAAAGAATATTTTAAAGCAAGGAAGGAGAAAGTGGTAATTTGATGTATATTTGCTATAGGAAGAGAGAGAGGAAGGGATGAGACAGAAATAGAAACTGGAATGGTGACTGCTAAATCAATTCTTGTCTGGAATGAAGGGAGATTAAAATTATATATTAGTAAAAGTTGAATTCCCAGAATTGTAATGGAGGGAGAGACAACTTTTCTCTATATGTGCAGATAAATGAGTTAGATTGTTAAAAAATAAAACAAGCTATGTTGTGTTTATATAACTATATAATATGATATATGTAGAGGAATACTACTTAATTATGAAGTTGAATGTAAATAGATTGAAATCACCCACAAAAAAGGAATAAAAGAATGGAATAGAAAAAATTATCACATATTGTACACAGGAAACACACCCAAAATAAAGGGACACATACAGATTTAAAGTGACAAACTGTTATATTTCAAAAAAAATGGCTATGATTAAAATCATAATTTCAAATAAAGCAGTTGGAAAAATTCATAAAAACATATAAATAAAATACCAGTATTAAATATATATAGATAGATAAATATACCAAATATCAAAGAACCTAAATATTTATAGAAAATGCTAAGTGAAATATAAAAAGCTATAGATGATAAGGCATTGATAGTAGGAGCCTTTAATGTTACTCTTTTGGACCTTGACAAAAATCACAGAAAGATAAATGAAAAGAATATAATAGGATTGAATAAAATATTAGGAAAAAAGATAATCACATGGGGAATTTTGAAAACTATATTTCTTTCATTTTCACAGAATGTAATAAAAATTTAACATGCTTTAGAGCATGAAGAAATCATAAATAAAAGTAGAAAAACAGAAATCTTAATACAACAGCAATTGCTGGAATTGGGTGAGAAAAAAAGGATTCACTTTGTCTCTCATGAGGGAAACTTTATTCAAAAAGAAGTAAAAATGAAATGAATCCAGGGGAAAGTGATCATCTCATCCTGAAGTTTATGATAGAGAAAGTGGGAAGATCTGGGCATAGTTTGGGGGGAAGCAGATTCTAAAGAGATAAATATTTCAAGAGAGTCAGTCCAAGAAAGATGATAGATGCCAAGAACAAAATTCTCAAGATGCAAATGGTAGGGGCAGCTAGGTGGCACAGTGGATAGAGCACTGGCTCTGGAGTCAGGAGGAACTGGGTTCAAATCTGACCTCAGACACTTAATAATTACCTAGCCATGTGGCCTTGGGCAAGGCACTTAACCCCATTTGCCTTGCAAAAAACAAACTAAAAAAACTAAAAAAAAAAAAGATGCAAATGGTAGTAATTCAAAAGAAGAGAGAAAAAAAGAGATTAATGTGGAAAGCGTAGGAAATTCAGAAACCAGCATACATTTTTAAGAGAAATGTTCATAAGATAGAAGATTGACCAAGCTGATTAATCTAAGAATGAGAGATAATTCTATAAAATAATGTTGGGAATAAGCTAAAATTGACCAGGGAAGTTAAAGATGGTAATGAGAAAGGGTAGGTATCTTGGGAGGAAAAGGGGAACTAAAGAAGAGATGGAAAAGTTCCTTGAGATATACAGTTATACAGATATACAGAGACAAACTTCTCTACCAAGGAGAATGATTTCTGCATTGGAGATGACAGATCAAAACTGAAAAGTAGGCGGGCAGCTAGGTGGCACAGTGGATAAAGCACCGGCCCTGGAGTCAGGAGTAACTGGGTTCAAATCCGGTCTCAGACACTTAATAATGACCTAGCTGTGTGGCCTTGGGCAAGCCACTTAACCCCATCACCTTGCAAAAACCTAAAAAAAACCCCAAAAAACTGAAAAGTAGGGAGATCTTGGTATTAATAAAAAAGAAAAGAAACTGTATCTCAATTTCTCTGATGAATCCAAAATAGCAGAAGACATATATCATTGAGTACTGAAAGAACCAGTGGATGTGACTGTTGAACCTCGATCAGGAATCTTCGACAGAGGGAAAGGAGGAGGATGGAGGGAATAAGACAGAATTCTAAGTACTTTACAAATTACCTTATTTGAACCTCACCACTCCTGGGAAGGAGGTGCTATTATTATTCCCATCGTACAGTTGAGAAAGCAGAAGCAGAAGTTAGTGTCTGAGGTCAAATTTGAACTCAAGGCTTAATGATTTCAGGACCACAGCTCCAACCACTGCCCACCTAGCTCTTTAAATGATGTGAGAGCTAAGAGCATATGTCTTCACTTGTCAAAAGGGACAAGAATAGTCTGCAAACCCACATGGGCTTGATTTAGATTCAGGGGAAAAGTGAGTAAAGAGATTGGCAAATACCTAGAAAGAAGCAATGCCTGTCCAAAATGAGTCAAAGCAGATGCAGCTTGTCCCTGACTTGTTTCTTTTTAGATAGGGGAATGTTTCCATTTACTTCAGGAGACCTTTCCCACCCCTACTTGACAAGGCTCTCACCCTATTAATTAGTCCCTCTATAGAAATCATGCTTGGAAAGGCCTTCAGTCTGGGGCCTCCCTCTAAGCATTATTTCCTCCTCCATGAAGATCATTTGTACCTATTTATTTGCACAGTCTCCCCAACTAGATTGTAAGCTCTTTGAGGACAGCGAACTCTTTGGCCTCGTTTTGTGTTTCAATGCTTCCTCTCTGACGTTCAGTAGGTGTTCGATCCACGTTTTGATTGGTTGATTGATTGACTTCCTTTTGTATCCCCCCAACAGAACGAGTTCTGAGACAGCAAGGGCTTAGTTTTCCTTTCTTTGTATTCCCAATCCCTCACCTTGCTTGGTGTTTACTGGCTTGATAGAGTTTTCCTAGGTTTTAGTGAAACATCTAGTAAAGTAAACTACTTTAGTAAAGTTTTGGTCAAGCATCTCTTACTATTCCTGGAGAGAAGAGGGAGAGGACTAGAGGATCATGCAATTTGATCAATTCAGACATGGTTGGTTGAAGAGGGAATGAATACTCTAGTGAGACCAGCCAAGGTCACCCCAATTCCAGTCTGAAAAGGGTGAACAGCAGAAGCAAAGACATGGAGGGGGAGTCTTTGGATGGAAAATGGAGATTCTCTGTAGAAAGGGAGGCAACATGAATATCTTGATGGCCCATGGAGAGCCAGGCTGACACTGAATGGTGCACCAGAGCACCTACTGCCCTAATCCTCTCTCCTAGACACAATTTCCAAAGGAGGAAGGGAAGTAAAAACCACTGTACTGAAAATAATTACTCTAAAGCAACAGAGGGAAAAACTAATTACTGAGGCTTAAGGAGAGAGAGAACTTTCGATACCGGAAGAATTTCTCTAAAAGAAACACAAGTAGCACTAGCCTTGGAGTCAGGAGAACCTGAGTTCAGATCTGACCTCAGACACTTGGTAATTGCCTAACTGTGTGACTTTGGGCAATTCAGTTAACCCCATTGCCTTAAATAAATAAATTAAAAATTTAAAAATAAAAAAAAATAAAAGAAAGACAAGTTTTCTATGCTTTCCAGCCTGGAGCTAAGGGAGTCAAAGTGAAGATGCTTCTGTCCATCCTAAAAGCTTAAGGATCTTTGTCATAACTGAAGAAAGCACAATAACTCCCCACTCAGGTTGAAGGTAGAAAAAAACAGGTGGAAGCTGTCCATCAAGGAGTGAACCCAGGAGAGCAACAGAGATGCTGCACCTGGAGAGGTGCCAGAGAAGGTATAACATTGTCATCACAATGGGTCTCATCATGCACTCCAAATTGTCCCAACAAACATGTATTAATCACCTGTGGATAAAGCTCTATGCTTATCTCTGGGGATAAAAGGTCAAAGAGAAAACAGTCCTTGCCCCAAAGAGACTTCATTCTATCGTGAGAGAGAAAATACAAATGACCGAGGACAGATGTGGCTCTTTGAGGAGAGGACATTGAGGGGCCTGGGAAATGTATCCTGCTGTAAGTAAACTTTCAATTTGAAGCAGAGGGAAGAAAAAAGTTTCTTCCAGGTACAGCAGACAGCCTCAAGAAAGGATAGTAGAGGGGGCGGCTAGGTGGAGCAGTGGATAGAGCAACAGCCCTGGAGTCAGGAGGACCTGGGTTCAAATCCGACCTCAGACACTTAATAATTACCTAGCCATGTGGCCTTTGGGCAAGCCACTTAACCCTGTTTGCCTTGCAAAAACCTAAAAAAAAAAAAAAAAAAAAAAAAAGGATAGTAGAAGGAGCCAGAATGTGCAATGCCAAGGAAGGGCAAGAAGCCCAGTTTGTCTAGAATGCTCTGTGAACCTGTAAAGGAAGGCTGGGGCTGGATGGAAAAGGGCTGGGAATATCATGCTGAGGCACCTGGCATTGACTCTGGAGGCAGTGAAGGATCATTGAGGGCTCCTGAACAAAGGAACTTACATTTACTTTGTCCTAGACACTGCCTTAAGCATGGGCATATGAGTGATGTAAGCAAGATAGGCTCTGACCTCCAGGAGGGAGGAAGATAACCTATGAAGTGAGGCAGCAAGTGGGGGGGGGGGGGTGAAGCAGTGACAAAGGCAACATAGGGAGGGTGGCTTCTGGGAAAGAGAAGAGGAAAACTTATCTGCCAGATCCTAGGGTCCAGGAGAGAGTGAATAATGAGGAGCTCAGAGGGTGAGATGGCCTTGTTGGAAAATGACCCCTCCAGGGTTGTGCTGGTCTAATCTAGGAAAGGGGATTGGAAGATGGTAGAGTGTCAGCAGCTTGACTTGTAAATAGCATAGTCAGTCTTCTGCAGCAGCAAATTTGTTGGGCAGCACCTTGACTGGTGGCAGATTGATGGAGTCGAGAGAAAAGGAACTAGAAGTGGAGAGATCAATTAGGAGGCTTTGGCAATGGTCCAGGTTGATCGCCTCATGCCCAAATGAATCAGAACAGATTTAGAATTGAGATGAACCCCAGAGATGATCTGAGGCCCAGGTGGATGAGGCACCATCCTATGAAGGTTCCAGTCTTTATGACTCCCATCTCTCAGCATAGTTGATCAGAATTTCAATCTGCCTACTCCTGTCTACCACTAGGGTTTCAGGGTATCTTCATCAAGTTAAATATGGGCAGGCAAGGACCAACTGCTGCCTCTTCCTCCCTCTCCCAACTCCCGGGGAGGTCAGCCCCAGAGCCTAGAATTCCTGTCTCCTTCCTGGTAGACTTTATTACCTGGCATTTTACTGGTTCCTTGCTCATGAGTCCTGAGGCAGAGCCTGTGTTTGGTCATGTAGCACAGCCCTCCAGAGGCATGCAGGTACATATACATCTAATATAAACATACATAGACATGTGCATATAATACACATATGCATACATTTATAGACACACATACACATGCATGTGTGTGCGCACATATACATACATAAGACACATACACTCCTTCCACAGCCCAAGGCACAAGGCTGGGAGGTGGCCCCCAATTTGTTGACCCAAGACCTAGGTGTCAAGTCCAGCTTTTCTCCTCTGTATTGGGGGGGGGGGGGGCGGTGCACCAGAGGTCTCTTCAGTCCTTAAGTCCTGGGATGGGACAATCTCTTGACTGCCTCAGGGAGAGCCTGCATCCAGGGCCTCAGAGAACAGATGGAGAAGGGAGTAAGAAGACATGTCAAAGCCTCCAGCTTAGGTGTGGCAGGCTAACAAGGGGTCAGAGAGCACTTCAGGGCTAGGCAGCTGGGAGAAGTCTGTGCAAAAGACCTTGGAGAATCAGGACAGTTGCCAACAAGGGACCCTTTGACTTCCTCATCTCATGCCTCCTCCTCGCAGTGGATAGGTTCAAGCTCTGAGAAAACCACCCAGATATCTACCCAGCCTGGTTTCTTCAAATCTCAGCTCCTCTGCCCCAGGGGGGAGGCTGCCCCTTCTTCACCCTACCTAAAGACCCGATGAACTCAAACCAAGGAGTAGCAGAAGGACCAAGCCTTGGACCATCCCAAGCAGAACACTGCTCTCCCCCTAACCACCCATCTCCGATTGTCTTCTCACACTCTCCCAAGGGCTGTGATTCGGCCAATGGACGATAGCTTTCCTCCATCTGACCACACTTGACTTCATCAAGCCTGAGATCACAGCTCTTTCCTTCCTCTATTTCTTTTCTTTCCTTGCCCAGTATGGGTACAATTTGATGAGTTCATTTCCACTGTGTTCTGCTACCCTCACACCCAGAGGCAGAACCATCATTCTGACACCCAACGAGGAGATTTATCAATTTGTTAAAATCTGAGAAGCATTCGGCTTTTAATGCTGAAGTCAGAGCACTAAGCAGTAAAACTACAAAAGAAAAACTGATCAGGCCAGTGGAGACAAAGGTCAAACTCAATACCTTCCTTATCTGAATTACATATGATGCAGTCAGAATGACCAAACCTGTGTACTGGAAGAAGCCTCTAATGTTCTCATCTAACCCACTTATACCGGGGGGGACTGTTCAACCTCTGATGAAAACTGGCATGCCTGCTTGCCACTCCCATGGCAGCCCAGTCCTCCTTGGACAGTGGTCTGAGTTTTCCTAACATCAGTCCAAACTCTGAGCCCATTTACATCACCTGGCTCTGCTGAGTGGGCTTTTCCTCTTTCCTCTTGACAACCTTAAGATGCTTGGGGATGACCATTCTTCCATCTCTGAAACTCCACTTGTCTTCAACTATGAGCTCCTTGAGGACAGGGCATCTTCAGCACCTCGCAGTACCTCATATCATAGGCACTTAATGCTCACTACCTAACCTATTGATGGTTCTTATGGAATGGGAGCCTGGCCATTGAAAGCCCAGGCAACTGGCACCATATGACTCCATTCCCCATGTGGACCTTAAAAGCATGTACAGCTATTTCACCAACCAAGGAATGAGAAGAGATCACCTTCTGAGGTGTACCTGAGAATGCAGACAAAAGGACCTGAGGCTGCCCCGGGCCTAGCACTGCCCAGCTTTAGTGGAGGGATCTCTTCAGTGGAGATCAGCTCCAGAGTGGAACCTGAAGCCATGTGCTGTGGGCACTACCACAGTGCTGGGACTGGGGTGTCTAGTCCTTCCTGGTTAGTTGAAGGTGCACTGGAAATGGAACAGACCAGAATTTGAAAACTTGGGAACCTCTAAAGGGCCAGGAGAGCATCAGAGACCCAAGCCAGAAACTGAAAGCAGTTGAGCCCCAAGAAGGGCAAGTCCTGGATGACTGTCATCAAGACACTTGTCTCTTTAAGCAAAAGAGGGGCTTGTTCATCAGCCATACCACATTTGGAAATGAACTTGGTGAACAACGTTTTATAACAAGTCCCAGTTGATCCCATTTTCAAGGACCGAGTCAGCTTAGAGGAAAAAAAATCTCTAAATTTAGAGGATCTTTGATTCTTCTTTTCTTCTTGGTAAAATCCAAATGATACAAATTGAGTAAATGATGTTGGGGTACTAATTAGTGGATCAATTGATGATATAAAGGAGATATTGAATGGAATGTCACTGCTGATTAATATTGAGAAGACCATACCAAAAAGAGTTTCAGCTGATAACATTAGAAAAACACCCTGGTTCCTCAAGGCTACCCAAGATCCCTGAGGGGCAGATGTATCATTGCCAGTGAGAGCAGAAATTGAAAGAACTCCAGTGAAGATAACTAATATTGCCCTCTACCAGGGTTGCCATTGTGAGTGGGAAATGAGATAAAGATACCCAGAGCTTAAAGATTCTATTTGAGGAGAAAAACTGTGCCTTCATATTTGCAGAGGCCCACAGGAGAAAGTCTCCACCTGGGCCTTTTTTATAAGATTTCTTAGTTTGGAGAATTCTCTAAAACTCACCAATTTCTCATTATACTTCTCTTAGTCAGGATCCAACATTGCAATGTGAGGAATCTTCTGCTCCTTGACTAACCTCTCCCTGCTGAAGACAAAGGGGTGCTGGGACCCCAAGTTTTATATATAGATTGTTGAAGTCTGAAAGATGACTAATAGAAAGCCCAGGATTACTCAAAAACCATGAATGCAATCCCTAACCTCAATACTATCCAGAGAACCTTCCATGACACACTTACTAGCTGCATCTCTGAGCAAGTCATTTAATCTCTGTCTGCCTTCATTCCTCAACTGTAAGAAAGGTGTCACACTATCCCTTATGTCCCAGGGGTATTGTTTGGATTAAATGTAAAGCCCTTGGCACAGTGCTGGCAGGTGCTGAATAAATCCCTGATCCCTTCCCTGGACATTCTCTTGATGTCAATGTCCTTCCTGAAATGTGATGGCCAAAGCTGAATACTGAAGTGGCTGAGCAGGGCGGGATTGCTTTCCATGTGGGTTCAACTAGAAAGGTTCCCATTTGACTTGGAGGGACACACATTTGCTTATTCCTCTCAATATAATCCAGGATGACACTAACTTGCTGGGATGTCACCACATAGCTGAGTCAGACTGATCTTGGGGTCTGCTCACTCAGACCCCCCCCCAGATCTTTTCCAGATAAGCTACAAGTTTAACCACACCATTCCCAGCTCATATTTGTGAAAGTGATTTATCCGAGTATAAAATGTTATCCTTATCCCTACTGAAATTCTTCTTCTTAGACACATGGTCATCTCTTCCTCTCATGTCCTAGTGGAAAGAGTCTAGAACCCTTCACCCTAAAGCTCCCAGAATAAGTGCTCCCCTCAAACCATTGACCCGACTTTCAGAATAGCCATTACACAGGCAAGCCTGTAGCAGAGATCAGATCCTTCCTGAAATGCAAATGCCAGGCACATTCCTGCAGCTACCTTCCTCTGTACTTTTCCTCATTGGCCTCTTCTTCCAGAATGTCCTTCATCTTTGAATCCCTCCCCAACAGCCTCCTGTTTTCTGCCTGCCAGACTTTCATGAAGCTGTCCTCGATGACCTCAGATGAGATCATTCCACCTGTACTTTCTATGTAAAAGGCCTGGTGTCTTAACCACTAACAACAGCATGCATTTATAGAGTTCACTTGATTCTTACAGCTACTCTGGGAGATAGGTCTTATGACTATTCTCCAGTCTGCAGACACTGAGGCAGAGGAAAGGGAAGTGCCCTGGCCAGAGTGATACAGCTAGTATTAGTCAAGTCCTGACTGCAGGCCTAGTCACAGCTCCTTCTGATTACTTCACTGTGAAGCTGGCCCAGTCACCATGCCAGAGGGAAGGCCAGTCTAGGAGCCCCCACTGTCTCCCAACCTAGCCAACCGCCCTTGCTTCCACTCCAGCCCAGACCCCCAGGAAAATAAGCCCTGTGGAGATATGACCTGGGCAGCCTCCTCTGCAGCTGCTGCAGCTCCAGCCACTCAGCAGTCACAGCAAGTGAAGGAAGTCAAGGTCCACCAACAATGTTCTGGGCAACCACCAAAGGGGTTAACATCAACACTGGTTGTGGTTTAATCATTGGAAATGACATTACCACCTGATTCGTGGTTACCCCCTAAGGACCTTGGGAGCTTCCCTCTGGCTTATAGTCGAAACCCTTCCTAGGGTGGTCTCTATCAATTTAATGGGAGCTCCTGGGAGCAGAAATGGGTCTGTACCCCCAGCATGTGTTGTTTGTACCCCCAATATTTTACCCCAATTACTGTTCATTCCTAAGCCCTGGGAATATCAAGACAAAAAGCTGACAGCCAACCCTTGGCACTATTCTTTGAGTCTATCTGTTGGTACAAAACTTTCCCAGGAAGCTTTGAAAGCTGTTAACTCGGTCTGTCTGTTTTCTGCCAGAATAGTACAGGAGACGTTTTCATACCCTTGGCCAAAATGCAGGCAAACTCTCTGGGCAGCATCCCCTGACCTACCGAGTGATTGGCCCGGTCAAGGACGGGAATGAGGGCTGTCTGGAATTCCTGCTTCTTAGGGAGGTCATTTGATGTAGACAGGCAGGAAACAAGCACAGGTCTTGGAGGTCGCTGCCAGCACCCAGATCCAGAGTCTTCCCAGGGCCTGAGGAAAGCCGGCTGTCTTGCCCTGAGATGGTTCTACTCCGTTCCCCAGAGTGCGGTGTGGCTGCGTGCCCAGCTCTGCAGTCTCCCCCTGTCTTTGCCTGTGTAGCATCTTGTTCACCATGAACATGGTTCTCCGGGCCTTGCTCCTCGCCCGCATCTGTTCAGGTAAGTCTCTCGGGGTTTCTGAAGTTCACGTTCAGCCTCTCGCCAAGGCTTCAGGGACACTTCGCCTGAACTCACATGACCCAAATTTGAGTGGCCTGAAGAACCCTAAAAGGGGCCATTGCTCACGCGCCCCGCTGGAGGAGGGGGAAGAGAGCAAGCCACTGGCCAGGCGCCCCGAAAACTGCCCAAAGAGGGGCCGAGCTGGGGCGGCCGACAGCAGGCCTCGTCCCGCACCTCCCCGGGGGGTCCTGGGCGGCCTGTCCCGGGCCAGTCCTGGGGCTGCGCCGCGGTGTGTTTGGGGGCGCCTGGCTGTGCTCTCTGCCCCCGGGCCGAGGCCTGCCCCAGGCTGCAAGCACAGGAGAGCCGGGGGACGTCACCGGCCTCCAGGGGGCCCCAGCACCGGCAGCCGCGGGCGGGGGAGGCTGCCGGCTCCGGCGCGCCCCCTGGCGGCGGGGCCCCGGCGCGCCCCGGCTCGGCGCAGAGGCTGCCGGGAGGAGCCGGCAGCGCGCAGCCGCACTAGCCTCCGGCCGCGGATTGGCTCCCGAGGGGATGTCCCTCCGCCGCCGCCGCGCGCTCTTCCGGCAGCGTCGCGGTTGCCATGGTGACGCCCGCGCCGGCCCCGCCCCCATCCCCTCCGCCTTCGCGGACTTCGGCCGGTGGCGAGGCCTCTCCCGGGAGGCGGCACGGCCCCGCCCGCCGGCAGGTCAGAGGTCAGCCCGGCGGGGGGGGGGGCCGGGCCCAGGGGGAGGCGGCGAAGGCTGGACTGGAACTCGGGGCCTCCGCCGCGCCCCGTAACCAGAGTTTGTGGGGGTTGGTGCACAGAACCGCGCGCTGGCGTGAGCGGGAGTGAGCTGGCGTGTGCTGGCGTGTGCGTGCTAGTGTGAGCTAGTGTGTGCTGGCGTGTACTAGCGTGTGCTAGCGTGTGCTGGCGTGTGATGGCGTGTGAGCTGGCGGTGTGAGCTAGCATGTGCTGGCGTGTGCTAGCGTGTGTGAGCTAGTGTGTGCTGGCGTGTGCTAGTGTGAGCTGGCGCGTGTGAGCTAGTGTGTGCTGGCGTGTGAGTTAGCGTGTGCTAGCGTGTGCTAGTGTGTGCTAGCGTGTGCTAGTGTGAGCTGGCGTGTGTGAGCTGGCGCGCTGACGCGAGGCCGGCCACCCCGGGGACAGCCGGGCGCTGGCCGGGCCGGCCGGGTCAGAGTGCTGCCCCAGATGCTCACAGGCCGTGTGGCCCTGGGCAAGCCACTTCACCCGGTCTGCCTCAGTTTACCGCTCTGTAAAACAGACTGGAGAAGGGGGACAAAGCGGGCCGGTGTCTGCCCAGCCAGTCCCTATGACGTCATGGGGAAGGGGGGGCGTGCCCCGTCCGCAGCAGGCACAGCGCTCTGGGCACCGGGCTGTCTCTAGTGCCCTCTCAGGGCACCCATAGAAGGAGCCCCGCGCCCCGCTGCCTTCCCAAGCCCACAGTCACACACGAGTTACTACTGCAGCCTCATGTCCAGCGAACCCTTGTCCCCAGCGCTTTGGATTTCTTTTGTGTTTTTTCTGTGTTCAGGTCTCTGCTTAGGCGAGATATGAGCCTTGTGTGGAGGACTGGTCCTTTGCCAGACTAGGAGATGGAAGGGCCCTGCTCCGGCATCGAATCAAAGGAGTCGGTTGGCCATCTGGAGAGCAACTCGGGCAAAACCAGGACCATGTCCATCACCATCCCAAAAGATGTTCAGAATGTGATCGAGGGGATCCTCTGCTCTCCTTCCCCTATTCTGGACTTGAGCAAAAGGGGCCTCGAACTCCTGAGTGAGGAAATCTTCAAAGTCCCTTTTCTGAAAGTGAGTTACCTCGTCATCCAGGGTAGCGTTACACAGACAAGCTCATGCTCCCCACAGACAGCATCCTTGTCTCGGTAAAATTCATATCAGCCCATTGTGGGATGGGGCTCGACGCCCCTAAACCCTCATGGCTTCAGATCTATTATTCAGCTATTATTCAGATCTGTTATTGGAATCATCATGTTGTAGAGATTCAAGTATTAGTTAAACATTCAGCCTCAAAGCCCTAAGTTGTTAAAGTTTTGAACTGTACTTAATTAGCCAGGAGAGAGAGAGAGAGCCCCTTTGGCTCTAACTATGTGTGGCCTATCTAATTGTGTGTTTGTGTGGTGTGTGTGTGTGTGTGTGTGTGTGTGTGTGTGTGTATGTGTATGTGTATGTGTGTGTGTGCATGTACGCTCATGCATGCCTGCGTGCATACACAGGCACCAGGGTCATAGGGGTGAATGAAGACCAATTGATTGAATAGTTTTGATACCATTATAATGACTGTGAAATATAAGTGAACAAAGATGGACTTCATCAAGTTGAGCCTGGTTCCTTAAGAATGAATCTCTAGGGGCGGCTAGGTGGCATACTGGATAAAGCACCAGCCCTGGAGTCAGGAGTACCTGGGTTCAAATCCGGTCTCAGACACTTAATAATTACTTAGCTGTGTGGCCTTGGGCAAGCCACTTAATCCCGTTTGCCTTGCAAAAACCTAAAAAAGAAAAAAAAAAGAATGAATCTCTATTTTTTTCTTAAAACAAATAAATATGTAATCTATTTTATAAAGATATCCATCCAGAGTATTGAGAGGTTGACTATGAGCCAAGTGCATTTTGATTATCAGCAAGAGAAGCAAGATCCTGGCATGTCTGGGTATGTGCCATCACAGGGAAGTGTTTATAGCTGTCTTGGGTGAGGGAGGGGCCCCTCCCCAAGGTTGGAGATGGACCAGCCCCCACTGGCCAATGACCAGGCTGCTTCTGCCAGCAGTGTGAGCTACTGAGAATGGGAAGCCTCGGGCTAATAGGAAGGACTTTGTTTTACTAGAGATATCTTGTCCTAGTGCCCATTATCCTGGGCGCACTGGCAGAGTTAGTGCCATAGAATCTAATTCTGTTTTTTATTGTTGTTGTTTGTTGTTTGTTTTTTGTTTTCCTGGAAGCAATTGCATCTCCAAAGAAATGAACTCAGCATAATCCCTAAAGATTTCTTTCAGCTCCTGCCAAATCTTGTTTGGTTGGACCTCCGGCATAATAAAATTAAAGCTATTCCTTCTGGGATTGGATCTCACAAGTAAGACTTATGTTTCTATTCCTATATTGTAAAAAGTAATTCAGTTTGTTGTCTGTTTAAATATGTCAAATGGCCCATTCTGATTTTTCTTCGGCTTGCACCTCAGTCAGCAAGTTTACTGATGCTCTGGGAGTCAGTTTGGGGTCCCACAAATGAACGCATAGTGGTAGGTTTCAGATAAATATGACATGGCCTGGTCGGGGAACTGGCTCCAGGCTTGTCTCTGCTCTGGTGCAGGAGTGAGCATTCTTCCCATTTCCTCACATCCAGCTCTCAAGCTTTCCTTGGCCAAATGGGAGAAGCTTCCCAAGGAACAAGCCAGGGACTCGTTTCTCTTTTCTTTGGAGAACTAGGATGTGCAGGGATTCCCTTCCTTGGATCAGATCTGTCCTAAAGCTTGAATTGAGCATAAAACCACTTTGCCTATGGGGAAATGTGTTTATATTCTTCTTGGAGCTTCACAAAAGGTTGGTGAGGGATGGTTGGGCATTATTAGCTGAGAGTGAGCGGCAGATGATGAAACAGAAACTAAATTCTTCATCCAATATAATGTTTCTTAAAACAGACATTTTTTAATCTTTTTATCTTTATCTTCTCCGCACAAACTGGCTTTGCTCCCCTTTGTCCATCTGACCTCCCTGTAACCCAGATCTCCACCACAGCCAATTTCACGTATCCATCACTCCCCATATCTGGTCCCAGTGAATCAGGAGATTTGTCAAAAGCAGCTTCGTAAGAGATCGATGCAGTGCCTTCCCTATGCTCAGCCCTTTGTCATTATTGTGGAGTTTGAGCTGTGGTACAGAGGAGAATAAAGGCCCATCATTGATGAACACAAGCACATGATCTGCTGAGTCTCTTGTCAGAATCCTCCTTGTATGTCTCTTCCTCAACCTTCTTCTGACCACCCTCCTGATTCAGGCTCTCATTGCTTCATGGGTGGGTTCTGGGCCTGACCCCTGAGCTGCCCCCAACTTCCCTCCCTTCTTTCCATCCTGAAATCTGTATGCTTCAACATGGTTTACATCATGTCATTGCACTGCCCAGAAAGCTCCCAGGGTCCACCATCTCTGGATCGCAAAGCCAAGCTCAGGATGAGGTAGGAGAATGGAGCTGCTTTTTAATACTCTAGGTCACCTTGGTCCAGTCCCTTCACCTCTGGTCCTCCCCATAGTTCTCTAAAAGGCAAAGCTGTAGGCTGCTCCGGTGGCATCCAGGTCTTCCTGTGTTTGAAGAGCATCCTCAGCCAGAGGTCCCTTGTCTCCATATCTGTCTTGGATGCCACCACGAAGACCCCTGGATATTCCCTAGCATCTCATTTTTCCTATAGCAGGCCTTTATGATTTAATGAGTGTGTGTTGAACTGAGGTGTAAGAGGGAACTTTCCACCTCCAAAACCAGGCCACTCTATATGTGGATAGCTCTTGAGTGTTAGAGAATTATTCCTTACCTCTCTGGACCCCAGAGACCGCTGATTGCCCTCCATCCAGATGCTTATTTCTCCTGGAGCTGTTTCTGTCTCTCCATCCTCCTTTGGTGCTGGCATTCCCAGAGCTCTACTCTTGACCCTAACCCTCATTTATCCAATGGCACAGGACCTGCATGACTCTCTGATCCATGGATCTAACCTTTAGCGTGCTCCATTCTCCCTTAAGGTTAGCTTCCTGCCAAAAACCTTTGCCTAGATGTCTCATTGAATTCCAAGACCTACTCTGTCCAAAATGAACCTGCACTTTCACCCACAATCTCTGAACAACCACTCAGGAACTGAGGAGCCAGGCCTCCCTCTGAACATTTTCTCATGTCCAATTAGTGGCCATGGCTTATAAGCACTGCTCATTCCTCATTCAGAAGCTCACCTGGATTGGCCTCTGAAACATCTTCCACAGAGCTGGATAATAATCATCTTATGAACCCTTTGGAGGCTCCTCCTCTTGTAATCTCTTGGATAAGATTATTTGGTTTTCGGGGTGGCCAGGTGGCGCAATGGATAAAGCACCGGCCCTGTAGTCAGGAGTACCTGGGTTCAAATCCTTTCTCAGACACTTAATAATTACCTAGCTGTGTGGCCTTGGGCAAGCCACTTAACCCCATTTGCCTTGCAAAAACTTAAAAAAAAAAAAAGATTATTTGGTTTTCCTCAGACTGATAAGGAAAGCACTTTATCTTGCTGCCTCACAGACATCTTTCCAACCTCCACTTTCTAGCAACCCCAAACTATATTCTCTCTACTATCTCTTGGTAGGTAATAGAGCTGCCTCCCAGAATTTATGTTACCCTTTTCTCTTCATTCTTCTTTTCCCATGTCCCAGTTACTGTATTCTATTGATTCTATCTCTGCCAATTCTCTCCCATTTCAGCTTTGCTTACACAACCCTCTCCCCTTCTAGCCCTCTCTGTGTCTTTGACTTGAACTATTTATCAGAGAAAAACTGGAAGTGACAGACTAAGGTGGGACAGGTTCTCCTGACTCCCAAGGACAGCACCCAGCCTAGTGTGCTGCTCCAACCAAAGTCTTCCCCCTTATAATTTGTCTTCTAACAAGTAGTGATGCAAAAGCAGGTCTATAGCCACATCATTCTAGTGCTGAGAAAGGTTTGATGGCTCCTGTTCCCCATAGAATAAAAATACAACCTTTTCTGTTTGTCATTTCATTTCAGTGATAATTTACTTAAGATTTTTGGTGCATATTATTTGGTGAATTATTTGCATCTTGAGAATATTATTTGCTTTTAAGAATAAATTATTACATTCCATTCTGTGGTCTCTAGTGGGTGAAGAACACTAGTAGTCTTTTATAATTCAAATTTTCATCCTTTGATGGTTTGGTGGTTTTTCTCCTAGCTCCTTGTAAAACTCATGTTTGTCATTGGAATTGTTCATTGTTAATTGACTCTCTTACCCTTTGAAGCATAGACCTGTGTTCCCTGCCTCCCCCAACCCCCTTTCCTGCAGGTTCAATCCTATGCTACAGGTCTTAGCTTTTGTTGTTGTTGTTGCTGGGGGAGGGGGGTGAGCTAGGAGAGCTATATATAACTTCATTTTTATGTTCTTTTCATTTTAGTATCTTTTGCTTTTCTTCTTCCAGATTATCTTCCACATGAATATATTTGTATTCCAAATCAGTTGTTTGCTATTTTGTGACTGAAGACACTTGCCACTGTAGATTCAAGTTTTCTAAATTCAATAAGTATTAAATGCCTACTATGTGCCAGACAAATCTTAATTGCTGGGATTACAATATAAGAAAAAAGACAGTCTCTGCCCTCAAGAAGCTTAGACTAATTGGGGAAGAGAACATATATAAGGAAGCTGCAAAACTGGGGAAGGGAAGAAGGGAATGTTTCATGGCATCAAACATTTAAACCCAGGGAGCATTACCTGGAAATTTCTGAAAGTTCAGAGTCCTCTCTAGAGGAAGGCATTAGGAGGAGGACCTCGCTCCTCCAATCAGAGGGTACACACCACAAGAGCAGAACTTGGGGAATGAAAATTAGAGAATTAATGGGGCTGGGCAGGCAACCTGAGTTCTAACATTTTTCCTCTTCAAATTTGTTTTTTTTATTTCCAAACACTGTGGAGCCTACTTTCTTGGAGTTCTACAGATTTCCAAGTTTCATCAGGTACCATTCAATTTCTTTTGCCCTAAGATTTGATTTAAAGAAGTCTAATTTCTTTGGTATCTTAATGTTGGCCTTCATTTGTTAGAAGCTTTCCCACTAGCCATCAGCTCCTTTTTACAACCTAACTCCAATCCCCAAAGGTCATGGAAGAGCTCCCCCTCCCTTGTGCCCCACCTCCAACTCTGGCTTTTAGAATCCTTCCCATTGGGTTCCCTTTGCATTAGCACTCACTA
Source organism: Macrotis lagotis (assembly GCF_037893015.1). Classification (NCBI taxonomy): domain Eukaryota; kingdom Metazoa; phylum Chordata; class Mammalia; order Peramelemorphia; family Peramelidae; genus Macrotis; species Macrotis lagotis. The sequence continues at coordinate 1,873,091 of NC_133661.1, read as the reverse complement.
GTGCCAAGTATTGGGAATATAAAGAGAAAAAAAAAGCTAGACATCTAATACACAGTTTTTAAATTGAGACAACATGCACAAATAAGCAAATGAGGTTGGGGGAAGCATGAAGGAAAGAAGGGATTCTAAGAAACAGGCATGATATGATGGAGGGAAGAGAATAAGCTGTGCCCAGAGCCATTCATCAATGTGATCTCTGCCAGGGACTTGTCTGTGGTCACATAGTTCAGCAGTGTCCAAAGCTGGATCTTAATTTAAGACCTTCCTGACTTGGAGGCACAGATTGGCAATGGAATTTCACAGAATTCATTCCTGCTGGAAAATTATCATTATTACAAGATATGGAGGGGGTCAGCCAAGATGGCAGGGGAGAAGAGCAGTCCAACTAGCACCCTCCATGGTTTCTCCAACAATGCTCTGAGAAGAAGCTGGGTTAAATAGTGATCAGAAAATGAAAGAAGAAACCATAGAAATGGATGATCTTTATAGACCATGATCATAAAATCCAATTACTAGCAAGTGAGTAGGGCAGGAAATGTGGGACAGAAATAGGCATGGATCATGAACAAAGTACTCAGAGTCTGGATGGCAGTTGGAAGACTGAGGGCAGCAGATGGGTGGGAGATTTCCCAGAGAGACCAAAATTGAAGATTTTGTCACCAACAGTGCTAAGGGGCCAGCAACTATTGAGTTACCCAGAATAGATTTCTGAAAGAATTAAAAAACCCAGAAGATCTATTATGAGATCAGAGATGCCCAAAACAAAAGCTCAGAAGAGTAGAATCACTCCAAAATTGCCTGAAGACAAACCTCACGGAAAAAGTTTACCTTTAAGATCAATTAGAATTCCTAGAAGAAATGCTGTAAGAAAGTATACGTGAAATGAGAATAACAAATTGAAAAAGGAACAAGGACTATAGAAGATAAACTTAGATAATAGCACAAGAAGTATCAATCCTGACCCAAATAAAAAAACTTCCTGAAAATTAAAACTAGTGACTCCTTGAGATAAGAAACAGTATGAGAAAGATTTTCAAAATAATAGAAATATATGTAATATATCTCATTTTTTAAAAAAAGCCATCCTGGAAAATAGATCAAGGAGAGATAATGTAAAAATTGGAACAGAGAAGATATTTCAAGAATTCATAAAAGAAAACTGCCTGGATCTTTGAACATAATAAATAAACAAATAAATATAAGTATAATAACAATAATAAAAAGAATCTACTCATCACCTTTTTAAAGAAGCATCCAAATGAAAACTCCCATGAATGTCATAGCCCAAATCCAGAGCTTCTTGGTCAAAGGAAAAATACAATAAACATTCAAAAAGAAAAAAATCAAGTACCAAAGAGCCCCATTTGGGATGACACAAGATATAGCACCCTCCACTGCTAAGGAATGGAGAATCATGTAACATAATATTTCAAAAAACAAAATATATAGTCTTATAACCAGAAATAACGTATTCAGTAAAACAAAAAAACTCAATGGGAGAGTCAATGAATCACTTAAAAGAATGGAGGGCTTCCAAACATCCCTGACAATCAGAAGCCAGGTAGAATTTTGAAAAAGAAACATGGGAATAAAGAGAAATATAAAAAAGTAAACATAATGCAGAGTGAAATGAACAGAACCAAGAAAACCCTGCATACAGTAATAGCTGTGATAACTGTGAATGACTCAGCTGCTCTGAATAATATGACCTGTCAGATCAACTCTGAAGGACATAAGAAGGAAAATCCTGTACACCTCCAGAGAAAGAACTGATATATGGAAGTATGTATTGTATGATTGCACATACCAACACACACACATACACACATTTATATTCATATGGAAATGAATGATCCAAGTATAACCTGAGACCCATAAAGGAGTCATCTAGGAAATAAGATGGAGACCAGGGGTGATTTTTGTTATTTGATTTTAGAATAAGAAATGAAAGGAAGAGAGAAAAAAATTAGAAATACTTGAGAAGAAAATGAAATGATGGGTTATGTAATTGGGTCAGATTTGGGGGGGGGTGGAGCAGTCCACAAATGAACCTCACTTTGAAACAATACAGAGTGAACCCATGCAATCCCTACCATAACAAATTGAAAAATTGAATATTTTGAAAAATGTAAGAACTTTGATAAAGACATGGTTAATTATGATTTCAAAGGACAGCTGTCTTAAAAGGCTGCCCACTTTCTGACAGGGGGATAGATGAGACTTGTAGAGTAAGAAATGGATTTGGACATGGCCAGCTTTTGTTTCAATTGACTTCATGTATTTATTACAGGGTTTGAGGGCAGGGTTCATTTGATTAATGTATTTTTTTTAAAAAAAACATTAATTTTATGACTCCAAATAGAGTCATTCATATTGGATTCAAAGGCAATAGACAGTCTTTGGAATTTATCAGAAAGGTGACAGATATGATCAGAAAATTAGTTTGGCAGTTCTGTGACTGATGGACTAGTGAGGAAAGGGTGAGCCATACAGGGAGATATCTAGGAAGACAAGATTGTTCAACTGAGTGGGTCTGTAAATTGATTTTTTATGATTATGGTTGCTAACCTGTGGACTAGAAGAGTGACAATGTGTTCAATAATAGAAATAGGATGTTTAGAAGAGGTGGGTTTGGAGGGGAGGATCATGCTTTGTATGTTGAACAAGATGTGTTGAGGGTGCCATTGGCTCATTTAGTTGGAGGTCAGGAGAGTGGCATTGCACAGGTGAGTCTGTGAGATAACTCTGTGAAGAGGTCACCAAGGAAGAGTGTTCAAATAGGAGAGGCCTGGGAAAGTCAACATTGGGGCTGGATGTGGATGGAGTCAACAGAAAAGAACTTGGGAGAGAATCACCAAAAGAAGACCTTGCAGGGAAGACAATAACAAGGAGAATGGCCAGAGGTGAATGGGACCTCTGCTAGGGACATAGTGCTGAGGGCTGTAAAGTTCCTCCTCTGATACAACATCCCTCAAGGCTGGGGTGAAATGATTGGCCAGGGTCACACAAACAGTGTAAGGATCTGAGGTCAGATGGTTCTGGTTCCAGACCCAGTATACTATCCATTGTACCATTAGCTGCCTAGAAGAATGAGAGCAGATAAAAGTCCATCCTTGCCTTATGGTTGCTAACCTGTGGACTGGAAAAGTGACAGTGTCTTTCTTCTTCTAAAATCATCCTTGGTAACTTTGAGGAAGGCAATAGTGATGAAATCAGAGACCAAATAGAAGGGAATAGGAATGTAGAGAACCTTTTATAAAGATTGAACATAAGACAGTATTGAGAGAAATGGAGGACTGGAGAAGGATGAGAGAGATAAATGGGATTGAGATCCTGGGCTTGAATCGCCTCATCTGAGACAAGAAAAGAACAGGCAAGAAGGGATGATTTCAGAGTATTTTGATTTGTGGAGAACAGGAAAAAACTAAGAGATGCTGGTGGCAAGAGAAGGATGTTTATAGGATGGAGTGGAGTAAAGCTCTAGATGGCAAAGGAGAGTCGAAACATTTATGATGAATGCTTTCCAATTGGTGGCCCACTTCACAAAACTTTGAACCTCAAGTCAGGAAGTTGACCTTGTGCACTAATTGTGTGATCCCTTCATCCCTGCCTGCCTCACTATACTCAACTGTCAAATGGAAACCATAATAGCACCTCCCTCTCAGACAACTGAAGGATCAAATGGGATCTCATTAGTTCTGTAGCTCACGTGAAATCCTATTTATGAAGCCCTCAACACTGACTTGGCATTACCTAAATGCATCCCCTCCTGGTCCCAGCCATGAGGAGTCCCAGAGGCCAGAGACTTGAGTAGTGTGTACAGGCAGGCTGGTCAGGGTCTCCAGGATAGGGGAATGATCTGGGAGAACCTCCCATGGAGGGGATGGAGAACAGTCTTGGGAAGTAAGGAGCTGGTGGTGGAAATCAAACATTTAAGATTTTTGCTACTATCAGTTACTACTTAATGTGTAAGTCAAGATTTGAACTCGGATCTTCCTGATTTGATGTACAGCTGTCTTCTACTGACTGACTCAGGTGGGTTGGAGGGAACTAGCAGGGAGAGCAAGGCTATGAGCCTAGGTCCTGGCTCCCTGAAAAGGGAGGGATGGTGGCAGGAGGAGAGAGTGTAGATGGGGGAGGGAGAGGCAAGGCTGGCAAGTAGGGTCACAGCTGTTGCCAGGTCCAGCTTCATGGGGTCTCTGCTTCCCTAATTTGTGCCCGAGCACTTAGAAGGAGGAATATGCCTTTTGGGTTGGTCAGACCCCTGAATGGCTCTAATCTTGGCCCTGCTGAGGCTCACCGAGAGACTGAGAGACAACTTAGTTCTCAGGATTGACTTCCTCATTTTGTCTGGGGCATCCAGCTACTTACTGATATTTTAGATCATTGATGCCCCATTATATCAATGGCCTCAGATATCTTACTGGAAAGAAAGAGAAAGCTTATTCATCAAAAATGGTGATTTTTTTCAAAGCCTCCTCACTTTTCTGGCAGATGAATCTCCTCCCTTTTCATTGTCCCTGTCATGTGAACTTATGGCAGAAATAGAATTTGAATCCGCATGTGTGGTTTCTCTTCAAAGGAGACAGTCCAGGTTAATAAAGTCTTATTTTTACTTGTAAGTCAGTGAAATGAAACCAGTCTTTTCCATTGGATGAAGTAAACCTGTTGTTTACTTTCAGAGAATTTCCAATTTTCACATCACATGGGGTGTCTTACCCTAAAACTCCATGAACCTGAAGGCAAAGAGCCAAAGAATGGTCAGGCCACCATCCATCTTTCTGTCCATTACCTCAAAAAACAAGTGCTGAACCCCAGAGTCTTGTTAACCCTTGTTAAGTCCAAGAACATTGGTTTTCTGCAAGTATTGATGAAGCATCCATGAAGCATCCAATACCATACAGAGCCTCAACAGGAAGAGAACAGCAAGAGTACCATTGGGTAGCCAAGGCAATAGACAAGAGGGACCAGAACTGGAGAGTGACCATCAGAGGCACACATCAGAGATGTGGACTAGAGACTGGTGTTGACACTAGGTCAGACACAGAGGGTGAGGATGATGTTGAGGTTGGAAGTCTTCCCTTCTCCATTGGCTCATTGGGTATCTACTCCATGGTTCTGTGCTGAAGATCCTCAGATCAGCTTGGTGGCACTCACCTTCTACTGCTTTCCTCTCCAGTGGCCTCTTGGACATCTTGAACTCAACATTCCCAAACAGAACTCATCTTCTCTAAACTTCCTACGGCTGCCTTCTCCATCACTGTCCACAGTAGCTCCATCTCCCAGCCCTCCACTTCCAAGCTAGCATATTCTAGACTCCCTCTTTCTCCAGTATGGTACCAAGATATAGAATTCTGCCTGCAGCATCTCATCACTTCACAATTGGATGATGGCAGTAGCTGCTGGTGGGTCAGCTTGCTCCAGGACTCTCTTCCTACCTATCCATTCTCTAAAGGTTCATGTCTAATTGTCAACCCCCTACTCAATAGCAGCTCCCTATTGTCCCAAAATACTGCCCTTCCTCCTTTGCCCCCACACTTGGGGATCCAGCAACCCAGTCTCCTGTGATTCCCAGTCTCCTGGCTCCTCCTCAAACAAGACTTTCCATCTCTCTCCTTGGAGCATCTTCTCTGACTGTACCCCATGCTTAGAACACTCTCCTTTCTCTTCTCTGCTTCTTTCAGGTCTCAGATGAAACCCCAGCTAATACAGCAAGCATTCCCTATAGAGAGTTTGTAGGTTGTTTCCCCTATCAGACCAGGGTTTTCAGAATGATGTTGAGATCCCAGGATCAAAAGATCAAGCATCCAATTGTTGGGGTGGGAGTGGGGGGGGGGGACGCCAGGGTAGAAGCACTCATCAGGAACCAATTAATTTTGTGACAGTGAGTTCTTCTGCCAAGAACCAGGAGTTTGGCAGCACAGTGTCCACCAGGCTATGGAGAATGGAATGCCTATGTGTGACCCAGAGTCAATGATAGCTCTGGATGCTAGTTCCATTCTTAGACTGTCTCAGACCTGAACTCTGCAGGACCCCGAGGCTTATGACTTAGAGGCACTGCCCCTCAGTTCCCCCTTAGCTTCATCTAGAAAGAGAATGCTTCTGCCCCTTTCCAGGCCAGTGGGGGTGACTGGTGGAGCCTAATTGGAAGAAAGAGACGGGAGGGAACCTAGCCCACTGTAGGTTGTGTTTGCACCAGAGCTCCCAGATTGTTTCACGGCTTCATCACAGCTTTGTATCCCCAGCATCTGACACACTATAGGCATTTAATGTTGTTAGTAAGTTCTGACAGGCCCATTGGCTTCTCAGTTACCTTTTAAGACTTCAAAAGAAGCCAAAGGAATGTGTCACCATAACTTGATTTACAGATGACTACCTAAATTTTTTTCAATTTTATTTTTTATTTTGTCTTAAAGGAATCTCAAAACTTTGCTTATGGAAAAGAATCCCATAAAATCATTGCCTGTGGAACTGGGTAAGTGTTTTCTTTTTAAAACAGAAATGAAATTTGAGTGTCCCCAAAGAGCACCCTCAGTGACAAGGGATCCTCCATCCTCCTGCAGACCTCCAAAGGGGCCGACCAGCTGCCCTTATGGAAGACTGGAGGGGAGGAGGGTGATGATGATGTGATGCCTGAACTGACCTCTTTGTGCCCCCTCCATACCTTAGTGCCTGGCTCTGTCCTCAGGGGCCAAACCAAACCAATTTCAGGTCCCTTCTATCCCAGGGCTGTCAGACTTGCTGCTGAGGAAGCTCAGAACCAGATTATAATAGAGAAATGCTCCCCCAAAAAAATAGACAGGAAAAGCTCCTATAAATTTGTGGTTTTCTGAGTCAGTGTGGGGCCCCAGGGGAACCATTCCTATCTGAGTCTGACTTTGACATCCCTATCCTGGATGCCAGCCCTTGAGTTGCCACTGGTTCCCATGACCATTAAGGAGGTTGAAAACTAGGTCTCTTCCAATGTTCCTTCCTTTCCATCTCCCACCTCCACACACCAGAATGTCTGCCATCCTCATGGCCTTGCTCCTGGTACTGCTCCCACCCCATCCCCACAGTGGTCTTGTGTTCATCTGTGTGGACTCATAATTAGGGGCTCTGATTCATATGTGTGTGCGTGCCCAACGGCCCAGCTCATCTGAGGTGCTGAGCCCCCAGCCCTCCATCAGAGCCTGCTCTTCTTACTCAAGCTCCCCCACACACACCCACTGAAATCTCACGTCTAAATGTGTTGAATTGTTTTTGATAGCTAAGTCAGGGCAAGTCAAGAAGTGATTGGCATTTGCTGATGACCAAGACAAGTGACGTTGGGGTCATTTCCACCTAGGCCAGGCCAGGAACACTTCCTCCTGCCCTCCTGCTATCCCCCTGCATTGAAGTGCAAAGGCTTCTCTTTCTTCCCCCTCCCAGGTCTTGTCCCCTTTGTCTCCTGGCATCACCTCCATCTGAGTCATGGTCAGGCATGCTAGTGACCTCAGGGAAGGCAAATTTGCCTCCTTTGATGAGAATAATGATGATGAGCATTTATATAGTGACTACTGTTAGCTAGATACTGGACTGAGCTCAGCACTATAGGTGTTCTCCTTGCATCCCCACAAGAGTGCTGGGAGGTTGGGGCTGCTCTCCATTTGACAATTGAGTAAACTGAGTCAGTTCAAGGGTAAGTGACTTACCCAGAGAAACACAGCTAGTCAGGGTCAGAGACCAGGCTTGAACTTACATCTTTCTTATGCTAAGTCCCAGGTGTCACTGAGTATCCTTTGTCCCTCTTGGAGCAAATGTGTATGGGAACTGGCTTGGGGGAGAGTGTCCTCCTGCCTGGATCCACTGGAGTTAGATTTTTCCAGTGCCAAACAGATGCATCCCGTCCTTTGCCCTCCACCTGCTGTGCTCTCTGCAGCCCTGGTTGTGAGGGACTGAGGGAAGTCTCAGCTTTGCTTTGGTCCTGCTCACCCCCAGTGTCCCATACTACCTGCCACGAGCACCAGGCTGAATGGGCAGCTGTGGCCTCCTTCCTTGGCCCGTTGCTCTTCTCCATTGGGATACTAGCCCACAAGCTGGTGGTCATCAGGACAAAGCTGATAAAACATTATCAGGAAGACATGGCCTTGCTTATTGAGGGCACAGGAAGAAGAAGGCTGGAGCCCAGCAGTTCTGGGAATGGAAGCATGAGTGACCCAGGCCCACAAGCTGTGCAGGGACAAGGCCAGAGCCTGGGGGAGCCCACCAGGGAGGGCCATCGCTGGACTCACTAACAATGAGGAGCCTCTGCTGCAGGCACAGGAAGGCCCTGGGGGTCTTAGCTTCCTCGTCCATGGAATAGAAGTCTAAAGAGTTGTCTTATGCTCTGTTGACCTTGAATGTTGACACTTGTGGCTGAGGTCCTTTCTCCTTGAGAACAGACTTTGATAGAGCAGCAAAGGAGGGACAGTGGACATAGACACTAACAGCCTTGGCCCATGGTGGGGAATGGAACAGTAGTGGTCCAGAGGCAGTCCTGGAAAGGAGCTGTGAATCGGGGTGGGGGTGGGGGGTACAGGAGGTGGGGGAAAGAGGTGTATTCTAGAGAGGCAAGAAGAGGGCTAGGGTCAAACCAGAGATGGCTGCAACAATCCCAGATGGATGTAAATCCTCATGGTGGATGGCCTCGTTCTCTGAGATGGCCTGGGCTAACTCCCCATTCACTTGAGTCTCCTGAGTGTGCCAGAGCCTGCGTCATGGTGGCTCATTGTCTACCTCTTGAGAGTTCTGTGATGCTCGACTCTCCGCCATCACTGCAAAAACACCAGTGACCACAGAGCACTGATGGTCTTGGATGATTTTTTCTGAGTAGACATGGCCAAAGAATTCCCTGGTTGATGGCTGGCATCCCAGGGATTGACTTCTCTGGACATAGCCAGGCTGCTCTTCTGTAATCTGGTGGGTGCCACGACTATACCTCTGAAGCCATTCTAGCCAAGTCAAGCCTGGCCCTGCTTACAGCAGAAGTGACTACTTCTTGAACTCACATCCCACAGAGGCCAAGGAGCTCAGAAGGAGATCCCAGGAGTCTCTCTGCTAGCACTGAGGTGGCAGATCTTCAGTCCAGGGAGAGGAGCAGCTGTGGCACATCAGAGCCTGCAGCCGCAGGGGAGTACAGACCCTCCCCTAGTTCCAGGGTAGAAGGGATGCACCTCTCCTTAGATCACACAACCTTGAAAGAACAGAAAGCTTGCAGCTCACAGGAACGAGCTCAGAAAACAGCTGCACACAACCCCAGAAGCTTGGGACAGTGCACACTCCAGCCTGGGAGCAGAGTCCTACCTTAACAAAGACTAAAATCAAGATGTGGGTTGGCAAATGAGCAAATGGCTGGAAAATCTGACCAGAGAAAGTTACTGTGGTCACAAGAAAGATCGAAACACATACTCACAAGAAGATTACAAAGTCAAAATTCTATCTAAAACCTCCAAAAATATATGAATTGGTCTCAGGTCATTGAAGAGCTCAAAAGGAGAGGTGAAGGACAAATTGGGAAGAGAAATGAACTGTTAAGAAAATCATGAAAAAAAATTCAACAGTTCAGTAAAGGAGACACAAAAAAAAACGCCAAAGAGATTAACACCTTAAAAAATCGACTAGTCCAGATGGTAAAAGAGGCCCAAAAATCCCCTGAAAAAAAAGGGCCCTCAATTGGGACAGTGTCTGTGTCAGTCACAGAGTGGGCCAGAGCCTGGGGAGAGTGCAGGAAGCCTTTGAAAATGGACTTTGGGGGTGCCTGGCTCCATACTACTACAGCCCCTTGTTCTGTGGTCCCGCTCATAGATGAAGGAGCAAAGGGAAAACATACTCATGGACTTTCCTTTTTGTTTTTCAGGGAACTTAATGTCACTGAAAGCCCTGAACCTGAGGAACTGCCCTCTGGAATTCCCCCCTGAAGACATCATCCAGAAAGGTCTGCTGGCCATCCTGGCCTTTCTTCGTAACTGGGCTCTGCAGCAGGCTGCTGACGCTGATCCACCTTGTCAAGGTAGGACCCCCTCCTCATCCAGGTCAGCACACATGAAGAGCAAACCCTGATCTCTAGACTCAGTGTACCCACCCCAGGGTCTCCTCCTAGGATGAATTCTGCAGTGGCATGTCAACTTTCTATCAAGACAGCAAATATGCCTAGGGGAAAGTGGCAGTTGTCAGGGGACTTCCCTTGAACATTGCCCCCACCCCACCCCATTACTTTCAGGAGTGGGACCATACCCCTGGAGGAAAGAGAGCAGAGGGACAGGGATGAGCAGAGCCGAGAACTGGGCAAGAGAAGGCTCCTGTTGCCTGGGGAAGGACTGGGCAGGTTGGGGCATATTTTCAGAGAAGCCAGAGGAGACTTAGAGAAGCAAGCAGAACTAGGAGAAAATCTGAAAGAGTGACAAAAAACCCAAGGACTGTGAGCAGCACCTGGCTCTCCAAAGAGCTTGTCAGGGAACTTCTGGTCTCCTTCCTCACAGAAGTACTGCAGCTTTTGGGGACATTTCGGTTTTTTCCTCTTCTTTTTCTTGTGAAATTGGAGTGTGGGAAGTAGTAAAGGGGAAGTGGTGGTGACCTCATTCAGTATTTTCTTGGCAGAGAAGCCATTTCCTTCTCCAGCTCATTTTACAGATGAGGAAATTGAGGCAAACAGGATAAAGTGACTTGCCCAGGGTCTCCCAACTAAGAAAGAGTTTGAGATCAGATATGAACTCATGAAAAGTCTTCTTGACTCCAGACTCTGTGCTCCATTCACTTGTTATAAATGGCTCATGAATATAGTCCAGTGTGCTTAAATGTTTTTTTTTTATTAAGATATCCTAACAAAATGGCACACCTTTCAAGGTGAGAGAGGTGAGGAAATCCCAAAACACAAGGTCTTGTATGCACTTTGAAAGGCCTTGTTCCTGCCACCTGGTGCCAACCATAGGCTGGGGTCACAGTCTAATTGGTCCATTGGTCCCCATACATCCCCCCCCAGCTCGTTATACTAGTGAGCAAGAGCAGCTAGATCTCTTGAGCATGTCCAAAGGAGAAGGTCAAGACTCCAGGTTGACTTCAAAACAGGTGGGGCAATCTCTTCAGTCTTTGATCAGATGGAGGCTGTCTTTTGTCTTTAACTCAGTACCCTGTTCATAGGCAACAATATAGGTGGACCCTAGTTTTTGTCATGTAAACTAACAATCCTCCTTCCACATTCTTGTGGAACCCAAACACCCCCATATTCCTTACACACTGAACCACATTGGTACCCCAAAGAGGTAGCAGAGTGGGCCCCCCCTTCCAAAAAAATGAAACAGAGAAAGAGGGTCATTGAAGCATCAGAAAAAATACACAGCAGAGGATGCGAAGGAAACCCAGAAGAGGACCATTCTGAAAGTCAGGAACTTCAGCTATCAGGGTACTTGAAAAACAAAGCAAACTCACCTTAAGAGTCTCACAGTGTTGTGATGTCCGCTGTGGCATCTGTTGTGGCGTCCGCCATGGCAGGCCTTTTTCTCTTCTGCACCCCAGAGATGGAAGTGCTCGCTTTGGTTGAAGATTAGAATGCATCTCCATGAGCATGTGAACAAGATATTAAAGGTGTCGTTGGAAATCCTGGGCCCTGTACGCCTGGTGGCTGGTCCAGGATCCTTGCCGTGGGTCAGGCTAAATGTACTCAGAGTTCATGGTGGGACTGAGGAGAGATAAAAGGAGAGTAAAGCTCATCTGGTCTCATTCAGGACTTTAGAGCTGAGTGCTTCTGAAGAGGTGGTTCCCCAACTTCCCCAACTTTACTCAGGTCCTTAGGTCAATCTATCAGGAAACATTTATTTAGAGGCCAAAGAATATGCCCTGCCCTCTAGAAGTGTACAATCCAAGGAGGAGAGAACAGACAAACAGATATGTGCAAAGCTAGCTACCTGCCAGGTAAATGAGAAGGCTATGCCCAGAGGAAAGGCCCTGGATTGGAGAGAGGGTGAGGAAGGCTTCCTATAGAAGGGGGGATTTTATCAGGGACTTAGGTTGAGGAGGGAGAGCATTCTAGTTATGAGAGACAGCTGAAGAGAAGGACAGAGCTGACAGATGGAGGTTTGGGGAACAAGCAACTAGGAAGCCAGGGCTACTGGATAAAGAATCTGTGGTAGGGTATAATGAGACTGGAAAGAGAGGGGGGGCTGCATTACAAAGAGGAGGCTTAGAAGGCCAAACAGAGTGTTTTGTACTTGCTCCTCAAGGCCATGGAGCTCCTGGAGTTTACGGGGGGGGGGGGGAGTAATTTGGTCAGACCTGAATTAAATCTTTTTAGAGGCTGAAATGGAGATAGACTGGAGGCAGGCAGTCTTCCTAACAGCATTATAATAGTCCATGTGTGAGGTGGTGAGGGCCTGCACCTGAACTGTAGATGTGTCAGAGGAGAGAAAAGGATGTACTTGAAAGATGTCACTAAGGAACCATGGACAGACTTTGGCACCATCTTAGATGTGATGGTGAGAGTGACAAGTCCAGTCTTAGGTTGTGAGCCCGGGGGACTGGGAAGCTGCTGTTATCCTTGACAGAGAGAAGTTAGAGAAAGATTTAGGAAAAAAAGATTCAAATTCTATTTTACACATGTTGAATGTAAGATGTCTATGGAGGGGGGGCAGCTAGGTGGCGCAGTGGATAGAGCACCGGTCCCAGAGTCAGGAGGACCTGAGTTCAAATCCGGCTTCAGACACTTAATAATTGCCTAGATGTGTGACCCTGGGTGAGTCACTCTTAACCCCATTTCCCTTAAATAAATAAAATTTAAAAGAAAAGATGTCAATGGAACTGTTGCTCCATTCATTTTTTCACTGAGGCTAGAGGACAACAAAACTATCCCTGCTCTCCCCCTCCCCAAATCTTGAAAACAGTGACTGTCAAGGCAGCCTGTTGACTCATGAAATTTGCTGCCCATTGCAACCCCTGAATCCTAAAAGGCCCTGTCTCCTCCATCTTCTGTTTGTGAAACTGATTTTTTGAGTCTGAAGTAGAGGCTTTTCCTTTCCCTTTTTGAGAGCCCCTTCGTTCAGTAAGGTCATATTGGACTGTCTGAGTTCTTTCCAAAGACAGTACTTACTGTATCAATCAGTGTCCCTGGAGTTTAAACCCACAGACCAAAATCAAGGAGATGTTCAAGTCATGAAGAGGACTGACCTTTGAAGGCCCTCTTGGGAAAATTGAAAGGATAGTAGAAAAAAAAAAGTGTGTCCTTGAAGTAGGCCTCTCATCATGGGGGAATTATTATCATCTAATTAAGACAATCCAACCTCAAACTTCATCATCTGACCACCTGAAGTCCTTTGTCTTCTGATTCCTTCAGGCAGCTCTCTGCAAGGAGCAAAGTTGGGGAACCACCTCTTCAGAAGCTCCCATCTCTAAAGGCCACAAAACATTGGCTTTCAATAAGGCACCTTTCAGGCATTTAGCCAAAAAAAAAAGAAAACTAGGTATTTTACCAGTGGGGTTTTGAACAAAACCTGAGAATACCCTGTGAATGGTCTTAAGATGTAGAGGTTTGTATTCCTCAAAGATTACCAGTTGGTGATTAACTCTTTAAAAATTTACATTTTCTACCTTACAAAGAAAAGCATTCTATTCCTCTCCTACTGAGAGGCTAACAACAGACTAAGGCCAGTCATGAACCCTGAGAGGGGACACAAACTCCCAGAGTTCATGTGGGGAGCAGCCTCATGAGGCCTCCTCCAGCCAAGTGTTAGACTGGGTCTCCAGAGAGGACCACACTGCCACCTTGCTAAAGACCTCCCTTAGATCTCAAAGGATCTGTTGTCCTCAGCCTAGACAGTGTCTAACTTATCCTTTTGGAGCAAATTGACCTACCTTGAAAATGGTTCTGAAAATGTCCCCAGTCTGATTCCATGGACAAAAAAAGCCTGACTGGAAATTTGTAAAAGAGATTCATGTTTGGGAAACATGCCCAGTGGCAGTAGGAGAACAGAACTGACTGTCAAGGAACCTGTGAAGCTCTTCTCCAAAGCTGTCCACATCAGGGTCTCCCATTGGCATGAAGGCAAGCCGGGCTCTACAAGGGGCTTCTGCTGAGTCAGGTCTGACTCATCCAGGGAGACTTAAGCTTGACTCAGTCACAGACCACCCCCTCCCCATTACAGCAGGCAGCTCTGAGTATTTAGCTTGTTTCGTCATCACCGATCTAACTCCGAAAAGGAGCATTGTCCATTGACTGGCAAACTAACCCATTGAGGGAAAGAACTGATGCATATCATCACTGGTATTCTCCCCATAAACAAAACCGTAAGAAACCAAAGGATGCTGCAGCTAAAGGGAAGGCTGATACTCATGTGCATCTTGGGAAGGGGCATGCTTTTGCATCAGCACCAAGTCAGAGTCTACCTCTCCCCATCCCTTACAATAGTGACTGGTAAGCTCCTCTCTATGAGGCCTGACTTCATGACCCTGGGCCAACTCAACATCATTCTAAAGCCTTTTCACTAGTTAAGGTAGGCTTTCCTTTGCTTCCACAGCTGTGAGCCATAAGCTTTGTCAATGACAACTTCAGTCACATTTTTGGGACCCCCCCCCAGTATATACCCTACTTTCCAAGTATCAGATGTTTTCGGTGATATTGTAAAGTCTTCCAGATAAACATTTCCTTTCCTGTCAAAGCTAGATTGATTATGTTCCTGTAAGAGTTTTTTATTTACATGTAGCTGAAATGATTCTTTCTATCTTTTGTGATTACCTCTGTGCTTCACTAGACCGAGGATTTTCCCCCTTTGTCTCTAAAGTAGTTCTGACAAGGACCTGGACTGGTGTGCTCTCTTGTCCTGTGTGTTAGGAAGTGTTGATCTCAGCCTCAGGTCCACATCTGATCAATTCATGTTCACTAAGTCCCTGATGTTTTCAGGCTCAGTGAACTTTGGGTTGTTGACTTCAGCTGCTTCTTCTTTGTTTGATCTGTTTCCCGATCTTTTCTATTTTTAACTCCAAAATTGTGTCATGCTTTGTCTAGTGAAATTTGAGGCTTAAAATTCTCTTCCCTCCACACTCCTGTTTCTTGCTTTTCCATGAGATTCTGGTTCTCTTGTTCTCACTGAATTTTATTATGGGTTTGTATAGACACATAAAGTGCCCTTGGTCTAGTGCTCAATCCACAAATTAATTCAGGCAGTGGCTTCATTTTTAATGGGGAAGACTATAAAGAATGGATGACACTCCCATTTTTTTGTCTTTTTTAAGAGAATTTTGAAGTTCTGTTGTATACATCTTCAGTGTGCTTTGGTAGTTATTTTGAATAGGACTCCCCATGACTTTGGCTGTTATTCTCCAGGCATAGGTTGATGTGCATGGAGGGCCCCTTACTTGTGGGGGACTCAGAGTGGGACTCTTCCTCAGACAGAGTCAGGATCAGCCAGCCATAGCACTTGATACAGGTTTGTTAATAAAAAAAAAAATTTGTTCACCTAAACTGTCAATGGAAAGTAAGTAGGGGAAGCACATTCCTATTAACCTTGATGATTATCTATTGCCCAGAAGCTTAACCTATATAATTAAGAAGCAGCAAGAGTTCAGCCCAAGGCCAGGCCAGTGTAGAATAAAGCTCTTTGGCAGTGCCAGGACAGGTGATGAGGAGCATGGCCTTCACATATCCTCAGAAAGCTCGTCCCTGGGCCTCAGACCCAGCTGGTGTTGTGAATGAGGGCTTATGAATTCAAACCCTGTTGTTCTTTATGACCCTGTGGACCACAACATCCTAGGCCTTTCCAACCTCCACCATCTTTCAGAGTCTGTCCAAACTCATGTTCATTGCGTCCATGGCATTCTCTCTAGCTCATCCTCTGCCATCCCCTTCTCTCTTGCCTTGGATCTTGCCCAACATCAGGGACTTTTCCATTAAGTCCCATCTTCTCATTATGTCTTTAGCTTCAGTATTTGACCTTTCAAAGAATAACCTGAATAAATTTCTTTAAATATTGACTGATTTGATCTTCTCCCCGTCCAAGGGACTTTCAAGAGTCTTGTTCAGCACTCCACTTTGAAAGCATCAATTCAGTGATGCTCAGCTTTCCCATAGTCCACCTCTCACAACCCTATATGATTACTTTCAGATAGCAAGGTGATGCTTTTTCCTTTGCTGTCCAGGTTAGCCATAGCTTTTCTTCCAAGGAGCAAGTATCTTTTAATTTTATATCTTTGAGCCCAGAAAGATAAAGTCTGATTTGGCTTCCTTTTCTTCTCTTTTTTGCCAAGATCTTAGTCTTTTTGATGTTAAATTTCAATCCAACTTTTTATCCTTTTCTGTTTCACCCTCATCCTATTCTTCCCTTTCTGCCATCAGAATGGTACCATCTGCATATCTGAGGTTGCTGATAGTGCTCCCAGCAACCCTAATTCTGGATTTTGATTCATCCAGGCCAGTATTTCATCTGATGTGCTCTGTAGATGTTAAATTAATAAGGTGACAATATATAGCCTTTTGTACTTCTTTTCCAACCCTAAACCAATCAGTTGTGTCATACTCAGATGATCTGGTGCTCCCATCTCTTTAAGGACTTGGCACATTTGTTGTGATTCATACAGTCCAGAGCTTTAGTGTAGTCATTAAAGCTGAAGTAAATGTTTTCTGGAGCTCCCTTGCTTTCTCCATAATCCAGTAGATGTTGGCACTTTGGTCTCTATTGCCTCTGCCTCTTTGAGAACCATCCTGCTCTTCCAGTAGTTCTTGGTCCACATGTTGCTGAAGCTGAGCTTGGAGCATTGTAATCATAACCTTGCTGGCATGTGAAATGAGCACAAGTCATTCGAATCTTCCTTGGCATGGCCCTTCTTTAGGATTGGAATATTAAGTGGTCTTTTCCAATCCAATGACTGCTGTTGATTTGTCCAAGCTGGCTGGTCTATTGAGTGATGATGACGGCATCATCTTTTAGGGTGCTAGAATTCCTCCACTAACCTATTGTTGGCCTACTTGACTTCATTCTTTAGGTTGTCTGGCTCTAGATTGGTAGCCACACCATAGTGGTTATCAGAGATGTTGAGATCTTTCTGGTATAGTTCTTTTGTGTGTTCTTGATTCTTCTTAATCTCTTCTACTTCTACCATTTTTTTTCTTTTTTTATGCTCATTTTTGCATAAAATGTTCTGTCATTTCTCTAATTTTCTTGAAAAGATTTGTCTTTCCCATTCTGTTCTTTTCTTTTCTTCTATTTCTTTGCATTGCTCACTTAAGAAAACTATTGTGGGGCAGCTAGGTGGTGCAGTGGATAGAGCACCAGCCCTGGAGTCAAGAGTATTTGAGTTCAAATCCAGCCTCAGATACTTAATAATTACCTAGCTGTGTGACTTTGGGCAAGCCACTTAACCCCATTGCCTTACAAAAAAACTTAAAAAAAACCACCTTGCCATTCTCTGGAATTCTAGTTGATTGGGTATATATTTCCCCTTTTACTTTCCTTTTTTCCTCAATTATTTGGAAATCCTCACCAGGCTGCCATTTTGTTTTCTTGTTTTTTTCCTTTGGAACTTTTTTTGTTGATGTCTCCTATGCAATATCACAAACCTCTGTCCATAGTCCTTCAAGTACTCTCTCTACCAGATCGAATCCCTTAAATCTATTCATCACCTCCACTTTTACAACACGAGGGATGTTATTGGGACCATAGAAGAGCACAATATCCCATGTTCTTGGACATGACAGTTTTGTTTTCTTCGTTTGTCTTTGTCAAGAGAGGGTTCCCTGGTGGTCAGAGGGGAAGGGGATATTTTGAAGTAATAATGGTCTCACATCCAAAGATTTTCTCATAGATTGTTTCTAGAACTAGCCACATCTGGATCTGAGTCCCCAGAACTGATTGTCACCATGTAGTTTTTAGTGCCCCTGAAAACTCTCCACTGTATCAGAGGAATCACAGGTCCATCCCTCCCACCTCCTAGGAAGCTTGCCTAGGATGGAGGTGGTGGGAGGGTCTGGTTTTTTACCCTGCAGCCACAGGGCTCTCTTTTGTTAGAGTCCATATTGATGGATAGAGCACTGGCCTTGGAGTAAGGAGGACCAGAGTTTGAATCTGGCCTCAAACAACTAACACTAACTAGCTGTGTGACCCTGGGCAAGTCACTTAACCATTATTGCCTCGAATCCAGGGCCATCTCCAGTCATCCTGATTCCTATCTGGCCACTGAACCCAGATGGCTCTAGGTAAAAAGTGAGGCTGGGGACTTAGCACAGCCCCTCTCACTTAAATCCAATTCATGTCATGGTATCACCTCCATGATGTCATGGTTTTCTTTGAGAATAAAGGTCAGATATTATTATTATTATTATTGTTATTATTTATGGATGGAAAGAAAATATAGGTCTTGGACTAGGGGCTAGAATGTTCAAAGGCAGGGTGATAAAATCATCTGATTTCCCCCACACTTATAACCAGTGAACTCCTTTATAGAAAGCTTAGAAGCCAACCATGATGCAGCTGAAGGAACAATCTCCAAGGTCAACCAAGATGACCCAGAAGGAAAGGAATACATTTTTCCACACGTGGAAAAATTAAACTTAACTGAGGTCATGGAGCCAAGTGTAGACACTTCTGAGGATTGCCCCAATGAGGAAGAAATGAAGCAGTTCTTGAAGCTGAGGCAAGAAATCATTGCCAGTGAAAAAGCTGAAATTCTCACAAACAAGTTCCTGCCCATTCAGTTACCTCTCAACCTGCAGAACAACCTTGCTAAGGAACGTGGTCTGAAGCCAAAATACAGTTTCAGGTAATTTTGAAAAATCAGTATTCTTTGGTGACATTGTAAAAAGTAGGTCATAAGTGTTCCTTTTGAGCCTAAAGCAGCCTCCCCAAGCCTAAAGCAGCCTCCCTGAGGACTTGGGAGGACCCTCTGAGGTCAGGCAGGTGACCTGGGAGCCTTTCTCCACCTGGGGACATCCCCCTCATTGGTCACTGCTGTCCTTTGACACCTCTGTCTGCTGAGTGTCCAGATGAGAGGCACAACCCTGGTGTACAGGCTGGGAACCAGAGGTCCAAAGGATGAATGGGGCCCAAGGAGGTAAAGGGCAAAGCAGTGTGGAAGTTAGCAGAGGTGACCCAGCACAGGTCAGTCAGTGGGAGCACTGTCCTAGGCAGAATTAAAAGAGGAAATGTATGAAGGGGTTGGGGGACCTCCTGACCATCCTGTTTCAAGAAAGAGACAGATACCCGGTGTGCACCCAGAATGCAGAAGGACTTGGTTCCCTGGCCCCACAATACAGGATAGGATGGCTGGGGTCAATGTCCCAGGGAGCAGGGGAAGAGTGACCCCTCAGCCATCAGCCTAGATGGCTCCTTGCATGGTTAGCTGACTGGAGCCATCTTATTCCAGGATGGCCTGGACTAGAGGCCACTTCCAGCTCTGCCACCCTAACAATGAGGAGCTTCTTTCAGTTCTAAAACTGAATACACAACAATCTCTAGTTCTTTTTAACATAAAATATTGTTTAGGGAGAAATGTCAGCTCTCTTCCCCATCTGCACTTCATACACCCTCAGCTGCATCTCATTTTAGTGGTAAAAGAAAAAGATGAATGAGTTTAGATTGTCCTTGGGATTTTATGAATTGCCATCTTAAAAACACTGAGGGTGCACCCTGAGTTCCCTGGAGCTTTCCTGAAAGATCTGGGTCTGCAGGGAGCCTTGTAGACCCCATTCTTGCCCTGCTAACCACTGCGCATAGGCCAAGGTGGACACTGTGCTTAAGCTGGTACAGGACAGAAGCTTGATCAGCTTGTAGTCACCCACTTCCATCGGGAACACTACCAAGATCTCTAGAGCTCGTTGCTGACTAGCATCCCCCTCATGCTCTTGAGTTGAATAGGCTGGGGCCGAGGCTGGCATCCCTCCAGATAGTTGAAGAAAGAACCAAGGACCACTCCTGATGACTTGAAACTTGGATGGTTTTCTCCCAGTCCTCTATTTTGTGTCCATGTTGCCCTGCCTTCCTGGAGCTTCCATTCACCTAGGAGAGACACAATCAGTTGAAGTTGGAGAAAACACTATAATCACATGGGGGACCAGCCAGGCCTTGAAGGAAGCCTTGGGAGGCTTAGAGAGGATGGTGAGAAAAGCAAGTCTTCCCACCACAGAGGAGAACCTTGTCAGGTGCCAATTAAGCAGGGGTTATCTCAGAAGAAGACTAAGGAGAATCAGCTTATCCTTTAGCCCACTTCAGCCAAGTTGGGAGATAAGTGAGTTTACCTGATGGAGAAACTGAGGCAGAGACCAGAGGCAGAGGCAGAGAGAGACAAACAAATCGAGACAGCAACAAGGAGAGGAGAGAGGTATTCAGTCATTCAGTTCAATTTAAGGGAAAAGAGCCAAAATCCCTCTGTTGAAGAATTGGAAAAATGTCTTTAAACTCATAGGATGCTGCAGTTTTCTTTAAACCCTCTGGCACCATTTCCTAGTGTTGCTCAACCATTTATGAGATATCCACTGTGTGTGTGCACTGTGGCACTAGGCCCCAATGAGAGAAGTAAGAAATTACTCCCCATTCCTGATCTCTGGGTGACAGTAATAGAAATTCTAATGGGACCAATTCAGAGGAGGGCCCAGCAGAAAGGACAAAGAGGGTTCAAGGAGTGATGGAAAAAGTGATTCCTGGACTAGGCTTGGAAGGATTTCCTCAATATAGACTTTTCAAAGGCAGAGTTTGCTGAGCCTCATTTGGGATGGAATGAGGTCTAGGAGAAGTGGGCTGGTGAAGGCAATGAAGGGGCTGCTTGGATGGTCTGGGTGGAAAGGGAGGTGCCTGGATGCAGGAGCCCTCCTAGAGAGGACCTGAGATGGGTGGAGGGAGCTGTCCAAGGTGAAGTGGGTAATACTTGGCATCTTCTGTTGGGAGTGGATGAAGGAGGACCATCAAAGCTGACTGAGCAGCTGAATGACAGCGGGATGAATGGACTGGTGGAAATTCCAAGGGACAGCCAGGGCAGGGGACCAAGATCGGCCATGCTTCCATAGATGGTCCTGGGATTCTTAATAGTGTATGGGATCGCCAAAGGCAAAGCTAGAGAAGGAATCTGGGAGGGCTTATAAATTTGAAGCATGAACCAGAGGTTCATATTTGGAACCCCTTAGCCTAATCTCAAACCTAACTACAAAAAGACTTGTTTTGAAAGATAGCAGAGACCAAAAATGTCTGCAGAATTTGAGGGTATTGGGCATCCTCCCACATGTCTAAACAGTAAACCCTTATTCAGTATGGGCTGAGAAGTATCCCCTGCAGACAGCTTCACCCTTTCCTTTCCCATAGTATCCCTTGAATCATCCCTTGACACCTGAAAGTTTGGGGAGTTAAAGTCAATTTTTGACCTAAAATTTTTACCAAATTTGGTACAAATCATGATGTCTCTACAAGGCCTATTTCCCCTAGACAAGGTGGGAAGGCAGGCCCTGAGTTCAAATCCAGCCTCAGACACTTGACAATAGTTATGTGACCCTGGGCAGGCCTCATATCTAGGGCCATCTCCAGTCATATTGATCCACTTCTGGCCATTGGGCCAGATGACTCTGGAGGAGAAAGTGAGGTTGGTGACTTAGCACAGCACTCCCTTCCCCAATTCACATCAGTGCTTTTGGGGCTGAAGACTCCAGTTCTACACTGATGAAGTGCCAGGGAGCTCTCTGAACCTAGGTCTTCAGCGCCACTCCCCTCCTCCACCACCAGCTGAGCTCCCAGGTCCAGAGAAGGAGGAATTTTTCATGACCCCTCCCCTTCCCCATAGGGCTGGTTGCCCAAAGCCAATTCCAGAATGTTCTTGCAGGTTCCACAGTCTGTATCTTCCTTATGTTCCATCATGATTCTCCCAGGAGCTTCCTGGTTTCCTCCCCATGGAGGCAAGCTATAGATGGGGATAAATTGGAAATAATAGGGAAGGTATTGGAATTAAGAGAGAGAGCAGAAAAGCCTTGCTTTAGTAGGTGGGATTTTAGTTGGGATTTGAAGGAAGCCAGAAGGCTAAAATGATGAGAGAGAAAACTCCAGGCCTGGAGAAAATGCCCTGAGTCAGAAGATGGAGAGTTGAGGAATATCCAGAAGGCTGGAAGACAGGGTCATGGGATTCCAGAGTACATTGAGAAAGGGGAATGAGGGAAGAGAGTTATAAAATATTAACAAGATTTCAAGAGTAGGGATAGGTAATAAAGGACTTTGAATTCCAAACAGGGGGTTTTATCACTGATACTGAGGAAATAGGGAGCCACTAGAATTTATTTAGGGGGATAGGTAACATGGTAGTTCTCTTTGGAGCCAATGAAAACAACTGCAGGAGAAACATTCTTCTATTCCATACCATAGAGATATTTTACCTTGAATATTTGTTTCTGATACTTTATTTTTATTCTTGGGTTTGCCTGGAACTCTTATTTTTTTCTTTGATTCATCATTCCTGAAGCATTTGATCTATTTATTTATTTTGTCTTTTAAAATTAGTTTTTATTGATATCTTTCATTTTCCCATTACTCATTTCTTTTTTCTCTTTTATTTATGTTTTCCAATTACATGCAAAGATCATTTTCAACCTTTTGCAAGGTTTTGAGTTCCCCATTTTTCCACAACCTTCCTTTCCTCCCCCTCCCCATGGCAGTAAACAATATAGGTTGTACAGTTGCCATCACTCATTTCTAAATGTGTTCTTTTTCCCTTTCCCAGAAACTTATCTCTTATAACAAAGAATAAAGAGAAAGGAATAAAAAGCAAAATTAACCAATATATCAATCAAGTCTAAGAGTAATATATCATGTCCTGCATATATAGCCCTGTCCTTAGGGTCAAACTTGGTAATCATTATATTTTCCCACATGTTCAGTGACTATTCTGGATCCATTTTCCAATGGCATCAGCTATTTTTCCCTGGGGCTCTAGAGGAACTCTATAAAGAGTTGGGAGTGGTTTTCTAATACTTCTCAGAAGCCCCTCCCAGAATGCCCTGCTGCGATGATCAATTAGCCAGTCAGACTCAAAGAACTTTGAGCGATATTTATCAGGAGAACACAAATACAAGTTCAGAGGATCTATAGCAATGGAATCACTCAAGGATCCTGGAAGTCTTTTTTTTTTTGCAGGAATCTTCAAGAGGGCCCCCATAGGTGGGGTTCAGTATTTTCTACTGGAATATTTTAAAATCCTTGAATCTTCCTTTCTTTATTGTTTCCTATCTTACCCAGCTCCCAGTATAGATATTGCCACCAACCATTGTCCTCCTGTACACACTACTCAGATGCTGAGGAAAGCATCCTCCAAAGCGCTCAAGGCCTTCCCCTAGTCAAAGGAAGTGAGGAAAAGAGGTCCAGGTCAGGATACTCCCTTGCCTAGGTGACTCCAGGGGTGTAGGATCTTCAGGGAGGCTCTCTGCGGACTGTCAAGCCCTTTTCACAGCTGCTCACCCACCTTTGGTGTTCATGTGTTTCGCCCAACTCTCATTTGTGGCTCCAAGAAGTTATAATATGTGCTTGGCTACACCTCAATAAATCGTTACAACAGGTGGGCTAAACCAGGCTGAAGGTAACCAAGGGATCTCAAACCCCTCAGTGAGTTAGGAAAATGTCTGCCCCAAACATGTGAAGTCTTCCTCCAGCAAAATGGGCAGATGAGAACAATTTGTTACAATGCTTCTGAAGAGTGCTCAGAGCTTGGTTAGACATTAAGGATGCCAACATCATCCACTGACTCCTGGACCATCATCAGTCATCTTGACTTTGTTTTGCCACTGAATTTCGATTTAGTAGGCTAACTACTTCATGCACTTCAATCCATTTATATACGAGTCAGAAGACATCACCATAAAGTTTTACCATTTTTACCTACTTCAGGGTCCTGAGGCAAGTGATGAAGCAACAGGAACAGGTATAGATGCAGTGGAAGCTATAGTTACAATCCTGCACACAGATGACCAAGGCCAGATAGGACTGACCATTAGTACATAACATGTACACACCCTTATGGACAACATGAAATCCAGTTGATCTGAAAGATGAATAGTTAGCAAGAGAATTCAGGAGGTATCACATGCAAATCAGCCCTGAGTGAAGCAAGGTCTGCAAATGCTTACCAAAGTTGGAGTTGGATGAACATTTTTCTGGAGTGGCAGGAGCACCATGAAACTAAGTGTAGGTTTTGTGATCAGAACTAATCTAGCCAACATGTTTATATGCCTAACAGAGAAGTGAATGACTAGCTCATAACAATATGATTGCCCTTACAGGAACGTGACATGCCACCATCTTCCACACACATATGCACTTACCATGATAAACCCTAATGAGGTGAAAGCAAAATTTTATGAAGACCTGGAGTCTCTTCAATATCAATGTGCTGAGGGGCAGCTAGGTGGCGTAGTAGATGAAGCACCGGCCTTGGAGTCAGGAGTACCTGGGTTAAAATCTGGTCTCAGACACTTAATAATTATCTAGCTGTGTGGCCTTGGGCAAGCCACTTAACCCTATTTGCCTTGAAAAAAACCTAAAAAAATAAATAAATAACAATGTGCTGAGAGGAAAAGCTTATAATTCTGAATGATTTTAGTACCAGAGTAGGCAGAGGCTACCCAACATGGCAAGGATTCCTTGAGAGGAATAGTCAAAAGCAGCAACAGCAGCAGACACTTACTACTAAAGATTTGTGCATCTTGCAACAAACAATTTTTTTTATTGTCATTGTAAGGAGAAGACATTGACAGGATGTGAGAGTGATGAAGGCAATGTGTGGTGCAGAGTACTGGACCAACCAAAGACTTAATCCTCTTCAACATTCACATTCAACAGAATCAAAATCCTAAGGCGAGATGACTACTAGAACTCTATCCAAGAGCAGTTTGTTACTATTTTGGAAAGTTGAGTCAATACACTTGGCAACAGGGAGTGAGCAACTTTCAGAGATGGGATGTTCAGCATTGAATTTGCTCATCTAGGTCACAACAACTGCAAACTCCAAGACTGGTGTGGTAGAAATGATGGTGAAATTCAGAAGCTTCTAAATGAAAAATGAGAACTCCACAGGATTTACCTGCAGGATATGTCATCCATCTCTAAGAAGGCAGCATCTAGCTGCATAAAAAGTAAAGTGCTAGGGAAGTTTAGAGAGATGCAGGATTCTTGGTTCAGTAAGAAGGCAGATGAAATTCAGTTTTACACCGTTAGTAACTATCCAAAGTGCTTTTATGATGCCCTGAAGGATATTTATGGGTCAAAGTCCTATGGTGCATCTCAGCTACTCAGTGCTGGTGGAACCATCTTGGTTAGTGATAATATGATCCTGGAGAGAAGGGCTGAACTTGCCCATCATCACAGACCATCATCATCCAATGCTGAAGTCATTGATTGTATACCTTAGGTTGAAGTCAATCCTTCGCTAACCAGTCTTCCTACTGAAGTCTTGCTTGCAATTAGAATCTTCTCAACTGGCAAAGTACCTAATGTCAATTCTGTCCCAGGTGAGATTTATTAGCTGGAGGGTCCACTTCTCATACAAAACCTTTTTCCTGGGTTATATGAAAAGAGGAGGTTATCCCCTAGGAGTTTAAGAATGCCTCCATTGTCCATTTCTATAAAGATAAAGAAATAGGGGCAGCTAGGTGGCACAATGGTTACATCACCAGCTCTGCAATTAGGAGTACCTAAGTTCAAATCCAGCTTCATATACTTTATAATTGCATAGCTGTGTGACCTTGGGCAAGCCACTTAACCCCATTGCCCTAAATAAATAGAAAATAATTTTTTTAAAAAAGATAAAGGAAAATACATTGCCCTGTGACAACCTGGCAGGATGTGGGAGAAGGGAGTCCTCTCTTAGTCATTTCTGGCAAGATTCTTGCCAGAGTCCTCCTTAACAGACTAACCCTTCACCTAGAAGATAGTTACCTAACTAAGAGTCAGTATGGCTTCAGGAACAGCCAAGGGACTCCAAGAGAAATTACAAGAGCACAAGAAAGGTCTGTACACAACATTCATTAATCTGACCAATCTATGATGCTGTCAGTCAGGGGGGCCTGTGGAAAATCATGGCAAAACTTGGTTGCCCAGAAAAGTTCACCAGTATCAATTTCATGCCAGCTTGCTTGTAATCTAGACTGATGCTCTCAGACTTACCCAGGTCTGTGTCCTTATTCACATGCATGATGTTTTCAACAATGTTGTCAGATGTCTTCAACAAGAATAAAAATGACATCAAGATCAGACTCAGTATAGACTCTGAGGCTGAGATGCAACAGAGTATAGATCAGTTTTCTGCTGCTTGGGCCAATTTTGGTCTAACAGTTAACACCAGGAAAACACAGGTTCTACATTATCCAGCACCACACCATCCATATTTGGAATTATTTGTAACAGCAAATGGAGAAATTATGAATGCTGTGGATAAATTCACTTACCTTGGCAGTGTACTTTCCACATTTATTTTCATGAGCTTGCCACACATATTGCCAGAGTTAGCTCAGTGTTTGGGAGCTCCAAAAGGAAAGTGTGGGAGAGAAGAGGTATTAAATTGACTGCCAAACTGAAGATCTATAGAGCCCTTGTGCTGAACTCATTGTTGTGCAGCCTGGACACTCTTCAGCACCATGCCAAGAAACTGAATAGATTCCATTTGAATTGTCTTAGGAAGATTCTCAAGATCCTCTGGCAAGAAAAGGTACCAGACATTGATGTCTTTTTTTCAAGCTAAACTTGCCAAGCATTCACAACTCTGGTAGAGTGGCCACATTATTCAAATGCCAAACATATATTTGCCTATCGCACAGAGAACTCACTCTGAAGAAGCAATACAAAGACACTCTCAAGATCTCATTCAAAAAAACTTTGGAATGGATTGTGCAACTTGGGAAGACACTAGCACAGGACTGCCCAGCATGGCATCCCCTCATCAGAGAAAGTGCTGTGCTCTATGAGCAAAGCAGAATTGAAGTAGCTCAAAAGAAACATGAGATGCACAAATATTGAGCCATCTGAGCCATCTTAACTCTAGATGTATTGCCTCCTCTAACATTCTCCTCTCTTTTCTTCAGTCTCTCCCTGTCTATTGGCCATTGCCCTAGTGTCCTCAAAAATGCCCAATGTTTTCCACATCTGCAAAAAAAAACTCATTTAATAGAAGTATGAAGTTAATGGCTTCATATGTATGTATGTATGTATGTATGTCTATATATATATGTGTGTGTGTGTGTGTGTGTGTGTGTGTGTGTATGTGTATTTGTGCCAAATGTTTTGGGGATGAGGGGAAAGCTCAGAACTCAGAATCTACAAAAATAAACAAAATGTTGATATTGGACCAGGAAAAAAAGAATAAAAGTTATAGGGGGGAAAAAAAACCTTTCATTTGATCCATCTAATCTGCTTGCTATGAACCTGCCTCTTCTCTATGTTCTGGCTAAATTCCTTGAGAAAACCAATTGCAATCAATGCTAGCCTGCATCAGTAGCAGTAGTTTCCTTACTAATGAAGTCAGATCTTATAACTATAACCTCATATGGAGTTCACAGCTGCTCAGTGAGGCAGTGACTACAGACCTTATTGTCCTCATTTTACAGATGAGGATATTGAGGTTTACTGAAGGGAAGCCTCTCTCAGGGTGGCCCAAGGATCAGATGTGATATTTTCATCCAGTAGAGTTGATGATGCTGGAGGGGGAGGGTCTCTGGCACATTTAAGTTTCCTCCAGGAGAAGGCTCATACCATGTGGTTAAAGGTAGAACTTTTGTTGATCTCATGAGAGGATCATCCTGGCATAATGTTTTGAGGTTCTCTAGGTACAAGACTTGAGAAAGGTTATGGCCAGACCTTGAACAGTTCCATTGGTTTGCAGCCTACTCAAAGCCCTGCCATCAGAGTAACAAGGATGCTAGGTCATAAGATGGAAGGGTTTGGGGAAGACATCTCCCCCCATCTCATTTCTCAGGTAAAGAGTCAGGGGCTTGCCCTCTCCACAGCCAGCCCTCTTCCTTGTAGCATGTTCTGGGGTCAGCCTCCACGTGGTTCCCCTCAGCCTTGGCTTTAAGCATGAGCCACATGCTATGCCCCTGAGATTATTATCAAGTGGTTATGTTCAAGAGACTTATGTTCCTCCAAGGGGACACCACATCTAACCACACAAAGCACGCACAAAATAATTTCCAGGGGTAGCAAGTGTGAATACCGGGCAGAATCCAACAAAGCATTACTAGAGGGGTTGATAACTGAGGAGGGAGCCTGGGCTGCACCTGGGGTGGGAGTAGGGGGCAGAGGTGGCATTAATGGAATGCCAAAAAGGAAAGGGAGGGCATCAAGTGGAGAACTCAGCTCCCTCTTCACCTGCTTTGCTATTCTCTCCAATTTGTGACTGATGCTCAATAAACAAAGCACCAGCCCTAGGCATTGTTTTAAACACTTTAATAATTGGCTCTTAATGTGATGCCTTTCTGGGATGTCCCATGCTTGTTTTTGTTGTCTCATATTTTACATGCTGTCATGTGTGCAGTTTAGACCAATCATCCTTGTGTTCATCCACCCTTAGGGAGGAGGGACAAATTTGGTTATTCACAGTGGTCTTCCATTGGGTTGTCTAGATTTATCATACTATCTCTTAACACCTTCCAGAATCTGGCAATTCATCTGTTGCTGTTCCAAGTTCTGGCCTCTAGTTTAACTTCATTCGAATCTATGATTTTCTAGTGACTTATTAACACTGCATCATCCACAACCCTAAGTGGACCAGCCAGTCCTTTGTGCTTCATCTTGCATGGTGAGGAAACCAAAACAACAGAATAGAATCTCCCCAGTCAAGAAAAAAGGCAGGTAAACTGTTTGGGCCAAGAAAGTGCCCAATGCTTCCACCAGGTACAAGGGATGTTGGGAGACTGTATAGCCAAGAGACTTTGAACCTACCCTTGTATAATACAGTGAATGCCTCAGGAAATTGTTCCAACAACCAGAGGAAGCTGGGGCCTGTAAAACCGGGGCAGTGTCACCATGATGGTCCAGGGGCCCTGCAAGAGGCTGGTGTTCTTCAGAGACCAATAGACCTTGATCCTAAACCCAGTGGACACAATGAAGGCAAGGACTGGCATATCAGGAGCTATGTAATAGGCCTCTGCCCTCTGAACTTGCCTCCATTCTTGAAAGAATGCTGGTATTAACTATTAGGTGCCCACAGGGCTATTGGATCCTTTCCTAATGTCACAAAATAATGCGTTTTAACAATATAGCCTTAATTAAAGTAGCTTTTATCCTATCCCATTGATGCTGCAAGTTTTCTTAGAAATAACAACAAGACATCTATTTCCTTGAAGGTTGTCTTAAATCAATGTCATTCAGTAATATTAGGCATTTGGATTCCCATTATTCACTTGCTGGTTCCATAATTTCATAATTTAAAAAAATTAATGCAGATCAAAATAATGGATTTCTGACTTAACTACAATCCCTGGTAGTCAAGATCATTTTTATGTGGAATCAATTCATAAGTCTTTGGTTTAAAATATTTAGTTATTGATTATATAATGTCATGTCTCCTTCCACCATGAGTGATCCTTGCTAATTTTTATTAAGGATTCCACTGAAAAAAACAAATATCTCTAGAAGGAAAATCACTTCATTCAAGAACATGTTTCCTGAAATTCCATCCTATTACAGCTCAATTCACCCAACACAAGCCAAGAAAGATGAAGAAAGAAGAGTAGCTGCCCTCAAGGAGCTAAAAGAGAAACAAGCTTTAATAGAGCAGCGGAAAAGGTATGATCATTGATACAAGCGCAGGTTACAAGGAGACACTTGCCAACTTGGCAAAAAATGCAATTTCCAATCCTGTTACTGACTGCAGCAATGCAGGGACTGGGAATGACAATGATAATGGCAGGAAGGGTCCTATGGTGATCTCCACCCTCATCTCTTCAAGAATACCCAAGGTGACCTTTCCCTGGCTGTCCACCCCTGGAAACTTGTTTCCATCCAGTCCCACAAATTTATCTGCAGAGGTAGGCCATTGCATTGGTGGCTTCCTGCTCTTTCTTATGACATCATCAGCATACAGTCCTCTCTCACACTCTCCCTGTGACTAGCTTCTCTTTCTATCTTAATATTCCGAATGACATCTTTTGTCCCTATACTTCTAGAAAGTTCTTCCAGGAGTTTTTTGTGGCAGCCTACTGGCTCCCACACTGAGGCTTCCTATGTTCCTCTCTGTTGGGTTGGGTTTTCATTTTTGTCCTGTGCTTTGTAACCATATTGCAGCTTTGGGAAAAAAGATTGACTTTTTAAATGTGTCTTTGTTTCCAGGGGAAGAGTAGGGTCTTTGGAGGAGATGGGAATTTTGGAAAAGGTGGCATCCAATTGGTTCTCATCTTCCAAGCTCTGTCCATAGGTTATCCTGCATCTCTTTGCCTAGGGTAGCCTGGGGTAGCCTGGTCAGTGAATAATCATTATCCACATGGGCCTTCCCATCTGAGTCACAGAATTCATAATGGAGAACGACAGGGGCTTAGAGACTGTCTAGACCACTCTCTTACTTTGCAGAGGAGCAAACTGAGGCTCAGGTGTAGATTCTCATAAAAATGACATGGATGGGAAAGGAGAGTTATCATTCATGAATTGTTCTCTCTGAGTTGCCTTTTTTAGCACTGATAAGCATTCATTGATAAGTATGGGGTTTTCCCAAATTCTCCAGATCTTTACACCCTCTCCCCTACTCAATCAGATTCCTTTTGAATCAGTTTCAATATTGTCATAATTTTCTCGCCTCCAGAAGAGAGAGACATCTTGGACAATGCAATGGAATTTTTCTTTTTTCTTTTTTTTTAGAAAGATTTTATTTATTTTGAGTTTTACAGTTTCCCCCCATTCTTGCTTCCCTCCCCCCATCCCCCACAGAATGCATTCTGTTAGTCTTTACATTGTTTCCATGGCATACATTGATCTCACCAACTGATTTTTCTAACTTGAGAATATATAATTACACCCAGAACTGTAGGGATCAAGTTCAAGTTTGTTTGGTAAACTGCTCCACTGCTCTATGCTGACTACTGTTTTTCCTTGAGTTCCTTGTCTTCTCCCCTCCCTGACTCCTACTTTCCCTACTAATGTTGGTCCTTAATTTTTGAAGAAGACCGTGACAACGGGGAGGTGATGCCGACAAGCATGAGTCTTAGATTTTGAGTGAGGGGGTGGCTGAGCTAAGTCACCAGCTTCACTCTCTCTTCTAGAGCCATCTGGGTCCAGTGGTCAGATCTGAATCAGGACAACTGAACTGGAGATGGCCCTGGACACGAGGCAATCAGGGTTAAGTAATTTGCCCAAGGTCACACAGCTAGTAAGTGTCAAAGGTTGGATTCAAACTCCCATCCTCCTGATTCCAAGACCAGTGCTCTATTCACTGCGCCATCTAATTGCACTACCTTCCCTATTACTGGCAAGGGCATCACCGACCCATCCAGTATGGTGCCATAGCCTGTCAGTTTGTCTCCTGCAGCTCCTCTTGACACTTCTACCTCTGTGGCATCTCTTATATCTCTTCAATACACCCTTCTGTCTCCTCTGACCCTGCTTCCTACCCTAGTGAAGACCCTCATCATCTCACCCCTGAACTACTACAGTAAAGGTTGGTGATCTGCCTGCCTCAGTTTTTCCCCCTCCAGCCACCAGAGATATTTTCCTAAAGTGCAGATCTGATTATGTCACCCCCTTGATAAATTCCAGGAATCCCCTCATCTCTGGGGTCAAATTCAAAATCCTCTGTTAGCCCTTTTTTATCTGCCCTCCAACTCCTCCTGGTGGAAAGGAGTGAGACAGTTAGCAGTCTGTCCTTTCCAATAAATGTCTCATCATCCTCACACCAACACTGTATCCCTGAGTATCAAAATGATAACAAGTATCATTATCTCCCTCGGATAAAGGGACTGAGACTGTGAAAGATTAAGTGAGTTGCCCAGGTTCGCTCAGTGGGTGTCTGAGGTGTAATTTGAACCCGCAGTCTTCAAACCTAACACATTTAGATCTAAAAGCATGAGGAGCTAATGAATTCTGTTATTATTCCAATGGCAAAGTAATTCATTAACTATGGAGAAAAAAAGACTTGTGTTTTCTCTTTTTCCATAAATTCATTTTCATCCAATTGAACAAACATTTATTTCATGGCTCCTTTGTCACTCCTCAGTCCTTATCTTGATACTTCATTGTTTAGGCTGTAATAAAATAGGCCCTTTATCTCCTCTCTGAGTCACCCACAGTGGGAAGGAAGCTCCAGGTTCTTTTGCCTGGTTCAGTGAAGACCTGGACAAGGGACAGAGTGCCTCATTAAGGCCCAGGGGTTGGTCCAGGGTAGAATCTGAAGGCTGAGCTCAAAGAGAGTGTAGATGTCATCTGCTTCAACCCCTTCATTCTGTAATTAGAAACTGAGGTTCACAGCAGGGAAGGAGTTTATCCTCAAAGTCAATAAAATTATTTGATTTTGATTTGAAATCGCAGTAGTACTAGCAATAATGTTTATAATAATGACCATAATAACAAACAAGTAACTAGGTGGTACAGTGAATAGAGCTCCAGACCTGGAATAAAGAGGACACCTATTCCTGAGTTCATATTCATCCTCAGACAACCTCAGACATTAGCTGTGTGAGCCTAGGGAATTCACCCTATTTGCCTCAGTTTCCATACCTGTGCAATGAATTGGAGAAGGAAATGACAAACCATCCTAGGACCTCTGCCAAGAAATCCCCCAGTGGGGTCACAAAGAGTTGGATACCATGGAAATGACTGAACAACATCAAACACTTATATAAGTGTTTGACTTATATAAGTCTTAAGCACTTTTCAGATACCATCTCATTTGATCATCATAACAACCCTGGGGGATAGGGACTTTTATGATTCTCATTTTATAGATGAGGAAACTGAGGCAAACCAGTGAAGTGACTTGCCCAGGTTGACCCAGATAGGAAGTGTCTTAGGTTAGATTTGAACTTGGAGCTTCCTGACTCTCAGCTCAGCTCTGTCTCCACTATGGTCCCAATCTGCTGTTCTAAATAGCATAGGAAATAACATGTGCATGTCTTTATGTTCTTTATAAATCTGTATATAAGGGGCAGCTAAGTGGCACAGTGGATAGAGTACCAGCCCTGGAGTTAGGAGGACCTGAATTCAAATTTGGCCTCAGACACACTAGCTGTGTGACCTTGGGCAAGCCACTTAAACCCCATTGCCTTGCCAAAAAAAACCACAACCACAACCACAACAACAACCACAACAACAACAAAATACACACACACACACACATATGTATCTATGTGTGTGTGTATGTAAATATAGAACAGGTCATGTATATAGGGAGATTTCTAAAGGAATGCCATAGTGAATTTCTTATTTGATCTTGGAAAAGTCAGGAGTCACTGGAGGTTATTGAGCAGGGGGGTAATGTAATCAAGATATAAACTGTAAGACCAAAGAGTGGGGAGGAGACCGACAGGTTGCTGGCTCTCAAGTTGGCATAGCTGTGAGCAGATGAAGGTCTGCACTGAGGGTGAGAGAGGAGAACCTTATGCAAGGGAAAAGAAAGGGATCTAGAGAAAAGATGTGCAGGTAGAAGATTGGGCATGGGGAGTGGGGTGAGCACAGAGGAATCTTCAGGACACTGGGTACCTGGGGGGAAGGAAGGGGAAAGGTTGGTACATTGGTTTCTTTTAGATTTCATTTGATTCAGTTCAGCTAAATGATCTCTTTCTCCCCTTTTTCCTTCCTTCCTCCCTCTCTTTTACCCCTTCTCATTTATGACCAAGACATAGTCTAAAATGTTTTAATTAGCTTGTCCTAAGTTTTAAGCATGAGCAACTGGGTGGTACAATGGACAGGCTCTGGGCTGGAGTCAGGAAGACTCATCTTCCTGAGTTCAAATTCAGCTTCAGATTCTTACTAGTCATGTGACCCTGAGCAAGTCACTTAACCCTGTTTGCCTCAGTTTTCTCATCTGTAAAATGAGTTGGAAAAGGAAATGGCAAACCACTTTCTTTGCCAAAAAAGTTCTAAATTAGACATGATTGTTTTAGACACAATTGAAAAATCAAGTTTTAAATAAGCCAAAGGACAGTTCTTTCATAACATTAATTTAAGGTACTTTTGATTTGTCATCTAAAATGCCATATGTTTTTTCCAGG
The DNA here is from genome assembly GCF_037893015.1 of Macrotis lagotis. Classification (NCBI taxonomy): domain Eukaryota; kingdom Metazoa; phylum Chordata; class Mammalia; order Peramelemorphia; family Peramelidae; genus Macrotis; species Macrotis lagotis. The sequence continues at coordinate 1,838,968 of NC_133661.1, read as the reverse complement.
GATAAAAAAATGCTTCAGAAATGGCGAGAGCAAGCAGAAGTAATGAAAAAAGAGAAGGAGATCCTCATGAATATGCAACATCCATCAAAGGCTACCGTATACTCCCAGGTCTGATGCATAGTCATTTATAAACACAAATCATTTAGGGGTAGGAGAAAAGACCTTGTAGTCTGTCCCTGGATTAGATCCCTGCTGTCACCAGGAAGTAGTTTGGTGGGAGCCCATCTCCCTATAATTCTCTCTGAAGGCTCTCTGAGTAGATAGTAGTACACTGAACCCAAAATCAGGAAGACCTGAGTCTTCAGGTTACCCATTGTCACAGGGGAAAAAAAGAAAAAGAAACTTGAGTTTCATCCAAACAAATAATGTTTTTGGTAATGCATTTAGTGGCAAAAGAGACCAAGGATCAGTAGGTAGCCAAGGACCTGGAAGTTTGGTTTCTCACAGTTAGTATACAATTTGGAAGGAATTCAAAAACTGGACATAGGGATTCAAACACTTGGTTTCTTATTGGAGCAAGGAACCAGGAGATATTCAGGTGAGGCTAGAGGGGGATTCTTGTGACCTGGCGCTATCTCCAGAATTAGATCATTTGCATGATATTTGAAACTTAACTTCACAAAATCTAGAGTAAAAAACAAAAGGAGTCTGTAATGCTAATTTTTATTGTAACATTTCCACCACCACCACCACCCCCTGATTCTGGTTTCCCAACCCCTAGAATCTTTTATTTAAATGCCTTATCTGGACTAAATGATAGTCTATCTTAAGGGGCATCAAATGGGTTGGGTCAGAGGCACAAGAGTACAAAGGGTAATCTTATAGATCCCCTAAGGAGACCAAACCTTGGTGAATAGACTCTAATCTCTCCTGTACTCTATATCTAAATCAGCCAACAGATCAAGCTACTTAGAAGGCACACTAGGGACTAATTTGAGAGAGGAGATTTAAAACTCAGCAAACATCAATATCCTGAGCAAAAAGTCAGACTAATGCAATAATGATCATCAATATTAAATAATGTGATCTCCTTGGAACCTGGTAGCCCATCCCCAATGTTCATTTCAACACCACCTATCATTCATTTTGAGGTCCAGATATCCCAAGTGGTCCTCTGAGCCCTGGAAATTCCTTTCCTTGGACATTCTTCTCCTCAGGGCTTCTCCTAGAAGCTGCTATCTCTAGTTTCAAGTCAATTGTGGAGATTCCTGGATAATAATGCTAAAATCTGCCGGGATCAAGACTCAGTACAATTTAGTGCAATTTGTTCTTCAGTAATTATCTCATGGGGTGAAAATTAGCTCAAACTTCAAGGTTCTGATTCTCTTCACAACAAAACTTATGAGAACAGCAAATTGAGAATCCATAATTCATCTGAATTATCTTTAATGAAATTATCTGATTGGTTCTTTGATCCACTCATTCTTTAGGATTAGGATAGTTTCCAATTAACTTTTAGTTTATATTCTGAAGGCCCTTTATATGTAATTTTTATTGAATTATGGTCCCAAAGGGTTACACTTATTATTTCTGCTTTTCTGCATTTGTGTTTTTTATGTCCTAACATATGGTTAATTTTCATGAAGGTGTTATGTATAGTGGAGAAGTGATGGCAAAGTTTTAGAAACCAAAGGGATGCCCATCAATTGGGGAATGACCTATGCTTTCAAACTGATGGAATGCTATTGTGTTGTAAGGAATGATGAAAAGGATGACTTCAGGAAAACCTGGAGTCAGGAGGACCTCAGTTCAAATCCAAACTCAGACACTTACATAGCTGTGTGACCTTGGGCAAATCATATAACTCCATTACCTTGCAAAAATAAAAAAGAAAGAAAAAAGAAAAGAAAAGAAAAGAAAAGAAAAACCTGGGAAGACTTTTCATGAACTGATGAAAAGTAAAATGAGCAAATAAACCAGGAGAACCTTATACACAGTTAACAGCAGTTTGGGGAAACAAATTTCAAAGGGTTCAAAGAACCAGATAGGATGGTGCTCTTTTAAACCACTCCCTTTTTTCCTCCTCATCCACCTTCTTAGAGTTGGATCCTAGCCCTAAATTCCTCTCTAGAATTATAAGGGCAGCTAGAGGCACAATGGATAGAGCACTGACCCTAGAGACAGGAGGACCTGAGTTCAAATCCAGTCCCAGACATTTAATAATGACCTAGTGGCCTTGGGCAAGCCATTTAGCCCCATTACCTTGCAAAAAAACTAAAAAAAAAAATATTGGAGAAACTACCAGAAAAATGAAAGGAAAGGAAAGGAAAGGAAAGGGAAGGGGAAGGGAAAGGGAAAAAGGAGAGACCCACTGTGGAAGACATTTTCTTCTGATGGCCTGCCTCTAGGAGCCCCCACACAATTAACCCAGTAAGAAGCACCTTTGCCTCTCTCCACCCCTGCTTCTTTCCAAGAGGAAGCCCAGACCACCTGTGTCTTCCCCCTCTTCAGACCTGCTCCTCTCTCCAGTGCCTTCCTTACCCGCCAGGTGCCTTCATCTCCTCCCTTCACTCTGTTCTTCTCCCTTTCAGGGAATGCTGGAATATAATCTCCTTGGGCCCTTTCTCTTCCTGTATCCCAACACTTAGCACAGTGTTTGCTTATTGATGTAACTCTTAGAGTCCTCCAATGGCTCTGCCCACCACAACATCCTTATCGATCAGGATTCACCATGCAGCATGAAGGGTGTGTCTGGTGCCCAAGGAAGCCTTTTCAAAACTCTGGGAAGCCACAGAGAGGAGTTTGTAGAGAGGAGAGATCTGGTCACAGTTGGATTTGTGCTTAGAGTCAGAGAAAGTCACTTTTTATTGGATTCAGAGGGAAAATAGAAGGAATTTTATGTACTAAAATGCTTCAAGGATAGTTGGCCTAAGAGGGATGGGTAATGTTCCAAGGTAAGTTTTGAAGAACCAAAAGGGTCCAGTGAAGAAGAAAAATGCCAAAAGGATACATATGAATGCACCAAGAACTCAACAGTCAGTCCAGATTTTAAACATACATATACTGGGGCAGCTAAGTGGCGCAGTGGATAGAGCACCAGCCCTGGAGTCAAGAGGACCTGAGTTCAAATATGACCTCAGACACTTAATAATTACCTAGCTGTGTGACCTTTTCACCCCATTGCCTTAGAGCGAGAGCGAGAGAGAGAGAGAGAGAGAGAGAGAGAGAGAGAGATACAGAAGATAGAAGTAAGACCATGTCCCAGAAGATCCAGAAGATGACTCAGACCCTGGTAGGGCCCTAAAAAAATAATATTGGGAGGATAAAAGTTCAGGATGAGCAGAAGGTGGCAAGGGAAACTTGTCATAGACAACTAAAAAAGCTTGTCTTAAGGTTTGGTTTTTGTCGTTTTGGCATTGGGAGGAGGAGGATCAAAAAAGAGACCAGACTTTTGCTTGGGTTGGGTGGTACAAGGAAGTACAACACTAAAGAAGCCATTGTTGCTCAATTCTTGCTTTGTTTCTCTCCTCTCTGTTCAGGAAAATGACCTTTCTATTAGAAGTGACAGAATAAAAATGGTTACCAGGGAGAGAGTAAGAGAAGGCGAGAAGGCCTTTTTGCATGTGAGTCACCTGACCCAGATGAATCACATTCTTAGGTCTGTAAAAAACTACCAGATGTGGTACACTGGCAATTACATGGGAAAGACCTTGGAAACAGGAGAGGTAGCCCGTGATTTGAGGAGGATATTTGCCCCCATTTTTCAAAAGAAAAGGAAACAATCTGCAAACCATATGTTAGTGAGCTTGATGCTGATTCCTGTGGAAAATTGAGTAAGGGGAAGGCTGATGAGTATCCTGAAAGAAAATGTCAGGAGCTAGCATGGCAGCTTCATCAACAGGTCAGGCCAGACCAACCACATTTCCTTTTTTGATCCCATGACTAAACTAGTAGATAAGGAAAATGCTGTTGATAGATCTTACCTGGACTTAGCCAAGCTCTCAGTAAATGTCTCATTATTTGGGGGAAGGAAGTAGATAAGGAGATATGGATTAGACAATCACAGAGTTGGTATGTTCAGTTCAGAGTAGTTATTAGTGACTGGTGATCTGCAGTGGAAACCCCCTGGGCTGCTTAATGCTTATCAGCAACCTGGATAAAGGGGTAGACAGATGACACCAAGCTAGGAGGAAGGGACCACTACCCCACCAGATGACCCTGTCAGCATAAAGAACTGAAGGTGTGACTGACCCCAAGCCTGAGATGAAGCAGCTTCAGTCCAGGACTACTTTCAGAGAAGCAGAGCCACTGAATCTGTGGAGTTCATAGTTGTGGCTCCTCATGACATCTCCTCTGGAGTAGGTGCCAGGCCTAAGGATATTGAATGAGGAGGTGACACTGCTGATGGCTGGTCCTTGTGATGTCTCCTCTGGAGTGGGCTCCAGGCCTACAAAAGGCCATTAGATAAGGAGGTGACACCATCTGAAGGACTGTGTTCAATGCAGGACACCAGGCCTGAGAAAGGTATTGATGAGGAGAAGGTTCAGGACGGGGAAGGTCTGAGGGCCATGAAATGTTCTCATTATGAAGAAGAGAAGATTCAGGGGTATATAGGATCTACCTTCAAGTTCTTGAACAACTGTGGCACAGAGGAAGGAGATGTTAGCGCTATTCTGTGTGGCTCCAGAAAGCAGAAGCAGCATGATGGAGATAGACTGAGAAGAGGTCATCTGTCTTTCTGTTGAGGGTTTCTTGGCCACAGGGGGAAGCTGGCCCAGAGTATGTATGTGGGTAAGGGGAGAGTATCTTGGGAAGGGGGAGGAGAGCTCCTCCTCCTTGGACCACTCTCCACAGAAGTTGGATGAGTGTTGAGCTGTTATACTGAGGTCCTTTGTTTCACTGAGGTCCCTGACAAATTCAAGGATTCTATGAACAGAAGCAGGGAAATCTAGGAGCATTGGCTGGCAGAGTGGTGGGGAGACTGAATGTATGGAGCTGAACTCAGCCCTGGGAAGAGAAATGTCTCTGGGGGAAGGGAGCTGTGCCACTGGAAGGAGAGGGGCTTTGTGCCATTACCCAGTGGGGCTCACCCCTCCCCTTCCCCTTCAGTATTCCTGAGACTATTTTCATGACATCTAATGAAGGCTGCTTGGTCCCAGTCTTTGTTGCCAGAGATCCAAAGGGGTATTGAAAGGGACTAGAGGAAGATTGGAAGTGCCTGGGAAGATATCTCAAGCACCAGAGGACCTGCTGCATCCAGCCCAGGGGCTTGGGGTGGCCAGAAGACTAACAAAGGAGCAGAACATGCAGCTGTCCAGACCTGGGGTTCACCTGCTGGCTGCCTCCCCTCTCTACTCCAATCCACCAAGGGATGTTCCCAACAGGAAAGTGTGACCATATTGCTACACACACACACACACACACACACACACACACACACACACACACAGTAAACTCCAAGCGCTCTCATAGCTTCTAGAAGTAAATACTGCACATTCTGTGACCTTCAAAGCCATTGATGACTTGACCCCACTCCTGCCTCTCTGGGATTTCTCCACTTGCTCTTTTCCATGCAGTTCCACCAACCTCCTTGGGACATTTTGCCTGGCCACTCCCATGCTTCCAAGGCTCTCCCTCTCCAGACTTCCCCAAATTCCCTCAAGTCTCAGCTCTCCTGTAGGGGACTTATCCTGATCACCTTGCCAGTGTCACTGACAAAGCTTCTGAAAGCCAAAGCTGAACTTTCCTTCGACATTGTGCCAGTGAACCGGAGAAGCTTGGGCTGCCCGTGCCCTACCCTGGCCTTTTCCTTGTGACTTTCCTAGGTTTATGATTTGTTCAGAGCAGCATAGAAGCCTGTGCATCCCAGACAAGGGGGCAGGCAACCACTCTCAGACACTGGCTAATGCTTCCTCTTCTAACTAAAAGAGTTCCCTGATCTTTCTGTTGAGAGGGATTTTTCATGGAATAGTCCAGGATTCTTGGGGGGTCCCCACTGGGCATTTATGTCCTGGAACCTCAAGAGCCCCTTGACAGCCCAAACAATGGGGTCCTCTTCCTGCTGGGTGCCATTTTAGCTCCAAGGGTAGAGGGCCTGCCACCAAGCTGGGAGGTAGACCTTGGGAGTCTATAGGTCCATTCTGGGATTAAATCCTGTCATCTCTCCAGCAAAGCAGAAAAGAAGCCTGGTGACTCCTGTGTTTGCTGTAGCTGTATTCCTCAGTCATGTTTAAAGTTGTATGTTAAAAATGCTCAGGAACCTAATGACAACAGCAACAAAACCCTGCCTGAGCTCTCAGGCTCTGGTATGCCTCTCCTAGAGGACTTTTCAAGCTGTGATGGATGGATCATCATTCAGAGGAATCTGATTCCTCATTTTTAGCAATTTTCAACAACAAATGCAAGTGTTCAGTTGCAAAAGTTCATTAATATTTGATTTCAAAATTCCTATTTCTTGCTAACTATAGTAATTAGAAAAGAAAAAGCAATTTGCTAAAAAGCAAAACTAGATTAGGCAATGAGGAAATAAAACTATCACTCTTTGTAGATAAATGATGGTATACTTAGTGAATCCTAAAGAATCAACTAAAAAACATTAAATAATGAAAAACTTCTGCAATGAGACCAAATATAAAACAAATCCACATATAAATCCATCACATTTCTATATACTATCAATAAATTCAAATATCAAGAGATAGAAAGACAAATTCCATTTAAAACAACTACACAAGAGGCGGGCAGCTAGGTGGCATAGTGGATAGAGCACCGGTCCTAGAGTCAGGAGTACCTGAGTTCAAATCCAGCCTCAGATGCTTAATAATTGCCTAGCTGTGTGACCTTGGATGAGTCACTTAAACCCATTGCCTTGCTAAAACCAAAGAAAAAAGAAAAGAAAAGAACTAAACAGTATAAAGTAATTGGCAGTCTACCTGCCAAGACAAACTCAGGATTTTTATAAACACAATTACAAAATGTTTTTCCACACAGGTTAGATCTAAAGAACTGGAAAAATATTAATTGCATAATATAATATTATAGTTCTATCTAAATCTGCTTACTCAATGCCATACCAACTAAACTATCAAAAATTATTTTATAGGGCTAAAAAATATTAAATTCATCTGGAAGAACAAAAGGTCAAGAATATCAAGGAAATCAATGAAGAAAAAAAATGGGGAGGAAGGTTGACCTAGCCATATCAGATCACAAACTATTTTATAATAGCAATCATTAAAACTATCTGGTACTGGCTAAGAAATAGAGTGGTGATCTGTGGAATAGATTAGGTACACAGAACATTGTAGCCAAGGAACATATTGATTTAATGTTTAATAAACCCAAAGATCCAAGCTTTGGGGATGAAACTCATTATTTGAATTTCTGGAAAAACTGTAAAACTGTATGACAGAAACTAGGTATAGACCAACATCTCACCTCACATACTAAGATTAAGTCAAAATAGGTCATTAGACATAGAGGGTGATACCATAGGCAAACTAGGGGAATATGGAATATTTTACCCTTCAGATCTATGGATAAGGGAAGCATTTAGGACCAAACAAGATACTGAGAGCATTACAAAATGCAAAATGGAAAATTTAATTATATAAAATTTATAAGCTTTTGCACAATGTGACCAAAATTAGAAGGAAAGCAGAAGAATGGGGGAAATTTTTTAATAAAAAGTATCTCTGATAAAGGTCTCATTTCTCAATATATAGAGAACTGAGTAAAATGTGTAAGAATATGTTGTTCGTTGTACACATTAGTAACAACATTGTATGATGATCAACAATTCAACAATGATGGATTTAACTTCTCTAAGCAGTTCAGTGACCAAGAACAATTTTAAGACTTATGATGGATGTGCCATCCACATCCAGAGAAAAAAATTGGAGTCTGAATGCAAAGCAAAATAAAACTATTTTCACTTTTTAAACCTTGTTTTATATATTTTTCTTTTTTCATAATTTTCCCCTTAGTTCTGATTCTTCTTTTAAAACATGCCTAATATGAAAATATGAAAAACATGATTGTACATGTATATCAGATTACTCACTGTTATGGGAAGGGGAAGGGAAGAAAAGGAGGTAGAAAAAGGTGGAATTCAAAAGTTTAGAAAAAGATGGTGAAAACTCTCTCACATGTAATTGAAAAGAAATTTTAAAAAAAGAATATTATTTCCCAATTGATAAAATGATCAAAGGATATGAACTGGCTGTTTTCAGACAAAGAAGTCAAAGGTATCTTTGCTCTACTGATTAGAAAAATACAGATTAAAACAATTCTTGAGACACCACCTCACCAGTCAGATTGGCCAATATGACAAAAAAGGAAAATTTTTTGTTTTTTGGCAAGGCAATGGGGTTAAGTGACTTGCCCAAAGTCACACAACTTGGTAATTATTAAGTGTCTGAAGCCACATTTGAACTCAGGTACTCATGATTCCAGGGTCGGTGCCCTATTCACTGTACCACCTAGCTGCCCCCAAAAAGGAAAATGTTGAAGAAAATGTAAGGAAATTGGAACACTAGTTCCTTGGTGGAATTGTGAATTCATTCAATCATTTTGGGGAATAATTTAGAACTATGTGCCCAAAGAGTTATAAAAATGCACATGTCCTTTGATCCAGCAATAACAAAGAGATCAAAAAACGGGAAAAAACCTATTTGTATAAAAGTATTTTTAGCAGCCCTTCTTTTGGGGACAAAGAATTGGAAATTAAGATTGTGCTCTAAAAAAGAACAAGAAGGATGATTTCAGAAAAGCCTTGAAAGGCTTACATGAACTGATGCAAAGTAATGTGAGCAGGACCAGGAGAATAATATTGTACAATGATCATCTGTGAGAGTCTTCCTATTCTCAGCAATACAATGATCCAAGAAGATTGATGGTGTCTTTATAGACTGAAACTATACTATTTTTCTCTTTCTTTCTCTCTTTTTTAATTTGAGTTTTCTTCCACAAAATGACTAATAGGAAAATGTTTTATATGATTCTACATATATAACCTATATCAGATTGCTTCCTGTCTCAGGGAGGGGTTTGGAAAAGGATGGAGGAGTAGAACTGGAACTCAAAACTTAAAAAAAAAAGAATGTTAAATTATTGTATGTGTAATTGGAGGAGAATAAAATGTTATTTTAAAATTAAATTAAGACTCGCATCGTGGCTACAGAAAGTGGAGGTGTTCCTGAGCAGCCAAGGAGGAAACGCCCCTGGACAGAGAACTTCCTAACTTGAGCTCCTGTTTGTTACTGCTCCATGATTCTTCATGGCTGACAAGAAATTAGTAGTGGTTTTTGGAGCAACAGGTGTCCAAGGTGGTTCAGTTGCCAAGACTCTGCTGGAAGATGGGACATTCAGAGTTCGTGTGGTGACTCAAAATCCTCAGCAGAAAGCTGCCAAATTGCTAAGAGTCAAGGTGCAGAGGTGGTGCAAGATCAGGATGATGAGAAGAGCCTGGAGCCAGCCCTGGCAGGGGCCTATGCAGCATTCATTGTGACCAACTACTGGGAGAATCTCAACCAGGAGTAGGAGATTAAGCAGGATATACTCCTGGCTGATCTGTCCAAACTCCTGGGCTTGAGTTATGTGGTCTACAGTGGACTGGAGAATGTGAAGAAGCTGACAGGTGGCCAGCTGATAGTCAGACACTTTGATGGCAAAGGAGAGGTTGAGGAATACTTCCGGGCGGTGGGCATACCAATGATCAGTGTCCAGCTGCCCTGCTACTTTGAAAATCTTCTCACCTACTTCCTACCCCAGAAAGCCCCTGATGGAAATTGTTACTTGCTGAGTTTGCCCATGGGGGATGTCCCCATGGATGGAATGTCAGTGGACGACCTGGGGCCTGTGGTGCTCAGCTTGCTCAAGTCTCCAGAAGGCTACGTGGGTCAAAATATGGGACTTAGCATGTGCAAGCACACAGCTTCAGAGTATGCCTTCCTTCTCTCTAAATACACTGGGAAGACCATGCATGATGCCAAGACCTCACCAGAGGATTATGAGAAGCTTGGCTTCCCTGGAGCACAGGACCTGGCCAACATGTTCCATTTCTATACCATGAATCCAGACCGAGATGTGGAGCTGACTTTAAAACTCAACCCCAAGGCCAGGACTCTGGAACAGTGGTTAGGGCAGCACAAAGAAGCTTTTGCGGTCCTGTGACAACTTTCTACTGCTATACAGTACTGTGCCACCATAATCCAGTATTTTAGCAATTAGCTTGTGCTGGTTTTTTTGTTTTGTTAATTGTTTGAAGGCCATTGTACTTAACTGAAGTTGCTAAAATAAAATGCCTTGTTTCTAAAAAAAAAAATTAGATTAAATGTAAAAGAAAGGGGTGGAGTCAAGATGGCAGAGTAAAGTCAGGGACTAGTCTGAGCTCTCTCCCAAACTTCTCCATTTACCTTTAAATAATGACTAACCAAATTCTAAAGTGGCAGAACCCACAAAAAGATTGAGTGGAACAATTTTCCAGCCCAAGACAACTTGGAAGATCTACAGGAAATGCCACAGCAGAGCAAACTGGCTCCAGCCATCCAGGAACAGATCGCAGGCTGCCTAGGTCTCTGGAAGGGGCTGGGTCTTTGGCAGCAGTGGTAGTTTCCAGACCTCTCAGTTCAGAGATTGTCAATGACAGTTGGGAAGGTCAGCAAGAAAATGACTGCAACAGCATGAGAGCAGAGCCGGGTCTAGTGCAGGCCTCTGCACAGATCCAGCCTCACAGGACCAGGAGCAGGCCTGGGGAGTCACCAGGCAGCTGTTTCTGGAACACTAAGCCTACAGATGGTAAGGGCTTAAGGGGAGAAGTGCAGAGTCTCTTTGCTATCCCTGAGACAGGACTCTGTTGCTTTGTTTATACTCAGATCGACGTCAAAATCTGGGGCCCCACTCTCAGGAAAAGTTGCAGAAATACAACAGAGCTTATGGACTGCAAGGGAGCAGAGACCATGCTCATGGTTTCAGGACAGAAAGGAGGGCTCTCCAACTAGGAGAGCAGTTGGCCTCTCCCAAGACCTTGGAGGAACTGAGAACTTGCAGGACCCTCAGGGGAGGGAGAGGGGAAAGGTATAATTCCTGAAAATGGCTGCCAAAAAAACCTCAAAAGCATGGGACAATGCATCCTCCACCCTGGAAGCAGAGACCCACCTTAATAAAGAATTAAAATGAAGTCATAGACTGGGGAAATGAGCTAACAACAGAAGAAAAAAAATCCAACCATAGACAATTACTTTTATTCTATGAAGGATCAAAATACACACTGTGAACATAGCAAAGTCGATGCTTCTGCATCCACATCCTCTAAGAGAAATATGAATTGGTCTTAGGCTATGAAAGATTTTGAAAATCAAGTAAGGAAGGTAAAGGAAATATTGGGAAGAGAAATGAGAGTGATATGAGAAAATCATGAAAACCAAGTCAGCAGCTTGGTGAAGGAGATAAAAAAATTACTGAAGAAAATGACATCTTGAAAAACCATTTAAGTCAAATGGAAAAAGCAGTCCAAAAGCCCAATAAGTAGAAAAATACCTTAAAAGGCAGAATTGACCAGATGGAAAAGGAGATACAAAAGCTCTTTGAAAAAATAATTCCTTAAAATATTGAATAGAGTTAAGGTAAGCTAATGACTTTATGAGAAATCAGGAAACAATAAAACAAAACTAAAGTATGAAAAACTACAAGAAAATATAAAATAATTTACTGGAAAAATAACTGACCTGGAAAACAGAACCAGGAGAGATAATTTTAAAATTATTGGTTTACCTGAAAATCATGACCAAAAACTAACCTAGACATCATATTTAAAGAAATTCTCCATAGTACCCTGATATCCTAGAACAGAGAATAAAATAGAAATTGAAAGGATCCACTGATTACCTCCTGAAAGAACTTCCAAAATGGAAACTGCCAGCAATATTACAGCCAATTTCAGAACTTCCAAGTCAAGGAGAAAATATTACAAGCAGTCAGAAAGAAACAATTGAAATATCATGGAGCTATAGGCAGGTAAACCCAATATTTAGCAGCTTCTATGTTAAGGTCTCGTAGAACTTAGAATATGATATTCTGGAAGGCAAAAGAATTTGGAGTACAACTGAGAATCAACTACCTAGCAAAACTGAATGTACTCTCAGGAGAAACGATGAGTATTCAATGAAATAGGGGACTTTCAGACTTTCCTGATGAAAAACCCGGAGCTGAACAGAAAGTTTGATCTTCAAGTACAGGACTCAGGTAAAGCATAGAGAAGGTGGATGAAAAGGGCAAAATATGAGGGATTTAATGATGTTGAACTGCTCATATTCTTGCATGGAAAGATGATGCTGATAGCTCATATGAACCTTTTCATTTATTAGGGCAGTTAGAAGGAGCATATATAGACAAGGCACAGTTGGGAGGCATAATGTGTCAAAATATTGAGTTAATGGGGGAGAAAGGAATGTACTGGGAGAAAGCAAAGGAAGAGGTAAAATGGGACAAGTTATTTCACATAAAAGAAGCAAGGAAAATGGAATGTAAGAGGGGGATAAAGTGAGCCTTACTCTCATCAGAAGTGACTCAGGGAATGATATTCACAACTGGGTATAGAGGAAAATAGAAGAGAAAAGGGATGGGGGAAAAGGGAAGGAGGGTTTAGATAGAAGAGAGGGAAAATCATGGGAGAGGATAGTTAAATGCAACATTTTTGAGGAGGGACAGGGTGAAAGAGAGAATAAATGGGGTGGAGAGAATTGGATAGAGGGTAATACAGCTAGAAATAGCAACTGGGAAAAAATATGAAAGCAATTTCTTTGATGGATTTATGTTAAAGAATACCATCCATCCCAAAGACAGAGCTGATGGTGCCTGAATACAGAATGAAGCACTTTTTTTTTCCCTCACTTCATTTTTCTGATGGTTTCTCTTTCTTGGGGCGGCAGGGGTTTATGTTTACTTTTACAATATGACTATTGAAGTAATTTTTTCACTTTTTGCAAGGCAATGGGGTTAAGTGACTTGCCCAAGATCACACATTAAATGTCTGAGGCCAGATTTGAACTCAGGTCTCCTAACTCCAGGGCCAATGTCTACTGTGCCACCTAGCTGCCCCTTTAGTAATGTTTTTTAAAAAGTAAAATGGAATGTACATTAATAACATATCTATCAATATTAAAAAATGTGCCTAAACAAAAAAATCAAAAATTTATTGGTATTTTAATTAAACCAACTCAGTTTTTTTTTAAAAAAAAAAGGTAAAAGAAAATTCCTTTTTACAACCATGGGGGGGGGGGGTTTGTCCTTGGAGTACTTAAATGGTAGGAATTCTCCCTTTAGACCTACCTCTGAATATTGCACAATCTTAGGTTTCATAGTATCGTAGGGATTCAAAAGTTAACCACAATAATGATAATAATAATAGCAAACCTTTATCTATTGCTTACTGTGTGCTTAAGTGTATTGCAATCATTGGTCTTCACAACATCGGTGGTAGGGGCTATCATAATCTCCATTTTACAAGAGAGGAAACCGAGGCAAATGGGGTAAAGCAACTTGCCTAGGTCACACAACTAGAAAGTATCTGAGGCCACATGTGAACTGTTCTAAATGACTCTGTTGCATGCTTTATTTAAGGACCCCATCTAATCCAACCCACTGTCATTTTTCAAAGTCCAGAGTGCTAACCATTACACAATAGGACCTTCACCCTGCTGTCATTTTTCAAATGGAAACTGAGGCCTAGGGAAATTGAAGAGTATTGTTTGTGAGGCTTTGTTAAAACAAATTTTTGGAAATAAGCAGCAAGTCTAGAAAAATATTGGTATAAATTAAAGCCAGTTATTGTCTTTTTTGGGCTCTCCAGACTCATGAGGAACAAAAATCTGTCTTTGGACAGCTCGTTGACACCATTGCTGAGTGCCAATTGTTGAATTTTGCAGGTCTTAGCAAAAGCACCATTTGCAACCAACCTGGAGGAGGGGAACAAGGAATACAGTTACCTTGACAAAAAGAAGTCCATCCAATTAAAACTGACTCCTGAACAGAACGAGCTCAGGTGGGTCGTATGGTTTGGGGGGGGTGTTGTCCAGGGACCATCCAGGGAGCTGCATGACATATCCAAAGGGGCCTGTGACCCCAAGGGGGACTCAGTCTCCAAGTAGTCGCTGACCTCTCAGAAAGAAAATGTAAAAGGAGGTGGACAATGAGAGACCTGGTTGATATTTAGGTATTTTTCTGTAAAAACCCTTTTTCTCAGCTCATCTTCATTCACTCAGCAAAATTAAGCGCCTCCTGTGTACAAAGACATTGGGAGCTTCCTGCCTCCCCCAGCCTGCAGTCAAGGCACTCTTCACTCACCAACAGGACTTTTCTCTAGGATCCAGGCTCCCAAGAGGAGGACCCAACAAGCAGTCTCCATCAGCTTGGAGGGGCATCTCTAATGGAGCTCCAGGACATGGCTGGTGTAACCATTATGGGACGTCACATATTGTTTCTCTAGACAACCTAAAGCTTCCTCTCCACCCTTTGCCTTTCCTGGCAGGGCAGGAGGTTCCTCTGCTTTCCTTAGAAGCACAAGGGAAACTCTTTATTGTAGGTTAGAAGCACAAAACCAAATGCGTGACCCTATAAGGCCAGACACTGGAGACAGTTTCAACAGGCCAGAATGTGATGTCTGCCTGAATGCTGCCCTTTACAGAGGCTTGGCAGGGACTTGTACTGATTATCTAAAGGGCTGAGAGTGACCCAAGACAGACCCCAGAAAGAAACCCAGCAAAGAAAGCCCTCAGCTGTTATCCAAAGGCAGGTGGCTCTGCCACTAGAGCTAGCATCCTGAGTCCTTCTAGGCCATCCTTAAGTCCCCATATCCTGGTCAAGTGCAGGACTTGAGAGTCAGCAGTCACATCTCCACCCTGCCCTGGCCCTGTAATGCCCCCCCCCACAAAGAGACAGACAGTGCCTAGGGACCCGAGGTCATTACACCAATACACAGAAACATAAGCCTTGTGCTTCTTGGTGCTTCCCATCTATCAAGATGTTTCTCAAGAGAATGGGCACAGCTAAGGGGATTGTCCTATCCCTTGTGTCTTCTTAGAGCCTCCAAAGACAGGGAGATAGAAGAACGGATAAAACATCACATGGAGGTCTTACGTGAAAGAAGGAAGAAAGCCAAAGGAACGCCCCAGGAGGAGATGGAGAAAGCCACCCTTGACTTTGAGACTGTGTGTATCAAAGCTTGGACTGCTGAGCCTTCTTCCTGCCCAGGATGAGGCTTGAGCAGACAGTGTCTCACAAGGTTCCTGAACCCTACTGAGGTCCTTCCCTGACTAGAAGCAGGAAGCTTTGCTGGGTGTGAGGACTGAGTGTCAGGGTGCCATGGAAGTTGTGTGTGTCTGTGGGCATCTGCCCAGGTTTGGTCTCCACCACTCTCCCTTCTCCAGGGAAGGAAGGAAAGAAGCAGGAAGCTGGGTCTGAGGCTGCCCACTCTCCTCTCCTTGGAGAGGGGCCAGAATCCTGTCTATCTGCTTCTGAGGGAAGGTCATTCTAGGTAAAAACTGTACCCCAATCACCTTTCCTTAATGGGAAAGCTAAGAATGGGAAAGCTACAGAGCTAAGCCTTGAATCTCCTCCCACCAGATACCAGTCTCTCCATGAACTACATAATGAAGAGCAAATAAACCTATTTATCTACAGCAATAGCAAAATAGAAATCAGAGAAAGTCTATTGGGGTGAATCTGAACCTAATAGGAGTGGAGGGAACACCACTCATCAAGAGAAGCCATTTTTTGAAGTCCCTAGTGTAGTCAGTGGCAGGGGCATGGTTGCAACGACCTCTACATCAGCTACTTCCCAAAGAAGGAATGGAGGAGGCCAATTGAGGAGGGTCTGAGAGAGTAGCTGTGGACAGTGAAATGCCATTGCGGGGGTTGGGACCTGGGATCTACCTGGAGAAAAGGGTGGTTTATGAAAATGAATGTCAGATTAATGGAGACATGTCAAAAGGGTTAAAAGAGGTGGCCAGAGGCTCATTCTGAGGGGATAAGGCCTGGGTTAGAGCAGTGGTAACAGGCATAAAAGGCAATAGCCATCAGCACTGCCTAAAGGGCAAAGGGTCTCCAGTGATTCAAAGGTTGACTCTTGGTGATCAGCTGGCCTTGAGGGAAGATGAAGGACTTGGTTCTACACTTTTCTTACTGGATGGACTCATCCTTGACCTCCTTGTACAATGTCCAGGAGACTGAGGAGCAGAAGGACAGGAAGGGAGGTCAATGTGGTAGCTGGACAGCAAAGAGTGGGGAGTGGCACAGTCAGAGCTATAGGGAGCCATCTCAGGAAAGGGGTCCATTCAAGAGAGGGCCAAGGATGAGTGGCCAGAGAGAGGGAGCTATCCCTGAAGCCAGACAGTTGGACTGCTGAATGCTATAGAGATGCCCAGAGCATGGTGGCAAGATTTCACAAGAACTCTTGTCCAGTAGACCTTCCCTTGAAGGTCCTGGAGCATCTTCTTTGGTCCCAGAGTTAATCCTCTGCCATTCCCTATGGAAATCCCTTTTGGATTTGGCTCATTGTGGACACTGCCTTCATGAATGGAAAACCCATGAGCTCGAACACTGTGATTCTTGTTTTTGGCTGTTTGATGGACAAATACTCATCATTCAACTGAAACTTTTCTCTTCAGATAACTTGTTCAACTGTTTCAGTCATTTCTAATTCTCTGTGACCCTATTTGGAGTTTTCTTAGCAAAGATACTGGAGTGGATTGCCATTTCCTTCTCCAGCTCACCTTACAGGCAAACCAGGTACAGTGACTTACCCAGTCCCACAGCCTGGAAGATGAGTCTTCCTGACTCCAGGCCCAGCATCACCTAACTGCCCAAAGCTATTGATTGGGTCTTAATTGCCATATTAATGACCATTTCTCAATTTTCCTCTATCCCTCTCTTCTCCTCTCCAGGCTCTCCTCTCCTCACTGGTCGTGCCCATGAATGACTGGGATAGCAGAGCATTCTTTCCCTGACTCTTCTCTTGTCTCTCATTCTCCATGACTTGGGGAACTCATCAGCTCCCATGGATCTGGTTACCATCTTTATGCTGATGCTTCTTAAATCTCTCTATCCAGACCTCATCTCACTGTTGATCTCCACCTGCCTATTGAACACCTGGAACTAAATGTTTCATAGACAACTTAACAAAACTGAACTCATCTTTCCTTCCAAACCCTCCCCAAGTCCTGATTTCCTTCTTACTGTCTGATCTCCTCCCTCTCTCACCATCCAGTCTGAACCCAAAACCTGTCAGCGTCATCTTTTCTCTGTCCCCTCCTCACTCACCCTGGTACACATCCCCATGCCCTCACATCTGCCCACAGCAGGGTTTTTCTTCCCCAGGGCTCTCCTTATTCCATCCATCCTCCACTCATCTCTCAAGTCTGACCATTTTTCAATGAACTTCAGTGGCTCTCTATCACTTTCAGGACCAGATAGAAGAGCCTCTACTTGATATTCAAGGCCCTTCCTAAGCCAGCCCCTTCACCTTCTTTGCCACCATGTAGCCTTCAGTCCAGTGGCCCTGGTCTGGGGGCATCCTCTCTGGCTGCCCCTCCCTGGATGGCTCTTCTTCCTCCATTCTGACCACTGACCTCCCTGGATTCCTTTAAGTTCCCAAGAAAATCCCACCATTTAAGAAGTCCTCTGGTGCCTTCTCTCTGTGATGGATCTCCAGCTGATCCTGTTTACACCTTATGTATACAGTTGTTTGCCTGTTGTCTCCCCCACCATTGGAGGGGAGATTGGAAGCTCCTTGAGGGTAGGGCCTGGCCCACAATGGCCACCCAACTGACCCGTGTTTTCTTTCCATCCCACCCATCCAGGCCAAAAAATTGCATGAAGACATACGCAAGAGATACCTGAACTCTGACAGGAGAGAGTATCGCTTCACGGCTTTTACTGGAGAGCTGAATCTTCAATCACCCATATCAAAGCCCCATAATATATTTTTTAACATGAAATTTTAGGGATATGGGAGTTTTTACTGAAACTATTAATAGAATTGCCTCCCCCACCATCACAGAGCAGCTTCCAATGTGAAACTGTTGTGTTCTTTTTTCTTGGCGGAAAAATATTCAAATAATAAGTCATTATTTATTTCAAAGTCAACCTACAGTACATTTTTTCCCCATTGTGTTGCTTTTTCAAAGGTTTAAAGTGTTTTCTCTGTATTAAAATAAATGTTATGCTATTCACGATCCATGCATTTATTATTTCCACAAACAAAATTTCAC
Source organism: Macrotis lagotis (assembly GCF_037893015.1). NCBI lineage: Eukaryota > Metazoa > Chordata > Mammalia > Peramelemorphia > Peramelidae > Macrotis > Macrotis lagotis. The sequence continues at coordinate 1,820,762 of NC_133661.1, read as the reverse complement.
AGCAATTTGATCAGGGTAAAGTCATTTTTAAATGTCAATAAATATATACCTCCTTGTTCTCAATTAGTTTAAGAGTTTTGTTCCAGGTAAATTATACCTTAGATTCCTGAAACAAGGGACAGCTAGGTGGCATAGTGGATAGAGCACCTACCCTGGAGTCAGGAGGACCTGAGTTCAAATCCATACTTAGACACTAATAGTTACCTAGTTGTGTGATCTTGGGCAAGTCACTTAACCCCATTGCCTTGCAAAAACAAAACAAAAGTTGCATGAAATGATAAAAACAATATGAAGATTTGACCACCAAAGAATCATAGAGTGGGGATTATGCCCCAGAATTAGGAACCAGCAACTGTCCTGATTTTCAAAAAAAGAGAAGGAAGGTCTCTGGAACCACATGCCAGTGCTCTTGCAGACTGCAGAACAGCATGTAAAATGCATAGGGGCAAGCAATAGTGATGCCATGAAGCTAACATGGGTTCAACTATCCTATGACCAATAACCAATGTACTAAATTCTGCTTATCCTCATTGGTGATGGGGTAAATGTGATCAGAGACACAGAGGCCAAGGAGTGGCTCTTCATTTCAGCAACAAAAGCTCTGGATGGGGTGGCTAGGTGGCGTAGTGGATAAAGCACCCGCATTAGAGTCAGGAGTACCTAGGTTCAAATCTGATCTCAGACACTTAATAAGTACCTAGCTGTGTGGCCTTGGGCAAGCCACTTAACCCTGTTTGCCTTGCAAAATGCCCCCCCCAAAAAGGCTCTGGAGACTCATGTGCACAAGATGGTAGTTAATGAGTTGTTGATGGGGGGGCGTGAGCCCCAAACCACAGGAGGGCCAAGCACCAGAGTGCCCCTGTCCAGGACCTGGCTTGCTCAAGGCCACAAAGCTAGGTCATTATTAAGTATCTAAGGCCAGATTTGAACTCAGGTACTCCTGACTCCAGTGTCGGTACTCTATTTACCAGGATCCCAGTGGTGTGACTCTCTGAACCAGAGTTTATTCCAACTGCATGACTTTCATGAACCAGGGAACTTCCTTGCCAAGATGGTGCATCATGATAGAAATATAATAGAAGAGACAATCTCCCACAGCCTGGCACTGAAATTCTGCAAGTAGGTTCAAGAATCCACTCCCACAGGGCAGCTAGGTGGCGCAGTGGATAGAGCACCGGCCCTGGAGTCAGGAGGACCTGAGTTCAAATTCGGCCTCAGACACTTAATAATGACCTAGCTGTGTGGCCTTGGGCAAGCCACTTAAACTCATTGCCTTGCAAAAACTAAAAAAAAAGAATCCACTACTGAGTGTACAACCAGGGAGACCACCCATCACTTGGCAAGAGCATTACATGACTGAAAAAAGTGGAGTGGTCAGGAGCATGTAGAGTGGTGGAAGCTTAAAGCTGCCCCCATTGTGTTGATGGTAGCACTGGTGGTTCAGTCATGTCTGACTCTTCATGACTAAAAGATTCTGCAGTAGTCCCTTTTCCAACTCATTTTACAGATAAGGAAACTGAAGCAGGCAGGGTGAAGTGACTTATCCAGGGTCACACAAGTGTCTGAAGTTGGATGTAAACTCAGGTCTTTCTGACTCTAGGCCCAGCTCTCTATTCACTGTACCTCCTGGCTGCCCTATGTTATCAGAAAATAGAAGCTCCTAGCTTGTTCTCTGGGTTGACCAAATCTTAGTCCACTTTAGAAGTCCACATGCTAGAACCCAGACAAATTGGGGCCTGTCCTGAGGGGGAACTGAGGCAAGAGACTCAAAACCAAAAGAGCAATTGCTCCCCTGAAGTCATTAGATGCTTTCTAACCTTGAAAAGAGAGACTGAGTGGGAGATAATACAAATCCAGTTGCAGACACTGTGTGACCTTAAGCAAGTCACTTAACCACTGTCTGACTATAAAATGGGAAATTTTTAAAAATACCTACTTCCCTGTTTGTAAGGATCAAATGAGATAATCATAAAGCATGTAGCAAAGTGGTGCTAGCAGTAGTAGTAGTAATAGTAGCAGTAACAACAGTAGTAGCATGGTAGTAATAGCAGAATACTAATAGGAGGAGGATTTGTAATAATAGTAGCAGTGGCAGCAGGAGTTACACTAGCAGTGGTGGTAGGAGTAGCAGTAGCTGCAACAACAGTGGCATGAACCGTGGCCTTCACAGGCCGGCCAAATATCCTGAGAGCTTGCCGTTATGTGGAGGGGGCCTGGCTCTCACTGGTTATCCTTTCTATCCCATGACCTCTTGTTGGTACTATGGTACAGCCAAGAGGAGAGAGGATGGTCAGTCATTGCAGACACAAGGGCAAATCCAAGAAGGATGAGGAGGAAGAAAAGGCTAAATTATTGTGGGTTTAGAAGAGAAGGGAAGGAGAGGAGGCAAACCAGAGTACTAGAAAATTACTTCCTTAGTCTCCTTAAAATTGGGTCATTCCAAATTGAGACTCCTTTCTATCCCCTGGGTCTGCCTCATTTCCATTGGTGCTATTTTTCTTTCCTTCAGAAAAATGTTGGGGACTAAGTTGGGAGAATGCAGAGGTGGTGACTTTATCACTCACGGAAAAGAGTCTTTGTTTTATGGATTGCCATGACCAAGGAATCTATCCCCAACTGACCAGACTACTCGTAATGAGTCTCTTTATCCATACCTACAGGATACCAAAGGCTGGCACTAGTATGGTAAAACCACTATGGTGGGGTTTGTGTTCACTGGCAAAATCATCAGGAGAAATGCTTCCATGTCCTAGTAAGGTATGAGAGCAAGATTGGGAGAGACTTAGAGGTGTCTTAGAGTAGTGGAGGAACGGAGAGTGGCAGGAGGAACAGATTTATCTGGTCAAAGACTAGAACTGGAAGCAGTGGGGAAAATGAGGCCAAGAAAATCAATCTTCCTAAGGATTAGCCTTGTTCTTGTTACTGTTCTTATAACTTGTCCTTGTTACTGAAGAAGACCAAAATGACATTGCTATGTTTGAGAAAAATTACAGTGTGTCTGACTGTGAGTGATCAAACCAATATGAGCTCAGAATCTTCTACCACAGGTCAGGCACAAATAATCCAGGGGAACCCTGGCTTGTTTACTTTTAACTTATAGATGCCATGTTTCCTTTGAGCTGCTTCCATTCTGCCTACCTCATAGAGGGCAGCCCCTCACTGATGATGGCACACCATGCTGGGTGATCCTGATCCAATGTCTCCCATGCCATACAATCAATTCCAAAGTTCTTAAGAGAGAGACCTTCAGGGAGTCTCAATAATGCTTCTTCTGACTCCCTTTTGAGCACTAGCCCTGGGTGAGTTCTCCATAAAAGTCTTCTGGGCAAAGTGTCCATCCAGCAGTCTAACAATGTGTCCAGCCCATCTTAGTCATGTTCTCTGCAATAATGTTGGAAGGCTTGGCAGTTTAGCTCAAGAAAGGCCCTCAGGGTCTGGTGTCTTCTCCTGCCAGATAGATCTTTGGAATCTTTCTAAGACAATTTAAATGGAAGCGATTCAGTTTCCTGACATGGCACTGGTAGACTATGCAGATTTCACAGGCAAATAGCAATGAGGTCAGCACAACGGCTTCGGTCTGGCAGTCAGTCTAATACCTCTTCTCTCCCACACTTTCTTTTGGAGCCTCTCAAATACGAGCTAGCTCTGGCATTGTGAGTGTCAGCCTCATTGTCCATGTGAACCTCCTTGGAAAGGACACTGCCAAAGGAAGTGAACTTGTCCACAGTCCTCAGAACATCTCCATTTGCTATCATTGATGGTTCCACATGGATGATGTGGTGCTGACTGAGAGAGCCCTTGGGTTATCTTGGTCTTCATTGTTAGACTAAATGAGCACAAGTTTAGACTAAGTTTAGACTAAAATGAGCACAAGCAGCAGAGAACCAACCCATCCTTTGTGGCAACTCAGCGTCAGAAGCTGCATATAATCATCTGCAAACAGAAAATCCTGCACCAACTCTCTCTCCACTTTGGTCTTGGTTTGTAGCCTTTTCAAGTTGAAGAATTTGCCATCATTACAGTAGCTGACCTTGAAGCCATGTTCGTCCTCAGTAAAGGCAACTGATAACATGGCTGAAAACATCATGCTAAAAAGTATGGGAGCAAGGACACATCCTTATTTCACCCCACTGGGGACCAGGAAATCTTGAGAGCATCATCCACTCTCCAGAACCCAAACGTGCATGCTATCATGGAACTAACATACTGGTGAACCTCTCCAGGCAACCAAATTTTGACATTCCATTAAACCCTCATGACTTGTGGTATCAAAAGCCTTGGTCAGATTGTCTACAGACTTCTGTTCTGTTCCAAGCATTTTTCCTAGAGTTGCTGGGTAGAAACCCCATATCGACTGTTCCTTGAACCTTTCTGAAGCCACACTGGCTCTCAGGGAGGTGACCATCTTCCAGGTGAAGGATCAGCCTATTGAGAAGGACTCTGGCAAGAATCTTACCACCAATGACTAAAAAGAGAAATACCCCATGATTGTGCCAAGACAATCTCTTCCCTTTACTTTTTTTTAGGTTTTTTTTGCAAGGCAGATGGGGTTAAGTGGCTTGCCCAAGGCCACACAGCTAGGTAATTATTAAGTGTCTGAGACCGGATTTGAACCCAGGTACTCCTGACTCCAGGGCCGGTGCTTTATCCACTGCACCACCTAGCTGCCCCTCTTCCCTTTACCTTTAAAGAGATGGATGGTGGAGGCATCCTTGAGTTCTTGGGGGATAACCTCTTCATGCCAAAAAACCTGGAAAATTTCAGTCAGAGCTGCTGGCTGTTTCACTGGACACCTCCAACAGCAAGGAGGTCACCACAATCCAGTCAGGCACTTGGAGTTGAAAGAGTCCTTCCCATCCACCCATTTCAGCTTTTCCAGGAATGAGGGTTCCTGTTCTGCTATCCCTAGTAAGTGGTCAGCCAGCCATCAGGAGCCCCTTGGAACAGCCCCAGTCTGGGTCTCTTGTCTGCTCCTGGTTTGGCCCTCAGAGAGGGGGGTCCATGTCTTCTGCACAAGAATTGGATCAAATGACCTTGGAGTCCCTGGTCCAAATCTAGGCTTCTGGGACTCTGAGGTTTCTTCAGCCCAACCAAAGGGAGAAGAGCCTTCCTCTTGTTTTTTGTAGAAGGACTATCTCTCCTGGGTTCTTTCTATTCACAGAATCTGGGCTGGGCCTGTTTGGGCCATTATCCCAGTGTTTCCAGGCTTTGCTGGTTCTTGAATCAAGTCCTGGGCAGGGGCACTCTGGTGCTTGGCCCTCCCTTGGTTTGGGACTTTAAAAGCCTTGCCTAAAGTCTGAGGAGGCCATCCTGACACCCCACCACCCCCAATGCTGTTGTCTTCATTTCTCTTTTATGGTTCTTGTGCTGATCTCCAGGGCACCCATACCTTGATTGACCTGAGGCAGGATGCAATTGGGAGGGTCAGGCAGGTAGGTCAAAACAAAGAATCCTTTTCATGGCAATATGGCTGTTTTTGACCAGTCCAATCTGCTCCCTTGTTAGGAGTCTTTGAAATCCTGTCTTCCTGTGATATCTAATTGATTGTCCTGGGGACTCCCTCCCAATGACACAGGGATAGATGTTCCCTTTCCTCCTCCCCCTTCCCCTTATCCCTCTCACCAGACCTGGAAGAATGGCACCCACCACCCTGCCTCAGAGCCAGAAGTGAGGGCCATCCAGAGAGGCAATGCCAAGGGCTTGGATCGTCTCTTCATGAAGCCTAAGGTCAAATTTCCTTTGTTGATTGAAATACAATAGGAACAACAATCATAATTCAAATGCCAATGGGCTAAGCACCCTATCAATAGAATGGCACTGGATGCTCCCAACAGTCCTGGCAAGGCCCTCTATGGGCCTGCTTGGGCCTGCACTCCAGCAGCCCCTTCAGTTTTTCACAAGATTGCTGTTTTTGAAATTCCTTCTTAAATTTGGTTGCTTGATTTCTCCCCCTCCACCAAACTCAGGCATAATAAGGGCCACCTTGCTCTTGATAAGATTTGCTTGGACCCCCAGACTGAAGTACATTTTTTTCTTTTTCTCTCACTTTATTTTTCTTGAGGTGGGGGGAGAAGGAGGATTAGGGTTGTTTTTACAAGACTATTGTAGTAATGTGAAAATTAATGAATTAATTAAATGTAGAAGAAAAAACAAATCAAATTTTAAAAAAAGATTTGCTTGGACCCCATTAACAAGAGGAGACTGAAGAAGAGATGCATGTTCTCCCCACAAACATACTGCCTAATGATTTCTGGGGCTGCTTCTGGCTATTTGCTGCATAGATCTAATTCCCAAAAAAACTGAGAGAGCCCCGAAGACCAGAAGAGCTGATGGCCCGACCCGCCATGAGATGACTTCTTTTTTTTTAGGTTTTTGCAAGGCAATGGGGTTAAGTGGCTTGCCCAAGGCCACACAGCTAGGTCATTATTAAATGTCTGAGGCTAGATTTGAACTCAGGTCCTCCTGACTCCAGGGTCAGTGCTCTATCCACTGTGCCACCTAGCAGCCCCATGAGATGACTTCTGATTGCACCCCTCCATTAACCGGGGAGCCGCTTGAGGGAAGGGGCTCTTTATTTTCACTGGCCATCCTGGTGCCAGTTTACTGACTTGGTGACTTGACCTCTACAGGATGATGACCAAGATAAATGTCCTATGGATCCTGCAGAGAGAAGTCCAGAAGTGAAGGACAGCAGGGGGCAGCAGAGGGCCGGCCAGCTCAGACTGGCCTTGACTTGATTGGTCCTCCCTGGGATGTAGCTCTGAATTAATTCCCTGATGGAGGAAGCCACAGGTTCCTGGAAAGGGACCCAAGAAGCGTTGTATGCAGGGCAGCCAGGTGGATAGAGCACAAGCCCTGGAGTCAGGAGGACCTGAGTTCAAATCCTGCCTCAGACAATAATTACCTGTGTGACCTTGGGAAAGTCATTTAACTCCATTGCCCTGCAAAAACCAAAAAAAGAAAAAGATAAAAAAGAGCTGTGTATCTGTGGGGTGGTAGGGAGGGGGTTGCTCTCAAGGACCAGGAGTTGGGAGAGGGAGAAGTCCCCTCCTCTAGAATGACCAGTTAGACCAGGGGACTAGGCACCTAGACCCCAATGGCTCACCCAGACTAGGGTCCCTGAGGCCAGGCTTCAAAGTTTTACCAGATCCCCCTCTCTAGTAGTAGTGGTCCCACCTCCAGTGATTTTCTGTTGTCTTCTCTAGGAATAGGCAAAATGCCCCAGGAGAAGGCAAAGTCCTTGTGGGGGGGCCAAAATCTTGCCCACCAGTAGATGAAGGATAAATACCCGTGTGTGCTTGCTTGGGGCTCTTGATCTCCCCGGGCCAGTGCTTTGGCACTTTAGTGGCTCATTTCTCTCTAGGATTGAAAATTTAATCTCAAAAGTCCCAACCACCAGTGGGGCTGGAGTCCAGGTGGAAGACACCGACAATTTCTAACATAAGGAGAGAGGTTAAGTATGGTGGAGACCAAAGAAATGGAATGGCAAGACCCAGACAGATAAGTCATTGAAATCTCTGAAGGAAGCCAGAACCTGGGGGGGGGGGATGCTGAGGGGACCTCAGGAAGTCAGGAAGAAGGGCAACTGGCCCCTGACAGGGGCCCTACCCACAGTTTCTCATGGCAAAGCTGCACCATTGGGAATCAGGAATGAAGACACTTAGGAAACTCAAGATCAATTGTCTCCATTGGGTTTGGGGGCTGCCCCAAATGTTCAGGGCAGGCTCAGCTCTCCAAGTTTCCTGGCACCAATGAAAGAAGGAGCATGGTTAGCTTTGGAGACAGAAGCGTTCACATTAGGTCCTTCCATGACAGGTTAGGGCAGAGATCTTCCCTCTCTGGACCCAGGTTCCTCCTCATGGGACAAGGGTCTCTACCTCCATGACCTTGAAGGTCAAGTCTAGGATTTCCACATTAAGCTATAGTTATTTCCTTCTGGCAGACATGTCCAGTGGTCCTGGAGTCCCTGGCTGGGGGTGGGGGAGCAAATTTTATGTTTTAGAGAAGAAATCCAAGGTCATTAGAGGGGCAGGGGCTTCCCCAAAACTCCTAGTTGCTGGAAGATGAAACAGGTCCTTGGCCTTTCCAGAAGGGAGACTGGCCCCTGTGGGCCATGCTGGGGAAGGCAGATGGCACTGCCCCTGCCACTCAGTCTGGCTTCTCAATCCATCATGCCTCACACTCCTGAGAGCCACGTCATCTCCTGCTCCAGTTCCCTTCATGCCCACAGCCAGGATCCTTCAGAAACATCACTCCCACACGTGAGGCTCCCAGGTAGGTTCTCTTTCACTTCACTTTCCATATGACCATGTCCCCAGGGCAGGCCTCTTGACAGGTCTGCCATGGAAATGGGGCACCATGCCCCCCCCCAGCCTCCCCAGACTGCAACAGATAGAGGAGCTCCCATGCATGCCTGCCCCATGCTGGAGACATAAGGAAGAGTGAATCAGGGACCCCAGACTCAGGGAATGGACTGTCTAGGAAGGATGCTGGCCCATTCACTGGTGTAGGTGTCCTACCAGGGAGTCAAATGTGGAAGGGGGCCCCAGGAAACAGTTTATCCCCTCAGTCAAAAGATGAGGCAACCCAGATGAGGAGAAAAGGAGGAATGTTCAAGGTTTCCCAGACCTCTGTTTTGTCATCCACAAAATGGTGACAGTGATTGTTGCATGAGTCTAATGCATGGTCAGACCCTCTAAAATGGTGCTTCGACACATGGAGGAAACCGGGGTGCTGCTTCCAGGAGAAAAAGGATGATATGTTAGGGATGAACCACTAGGGGGCACAATGATGATGATGATGGTGATGATGGTGATGGTGATAGAGATGATGATGTCTGTCCTTAATTCTGGGAGACCATGACATGAAAGAGGTGATGCCATGGCATGTATGTGAACTGGATTGAAGTGAAGGGGGCTGTACAAAGTCACCAGCCTCCCCTTGAGCCATCTAGGTCCAGAGGCCAGATAGGAATCAACAAGAATCCAGATGGCCCTGGAGTCGGGAAGACTCATCTTTCCATTTTAAAGACTCCAACCCCATTTCAGATACTCACTCCTTAGGTGAACCTGGGTATAGCACTGAATCTTGTTTGCCTCTGTTTCCTTATCTGTAAAATGAGTTGGAAAAGGAAGTAGAATCAGAGCAAGTTGAATGGGGCTGAACAACAAGTGAGGGATGGGGACATGGAAGACCCTCCCTATGGGATCATGGTGTAAGCCTGCAATGGCACATCCCAAAGGACCCCCAACTCCAGCTCCAATCTCTGGAGCATCTCAGTCACTTTTTCCCTCTGGGGCCTCCAAGCTTGGGAGAATAGAAAAGCTGGAAGAGTGAGCCACAGGCAACTGAGACCCATCCAACCTTCCATGGATGCCCCCAAAGGACCCCCAGCCTCCTGTCCTGCCATGTTTACATCCTTCTGTAAAAGTTAACCGATTGGCCCCTCTCCCATCTTGAGAGGTGAGCCTTTTTATTAATATGTCTTAATTTAAAAAAAGCATTTTAATCACAAAATAAGTTAATCAATCCTAGGGAGACCAATGGGACTAAAGTACTAGTCACTGCCCCCCTAACAAATGGGGGAGCAAAGACCATCTCATCTACTCTGGATTTGCCCCTGGACCTCTGAGAGGAGCCACTGGCGTCCCAGCTTCAGGGAAGTGGACAGAGCGAGCAAAGTGATGGGAGGGTCAAGAAGGAGAGCCGGAGAAGCAGGCAGTGTTGTTATTGGAAGAGTGTAGGAAGACAGGAGAGGGGGAGGGGGAGGAGGAGGAGGAGGGGAGGAGGGGGAGGGGGGGAGGAGGGGGGAGGGGGAGGAGGGGGGAGGAGGGGGAGGAGGAGGGGGGAGGAGGAGGGGGAGGAGGAGGGGAGGAGGAGGGGGAGGGGGGAGGGGGGGAGGGGGAGGGGGGGGAGGAGGAGGAGGGGAGGAGGAGGGGAGGAGGGGGGAGGAGGAGGAGGAGGAGAGGGGAGGAGGGGGGGAGGAGGAGGAGGAGGAGGAGGAAGAAGGGGGGGGGAGGAATAGGAGATCCAGATCACCCTCCAGGTGCTTCTGGTCCATTACTGGAAGGATACCTGCTAGGAGCAGTGGGGCAGGAGCCAAGGGGGCAGGGAAGCTGGGGCTGGGGAGGGAGCGGGGCTGGCAAATTGCTTTCCCAAACACAGAGAATAGTATTCAAATAGCAATGGCCCAAAGACCACTTAGAAGTTCCCTTTTTTGCTAGTGTCATCCAAGGGAACCTGAGGGGACACCTAGGCAGCAGCTCTGTCCCTCCCCAGGTGCTCAGCCTCACCTCTTGGGTGGGGTTTGGACTCAGACCCTCCCCCCCACCTTTGCTCTTCCTGTTTGACTCCTCACTTGCTTCCTTGCTTCTAGAACTTAAGCATAAGGAGGAACTTCCCTTAAGGTTAGAGAGAAGAAAAGGGCGGAAGGCCTGACTAGTCTCAAGAGCAGGGGGTCCAGAGCTGCTTTGGAAGCTTGGTAGTGGAGATTTCCCAGCCCCTGAGGATGGAGGGGCTGGCTCTAGAGCTCAAGCCCCTCTCAGCACCCCAGTTCTACTTAATATTCTAACATCAATAAGCATTTATTTGAAAAAGCAAAGCCAGAGCCAAGATGGTGGAGTGAAAGCAGGAACTTACCTGAGCTCTCCTCTAAACCCTCCAAATACCTTTGAATGACTCTAAACAAATTCCAGAATGACAGAACCCAGAAAAAGACAAAGTGAAATAATTTTCAGTCCAAGTCAACTTAAAGGTTGGCTGTGAAGGTCTTGTTGTTCCAGTCCCAGAAAACCAGAAGCAGGCCCTGGGAGTCATTGAATCAGCAAGGCAGCTTGTCAGAAGGCAATTTCAGGGGTCTCTTTGCTAGCACTGAGGCAGGACTTTGCCATATGCCAATCAGGGACACAGTCTGGGGGTCTCAGTCCCACGAAAAGAAGGAACAGTAGCCCCCTAGTGCTTGCTGCTTCAGGGGAACAGGGACCCTCCTCATAGTTCTGGGGCAGAAAAAAGGATTTGGGGTCACTCAGACTAGGGCAAAGACCAGAAGAGTAGAAATAAGAACCTCTCCTTAGTTGGCACCACCTTGGAAGGACAGAGGTGTCTCTGAAAGAGCTGCACAAGACTCAGTGTTCCCTCCCCCTGGAAGCACTCTACCAAAGAGTTAAAATCAGGTCATGGGTGGGGAAAATGAACAAACTGCAAAAAAAAAAAAAAAATCTGACCATAGAAAGTTACTAGATCACAAGGAAGAGCAAAACACACATTCACAAGAAGATAACAAAGGTAAAATTCCTACATCCAAAGTCTCTAAGAAAGAATGAATTGAAGCTCAAAAAAGATTTTGAAAAATTAAATAAGAGGGGTAGAGGAAAAATTAGAAAAAGAAATGAGAGGAATGCAAAAACAAATCATGAAGAAATGAGTCAACAGCTTGAGAAAGGGGACACACACACACACACACACACACACACACACACACACACAGAGAAAATAATATTTTTCAAAAATAGACTAGACAAATAGTAAAGATAGAAAAAAACCATTGAGGAGAAGAGTACCTTAAAAGTAGAATTGGCCAAATGGAAAAGGAGGTATAAAAAGCTCACCAAAAGAAAACAATTCCTTGAAAATGAGAATTGAACAAATGAAAACTAATTACTTTATTACTAATCAAGAAAAAAATTAAAAAAAAACAAAGAATGAAAAAATAGAAGACAGTCTAAAATATTGGACTGGAAAAACAACTGACCTGCAAAATAAATGCAGGAGAGATCATTTAAAACTTATTAAACCACCTCAAAGCCATCATCACAAAGAGTTCAGACATCACCTTGTAGAAAATTATCAAAGCTGTCCTGTTATCCTAGAACTAATAGAACTAAATAGAACTAAAATAGAAATTGAAAGAACCTACTGATCACCTCCTGAAAGAGATTCCAAAATGAAAATTCCCAAGAATATTATAACCAAATTTCAGAGCTCCCAGGTCAAGGAAAAACATATTGCAAGCAGCCAGAAAGAAACTGTACAAGTATCATGGAGCCACAGGAATGTAGGCCTTGGAATATAATATTCCAGAAGGCAAAAGCACTTGGATTACAACCCAAAAAAACTGAATATATTCTTTCAGGAGAAAAGATGGATATTCAATGAAATAGGGGACATTCAAATGTTGTTGATGAAAAGACTAGAGTTGATGGTGTAACTAGGTAGCATAGTGGATAGAGCATCAGCCCTGGGGTCAGGAGGAACTAAGTTCAAATCTGTCCTCAGACACTTAATAATTATCTAGCTGTGTGACCTTGGGCAAGTCATTTAAACCCATGGCCTTAAATAAATTTAAAAACATTAAAAGAAAAGGCCAGAGTTGAACAGAATATTTGATCTTAAGATTCAAGAGAAGCATAAAAAGGTAAACAGGAAAGTCTTAAGGGACTTAATGATGTTGAACTGTTTATATTCTTACATGGGAAGCTGATGTGGGTTACTCATGACAGCTTTCTCATTTATTAGGGAAATTAGAAGGAATATTTATAGATAGTGGGCACAGGTGTGAGTTGAATATGAAGGGATGATATCTAAAAATTAAGGGGTAAGAGAGGAATGTCCTGGGAGAAAGGGAAAGGGGGAGGTAGAATAGGGTAAATTATATCACTTTAAAGAGGCAAGAAAAAACTTTTGTGGTGCAGAAAAAAGCCAGTGAATGGACCTTACTATCATCAGAATTGTCCCTCCTCTCTCTGTCTCTTTCTCTGTCTCTGTTTCTCTCTCTCTCTCTCTCTCTCTCTCTCTCTCTCTCCCTCCCTCCCTTTTTACCCCTCCCCATCATTTTCTCCCTTTCTCTCCCTACCCCCCTTCCTACCCTTCCTACTCCTCTCCCTCCCCCTCTTTCTACCTTTCCCTCTCTCCTTCTCTCTTCCCCTCCCTTCCTCCACTCCTCCCTATCTATCTTTCCCTCCCTCCCCATGTATGTACCAAGTAATCCTGCATCTACATCACTCTCCTTACATGTTGATATTTCCCTTCCACTGCCCCTGAGAATCCTTTGATTCATGAGGGTAAGAACCATGAGTGTTTTGTATCAGTGCCCAGCACTTGGCACAGGACTTTTCCACAAAGTTAGATGCAGTTGTTGGATGCCATCCATGTTATAAAATCCTATTTCTCCACCATCTGTCAATGAATATTCCTTAAACCCTTAAGACAAGCTGGCAAAGCAAGGCAAAATGTAGTCCTTGCCCTCAGGGAGCTCCAGTCTAAAGGGGGAGACCATGTGGAAAGCACCCAGGCAAACCTTGGGAACCATCCTCAGAGGGATAGTGGCAGAAGGGCAGAAGGCCAGCCAGATCTGGGAGCAGGTCAGGGGAAAGCCCTGGAGTCTGCAGATGGGCTGTTTGCTGGGAGATGAGCCAGGTGGATGGGGTGGTCCCTGGAATGTGCATGGAAGGCATCGGAAGACTGGGAAGATAGTAGGAAGGGGGCTTGGGTTTCTACCCAAGGGTCAATCTGAGCATTTGTAGTTGCTCCTGGAGACCATAAGGAACAACTAGAGGGGACCTGGGCAGACCTGACTTTAGGGAGATCCCTTGAGCAAGGGTGGGTCAGGAAGCCTCAGTCCTCAGGGAATCAGGGGATTCTCCCTGGTTTCATTCAGCATAAGAGAGTCCTTGAGATTCTCCTAAAGGTATCGGAGGTTAGCACTGGTAGCCATTCTCAGAGATGACTTGATACAACCCCTTCTTTTTATAGGTAAAGAAACTGAGGCGCCAGGAGGCTCACATAGCTCCATTTACTGCTGCTGGTCTATTGACAACATTAGATAATAGTGGTGATAGCAGGAATCCTTGTTTCATCCCTGATCTAACTGGGAAAACTTCTAGCTTATCCCCATTGCATATGAAATTTGCTAATAGTTTTAGATAAGATACTGCTTATCATTTTAAGGAAAAAATCAATTTATTCCATTGTTTTGTTGGGGTTTTTTAGGTTTTTTTGTGAGGCAAATGGGGTTAAGTGGCTTGCTCAAAGCCACCCAGCTAGGTAATTATTAAATGTCTGAGGTCGGATTTGAACCCAGGTACTCCTGACTCCAGGGCCGGTGCTCTATCCACTGCGCCGCCTAGCTGCCCCTGTTCTTTAGTATTTTTAATAGGAATGGATATTTTATTTTGTCAAAAGCTTTTTCAGCATTTATTGAGATAATCATGATTCCTGTTAGTTTTGTTATTGTTGATATGGTTTGTTGATAGTCTTCCTTATATTGAACCAGTCCTATATTTCTGGTACAAATCCCATCTAATCATAATGTATTATCCTGGCGATAACTTGCTGCAATCCCTTTGCTAATACCTTATATAAAATTTTTGTATTGATATTCATTAGAGATATTGGTTTATAATCTTCTTTCTCTATTTTGGCTCCATAATTGTGTTCTTCACCTATTTTTCCAAGTAGTTTATATAGTTTGGAATGGTTCTTTAAATGTTTGGTAGTCAATCCATCTGACTCTGGAGATATTTTCTTAGGGAGCTCATTGATGGATTGTTCAATTTCTTTTTAAGAAATGGATTAGGGGGCGGCTAGGCGGCCCAGTGGATAGAGCACCGGCCCTGGAGTCAGGAGTACCTGGGTTCAAATCCGACCTCAGACACTTAATAAGTACTAAGCTGTGTAGTCTTAGGCAAGTCTCTTAACCTCATTGCCTAGCAAAAAAAAAAAAAGAAATCGGTTATATAAGTATTTTATTTCTTCTTTTGCTAATCTGGACAATTGTAAATATGTTGTAAATATTCTTCTATTTCACTTAGATTGTCAGATTTATTGGCATTTAGTTGGACAAAGTAGCTCTGAATTATTGCTTTAATTTCCTTTGTATTAGTGAAGAATTCACTTTTTCATTTTTGATACTGGTAATTTATTTTTTTAAATCAAATTAAACAAAGATTTTTCTATTTTGTTGGGTTTTTCCCATAAAACCAACTCACTAATTCAGTTGTTTTCTTACTTTTAAGTTTATTAATTGCTCCTTTGACTTTTAGAATTTCTAATTTGATATTTAATTGGGGGTTTTAATTTGTTCTTTTTCTAGTCTTTTTAATTGATTTTTCTCTGATTTATTCATATCTGCATTTAGAAATATAAAATTTCCCCTGATGACTGCTTTTTATGCATTCTATAAGTTTTGATAGGACATCTCCTTATTGTCATTGTCTTGGATGAAATTATTGATTTCTTTCTATGATTTCTTGTTTGACCCACTCATTCTTTAAAATTAGGTTATTGGTGTGGCTGGGTGGCGCAGTGGATAAAGCACTGGGCCTGGAGTCAGGAGTACCTGGGTTCAAATCTGGTCTCAGACACTTAATAATTACCTAGCTGTGTGGCCTTGGGCAAGCCACTTAACCCCATTTGCCTTGCCAAAAAAAAATAGGTTATTTAATTTCCAGTTAATTTTAAATCTCTCTTTGGTCCTTTATTATATATAATTTGTATTGCATCATGATCTGAAAGGGATGCATTTAATATTTCTGCCTGGCTTTCCCCAAAGAGATTATGAAAAAGGGTAAAAACATCACTTGTACAAAAATATTTATAGAAGCCCTGTTTGTCGTGGCAAAAATTGGAAATTAAGTGAATGTCCTTTAAATGGGGAATGGCTTAGCAAACTGTGGTATATGTATGTCATGGAACACTATTGTTCTATTAGAAACCAGGAGAGATGGGAATTCAGGGAAGCCTGGAGGGATTTGCATGAACTGATGCTGAGCAAGATGAGATTTATTGAATATTGAACACCCTAACAGCAACATGGGGGTGATGATCAACCTTGATGGACTTGCTCATTCCACCAGTGCAACAACCAGGGACAACATTGGGATATCTGCAGTGAAGAATACCATCTGGATCCAGAGAAAGAATTATGAACTTTGAACAAAGACCAAAGACTATTACCATCAACTTAGAAAAACAAAAAAGTGCTATCTTATTATGTAATTTTGTTATCTCATGCCTTTATTTTTCTTCCTTAAGCATATGATTTTTCTGTCATCACATTCAACTGAGATCAATGTATAACATGAAAACAATATAAAGACTAACAGAATGCCTTCTGTGGGGATGGAGGGGAAGCAAGAATGGTGGGGGGGGGGGTTGTAAAACTCAAAATAAATAAAATCTTTCTAAAAAAAATATTTCTACCTTCCTGCAATTGATTGTGAGGTATTTGTGTCCTGATGCTTGGTTGATTTTTGGGTAGGTTCCATGGACCACCAAAAAAAGATATATTCTTTTCTATCCCCATTCAATTTTCTCCAGAGGTCTAGCAAATTTAACTTTTCTAAAATTCTATTCACTCTGGTAACTTCTTTCTTGGTTATTTTGTGGTTAGATTTATCTAATTCTGAGAGGGGGGAAGTTGAAGTCCCTTAACTTCTCTACTAAGAATTTGCACACTATACCACTTGATGCATATGTTTAATACTGATTTTGCTATATTACCTATGGTACCTTTTAGGAAGATGTAATTTCCTTCTTTATCTCTTTAAGTCTATTTTTGCTTTATCTGAGATCAGGATTGCTACCCCTGCTTCTTTTTTTTTTTTTTTACTTCACCTGAGGCATAATATATTCTGCTCCAGTCTTTTACTTTTATTCTTGGTGTAATACTCTTCTCCAAATATGTTTCTTGTAAACAACATAATATAGGATTCTGATTTTTAATCCATTCTGCTATCTGCTTCCATTTTATGAGAGTCTATCCCATTCATATCCACAGTTATGATTACTTACTCTCTATTTGCCTCCATCTTATTTTTTCCTCATTTCTACTTTTCCCTCTCCTTTCATTTTCTCCATCATCAGTATTTTGCTTCAGATCAAGCAAATTTCCCTAATCTGCCCTCCCTTCTATCAGTCTTCCCTTTTTTACTCTCTCCTTTCCACTCCTACATCTGTCCTTTGTCTATCAGTCTTTCTTTCCCCACTTTTTCACTGTGAGGTAAGATAAATTTCTAAATCCAATTGAGAATGTATATTATGCCCTCCTTGAGTCAAATGTATTGAGAGGAAGATTCACTCAGTGCTCACACCCTTTACTATAATAGGTTCTTTGTGATGTGATTTCCCTTTTCTGCCTTCCCCTTCTTCTTCCAGTATAATCCTTTCCCCCCCCCATGTCTTAATTGTTTTATACCTTTCTGATACCCATACCCTCTGTCTAAATTACTCCCTTCTCCAGTGTTACAAATATCTTCACATCATAATCAATTTATAATGCATCCTCTAAGTATGGTCCTAATAGAAATACAATCCATAGGAGTTACAAGTATTATCTTCTCAGGTAGGAATATAAACAGATTAGTTTTATTGACTAATGTTTTATTCTGGTTACCTTTTTACTAGTCTCTTGAGTTTGTTATATGAAGGTCAAATTTTCTGTTCAGTTCTGGTCTTTTTTATGAGCTAAGTTTAAAAGTCCCCTATTTTTTTGAATGTTCATCTGGATAGTTGATTTTTGTTGTAATCCAGACTTCTTTGCCCTCCAGAGTAACATATTCCAGGCCTTCTGATCCTTTAATGTTGAAGTTGCTGAGCTCTATGTAATCCTGACTATGACTCCTTGGAATTTGAATTGTTTCTTTTAGGCTACTTGCACTTTTTTCTCAGTTAGCTGATAAGTCTGAAATTCGATCTCAATACTCCTTGGAATTTTTATTTTAGTTATAATTTTTTTATGTGTGTTTTGCAAGGCAGTGGGGTTAAATGACTTGCCCAAGATCATACAACTAGATGATAAATATCTGAGGACTGGATTTGAGCTCAGGTCCTCCTGACTCCAGGGTCAGTGATCTAACTCCTGCACTACCTAGCTGCCCTGGAGTTTTTATTTTGGGATTAGTTTCTGGATGTGATGAATGGATTCTTCCAAGAACTATTTTACCCTCTTATTCTAGGATATTAAGGAGATTTTCCTTGATTATTTCTTGAAATATACTGTCCAGGATTTTTTTTTGTCATAACTTTCAAATAATCCAATGATTCATAAATTATCTCTTCTGGATCTCTTTTCCAGATTGGTCATTTCCCCTGAGAGGTACTTTAAATTTTCTTCTATTTTCATAGTCTTTTGTTTTTTTAGATGGATTCTTGATGTCTCTTAGTCATTAGTTTCCAGTTGCCTAATTCTAATTTTTAGGAATTTATTTTCTTCCATTAACTTTTATATCTCCTTTTCCATTTGGCCAGTTTCCCTTTTAAAGGTATTGTTTTACTTCAGTCAGTTTTTGTGCTCCTTCTCCCAACTTTTTTTTTGATCTCTCTTATTTGGGTTTTTTTTTTTAGATTTTTCAAGGCAATAGGGTTAAGTGGCTTGCCCAAGGCCACATGGCTAGGTAATTAATTATTAAGTGTCTGAGGTTGGATTTGAACCCAGGTACTCCTGACTCCAAGGCTGGTGCTCTATCCACTGCACCACCTAGCTGCCCCTCTTATTTGGTTTTTAAAAGTCCTTTTGAGCTCTTCCAAGTTGGATTTGAAGCCTCACATGTAGGCATTTTTTCCACTGCTTTCCTCCTCTGAGATGATGTTTTAATTTTCCCTGTCACCATAATAATTTCCTTTAATTAGGGCTCTTTTTGTTTATTTAATTTTTTTAGGTCTTTTTTTTTTTGCAAGGTAGTGGGGTTAAGTGTCTTTCTCAGGGTCACATAGCTAGGTAATTAGTAAGGGTCTGAGGTCATATTTGAACTCAGGACCTCCTGACTCTAGGGACAGTACTCTATTCACTGACTGCCTCTTTTTAGTTCATTTTAAAATTTGAACTCTGCTCCTGGGGACAGGGGCACAGCCCCAAGTTTTTTGTTCTGGGGGTCAAGGATCTGGTCTCTAGCTTTCTGCACTAGTCTATCAGGTTCTCCCTGCATTAGGGTAGCCTGATCGAATCCTGGCTGTTGCTCTGGCATTTGGAGGCTTATAGTATGTCTTCCACACTGGGACCAGGGTCCTCACTGCTGACATAGGTGCCTTGGTTCCTGAACTTTGCTGTAGCTAAAACCATTCTGCTTGCTTCCCTGTTCACTTGCCTATGCTGGGCTGTACTCCCCTGTGAGACAGACCTTTCCTGAAGTCCCTCCAAGACATCTTGAGCTGAAAAGTTATTTCACTCTGTCTTTTTTGTGGGTTTTGTCCCTTTTGTCTCCCTCCAGGAAGTCCTCTTCCATTTCAAGTGGGTCCTTCTCTTGGAGGACTTTATCTTCAATTCTTGTACCTATACCCTAATCTTTGTTTCTACTCTTCAGGTGATGTTGACAGTTCTGTAGTGGGGTTACACTGAATCCCAGGGTAGTCTGGCTCATAATGTTGGGGTTCTTTCCTATGTCCAGGGCCAAAATGTCTCTATTTCAACTTTACATCCAATTCTCATAACACTCTTCTCTACCCAGTGGGTATCTCCTATATATTTATGGAAACAATTCTCTCCAGGATCACACAAGGGCTCTCCATCTCCTGTTCTACTGAGCCACTGAGCCTTGGAGCCTGGAAGGAATGTTCCTGCTCACTCTTGTGTGTCTGTCTGTCTGTCTGTCTCTGTCCCTCTCTCCTCTCTGTCTCCACCCTCCTTGTTTTCCACTCCCACCCCTGAACACCTGAGCAGATTGCATTAGAGCTTGGAAGAGACTGCCTAGACACACAGGCATGTTCGTGGGACTATTTGACCTATCTTAGGAAGACTCTGAAGATCCCTTTGCAGGAGAAGAAGCCAAACACTGAGTCCTCTCTTGAGCTAAACTGCTGAGCTTTCCTCATTACCACAGAGAGCACATCTCCCATGCGGTGGATTGTTCAAATGACAATCATATGCTTGTTTTATGGAGAGCTTACACAGGGCAAGCACTCACAGGGTCGGAAGAAGCAATACCGGGGCCCCTGAAGGTTTCTCTTAACTATGGAATTGATTGTTGAGTATGGGAGACCCTGGCACAGTGTCTGATCTGCCCAGCATATTAGAGAGGGGGCTGTGCTCTGTGAGCAGGGTAGAATGGCAGCAGCATAAAGGAAACATTGGAAGCATAGGTTTAGAGGACCCACCCCAGGTGTTCATGCGGATTGTTTGTGCCCAACCTGTGGCAGAGCATTTGGAGCTCTTATTGGTCTGATTGGCCATAGTTGGACATCTTGTCTCTAATATAGTGAGGTGCTTTTGGTGACATCTTCAAGAACGAACAATCAATCAAGTCAATGAGATAGTTTTCCCCAATATCCCTGGCAGCATGGATGTATCCAAACACTGTTGATCCTGGAAAGACCAAAGACATCCTCATGATGCTACCTTTGCTTATCTCATGTTGATGCTATCCTGGCCTTGGTTTCCCTCCCAGTCCTGACATTCTGTGATTTCCTGTCCCTCAGTCAGTTTGCAGAGCCAAGCAAGAGAAGCTGCCAAAGTCCCACCTTGTATCTTCTCATTGGCTACTCAATTGTACTTTAACACTTGAGGCAAGCTGGTACTCTTTTCACTGAACAAGCACACTATGAGCTACCAGCCTGAAGCTTCCCCTCAGGGAATAAACCTGAATCACTATTACCTTCAAAAAGCCAAATTCATCCCTTGCTACCCCCAGGAAACCTTGCTCTCTCATCTTACCCCAGTGGGCAGGTATGACATCAGTGCAGACATGAGTGAATTACCTGAATGTCATTCTCAAGCTCAGGAATGGCTATGCAGAATGATTCAGGGCTGGGATCTGGAAAACCTAAAGTGAGATCTTGGCCAAAAAATCTGCCAAGGAAATAGGGAAGAAAAGGAAAGGAAGAAAAGTCCTAGAAAGAAGAAGCAGGGCTTCCTCACCTCTTCCTCTCCTCCCCAAAACACATCTTAGAAATCTGCTTTATCTTTCCTACTTTCCCTCATTGCCTCACACATATTTCATCTCCCACTATGTCTGGACTCTCCTTGGAAACAAAGAAAAATAGTAAAGAATGAAGCAGAACATCCAAGATTTATTCCAGTGGCCCTGCATGATCTGCATCACTGTTCTCTTGGTTCTCATTCTTCTCCATGCATCAGTTGAGACAAATCATGTCAGGCTTCTCTGAATTCCTCATCTTTATGAAATGAGGATTCTCTAGCCCTCCCATCTGAAAGTCATTTGGATTACTTTTCCAATTGGGGGATTTAATGTCTCTCTTCCATGGGCTCAAACTCCCACCAATTAACTGTGTTTTCTTCAAATTTAGGGCCCCCAGTACTCTGGTTCCATTTAATCAATTAATTCTTTACTTCAAAGGTAAAACAAGAGCAAACATATAAAACATCTCCCTTCCCCACCCCTGCATCATCTTGGTCAAGGTAAAGGTAAGCAATTAGATTCAGTTTTGTTTAGTTCAGATTTAGCTCTGTTTAGTTCAGTTCCTACATAGCATTAGTCCATCAACTCGGAAGTCTAAAACCCTCCACACAGTCTCAACGTTTTGAACCCTGACTTCTCAGGCTTCCTCCCTCAAATGGTCACAACATGGAGCCAGGACTTGTGGATTCCAAGCTCTACTCCAAGTGACAATGACAAACCAGAGACCCAGACCCCAAGCCCATTTCTCATGAGCCCCATGGTTTTCCTCAATGAATGTTTAAATCCTTTGCTCTGTACCATACTAAGAGAGCAGTCTGCTCATTTTAGAGATGCAGACAAGTCAGTCCCAGTTCTTCCAGTTTTAGGGAAAGAGGCTGTTCCTAATCACCAAGTGAGTCAACACAGAAGTCATCATGACTCTCATTGGTGCCCCTGTGAGGTGATTGGTGAATGCATAAAACTCTCATTCCATTTGGCATCCCCTGCTGCAGAACAGGATTTCTTTGTCATCATCTACCACAATTTTGTCAGCCCCCCCCTCCATTAATGGTGTGTGGGATCAGACTCCAGTGTTACAGCATTGGTTCTCCTTAAAAAGAATCAGGACCAGAGAACAAGAAGTTGTGCCCTTTAAGAAGAGGGCACAATCTCCATAAGGTGAGTTACAGCTCTAGGAGGAGTGTAAAATATGGAGGCTGCAGGCCCCTTTTATCTAGTTCCTAAGGAAGTCCCATCTCCCTGACCTGCCAAATCTTGGCTAGATAGCTGGGCTCAGGATCTTTCTGGGAGTATCTGGCTAACTGATGCAAAACATTTCAGGCCCTATTTGTATAATTATGCAGAACCAGTTTTACCCTATCAGAGAGATAATTCTGTATCTTTCCATATATGGGGTCAATCAGCACAATGCTAATATAATCTGTGTTACCACCTGGCCTTGGGGAAAGGGAGGGTCATCAAAATGGGTTCCTAATCCCATCTCAGGTCTTTGCTTCTGTGAGTATTTTGGATGTTTCTGTCTCACTTTCTTGGGGCAGGTTTTTTTTTTTTCACTTGAATTGGACTCCAGAGAATCTGAGCCTACACCAAACAACACAAGTGGTGGGTCAGTGGGTCTGTCTCCCTACAACCCCTTCCCTAGGAATTGGTCTCATATCAGATTACTCGCTATCAAGGACAAGGGAGAAAAATATGAAACTCAAAATTTTACCAAAAAATAAATGTTGAAAACTATCTTTGCATGTAGTTATAATATATATATGTATAATATGCATCTTTTTGAAGTAAGGGAAATGTTAAGAGAAATATGTTATGTAATTGGTCCCCTCTGCACTGATCTTGTACCATGTACTTTACAATTACAGGGGACCCCCCCCAATCCCATTGTCCAAGCTCTGAGATGGAGTCAGGGAACTTTCAGTAAAGTACCTTGCCCCTCCCTGATGGGGACTCCCGATAAATTCCTGCCCTCAAGCACCCAAAATAAACCCAAATCAACAAAACAGTAGATCTTTGGCCTAGTCTGAAAGGATTAAGTCTTTAACCTACCAACCCTTATTTACATCTTCCTAATTACCTCATCTCTGCTGTGGGAGTTAGTGTTCCCCTGAAGGTATACCTAATTACCTTGTCTTTCTGTCCCTTTAAAAGTTCACTCACTCCTGGCTTCTGGAGGGCAGCCCCCTCTGGGGCAGTGTTATCCCCCAAACAACCTCTCATGCCCCTATCATTCCTTCTTCCTACTTCTATCCTGATGACTTGTCTCCTGGTGAAGCTAGCCTGTTCTGGGGAAGGGGGGGAGCAAGATCCCACTTCACCTCCTCCAGACCCTCCCCAAACCTTTCTTGCTCCTCTATCTTGTCATACTGTTCATCCTCTCATGATGCTAGCTTCCAACTGCCATTATTTTTTCTCTTATGTTGTTATCTTCTTAACAGACTTTCTTTCCCTTCCCTTCCTGCCTCCCTAAAGAGCTCTGTGAATTAATGTGTAACTTTGTGCAGTAACCTGGAAATTAAAATTTAGTCAGAGAGCCTTATGATTTCTTCAGTGATAAAAGAACCCCCATTGATTGTTTCAAGTTCCCCTCCCCCAGCCATTCTCTGGATTCACTCTGGCCACTGATTTGCTGAGGGTCCCTTTTAGAGTGAAGGAAGTCTGAGTCAGGGGGGAATGTCTAAGATCATTTAGTCCAACTTTCCCCACAGGACCAATGATCCCAATCACTCCAATGTTCCCTCAGGGGCAGTTGTGAGAATATTCTGGGAAAGGCAGTCCATGCCAATTAGCTACAACCCTCTTTCCCTTCGAACCATATATAAACACAATGTCCAAACTTAGATCACAGTGGTAATGAAGCAGGTGTACTAGCTGCCTGGGTGGTACTGAAGGATCTAGATGTCTTTGCTCTCCTAGATTCCTCTTCCAGTTCTCCTGGGTTCCCCATCCCTTCTGGGTAGGTGACTGCCTGGCTTCCTAGAATCTACTTTACTCCACCCTTCCTTTCTTCCTGCCTTAGGTGTCCATCTGGAAGGTGTGACTTCTGCTTCTTCAATTTTGCCTCAAATTCTCTCAAACAGAGCTGTAGAGAGTTTCCTTTTGCTGTGAGAGCATTCCTAACCTTCCCCAGGCCTAGAGAGCTCTCCTTCACAGAAGACCCTAGAACTTGGTGCTTCCTCCAAACTGGGTTCTGTTTGTTGGACTCAGTCCCCTTAGGAGGTTGTGGATACTTCAGAAAACTTGTCCAAACATCTCTGCAGTTGGTTTAATATCTGGTCACCACCCTGTAATTCCATTTTGGGTTTATCCATAGGCAATCACAACTTGACAAAATTTATATGAAAATCAGGTTTAACTTAAGAGAAATGATCATGCATATAGAAAGTGTTCACAATCTATACACAATTTTGGATGGTCCTTAACTGTCCAAACTTCTGAGCTAAGAGTAGGTTAAAAGATAACATTCACCACAAACCCAAAGACATCAGCTTCTACTATTTGACAAAAATTGTTGGAAAAACTGGAAAATAGTATGGCAAAAATTAGGCATAGATCCACATCTTACATCCTATACCAAAATCAGGTCAAAATGGGTACAGGATTTACCAAGAAATTCTCTATCAGATCTATGGAAAGGGGATAAATTTAGGATGAAACAATAATTAGAGCACATTGGAAACTGCAAAATGAATGATTTTGACTATATTAAATTAAAAGGGGTTTGTACTAATAAAAATCAATCTGTGGAAATTAGAAGGAAAGCAGACAGTTGGGAAACATTCTTCCCAACTAAGAATTCTGAAAAGATCTCATTTCTATACTATATGGAGAATTGCATCAAATTTATAAGGTCATAAGTCATTCCCCAGTTGATAAATGCTCAAAAGATATGAATAGACAGTTTTCAAATGGAGAAATTAAAGCTATATATAATCATATGAAAAAATGTTCCAATTCAGTATTGATTAGAGAAATGCAAATAAAAGCAACAATGAGTTATCACCTCATATCTAGCAGATTGGCCAAGATGAGAAAAAGAGAAGATGATCAATGTTGGAGAGGTTGTGGGAGGATTGGGACAGTGAGGCATTGCTGGTAGACTTGTGTACAGATCCAACCTTTCTGGAGAGCAATATGGAACTGTGCCCAAAGAGCAATACAATTGTTCATACTCTCTGGCCCAGAAATTCTAATTCTAGATCTATATACAGAAGAAGTTTAAAAAAAAAAATAAGGGAAAAGTCCCATTTGTTCCAATATATTCATAGCAAATCATTTTGTAGTGGCAAAGAAGGAAATTGAGGGGATGACCATTTATTGGGTAATGGCTAAACAAGTTATGGTACATGAATACTATGGAATATTATTGTTCTATAAGAAACCATAAATGGATTCTGGAGAAGCATGGACTGATTTATGGGATCTGATGCTGAGTGAAGAGAACAATGCACACATTAACATCTGAGCTGGTTAACCTTAATGGATGCAGCTCTTCTCAGCAGTTCAGAAACAAATATTTAGTTATGGACAAAGCTATACCCATCAAGAGGAAGAAAAATAAAACAAAACAAAAATTTTTTAAAATCCTTCAAAATCTGATGAACACTTTATAAAAAATATCTCTTATGTAATTCCTCATACCAAAAATAACTAATCTGTAAACATATTTATCAAAAATATGTATGTACAATGATAATCTGACTGCCACTGGGGTGGGGATTGGGAAGGTAGCAGGGAAGGAAATTTTGTAACTTAAAAATATACATGTGCAGATGGATGAAAATAAATAAACTTTAAAAAAGAAGAAGAAAAATACACTCCACCAGAAATACAATGGCACCCACCTTCTTGCTTGGAAGGAAGTGGGGAATAAAAGGAATTCAAAAAATTGATCATTTAGTATTTAGTCATTGCTAACTGTATATTTAGAGAGAATGAAGCAAACAAAAATCAAGAGACGAATATGCCCAATGTCTACCACAATGTAAATGATAAAACCACTAAAAGAGAAAATGCATAAGTGGAGGGACCCATTAGACCCTAGAAGAGGACATAGCAGAGAAGACACTTCCTCCTTCCCTAGGAAGGTAGGAGACCTTGGGTGCAGTAGGGCTCATTGACTATCTTGGTTGGGTTAGCTTATCTATTTTTCTTTTTTATAAATAAAGTGAATGGGTAAGTGGGGTAGGATGGGGGAGCTAAATATCTAGAAACAATTGTAATGTTTTGAAAGACATTGTTATCACTTAAAACATAATAAATTGAGGGTACTAGACCCAAGGGGCAGCTAGGTGGGAGAGTGGATGCATGATCCTGTATAAGTCACTTTACCTTATTTGCCTCAGTTATATCTGCAAGAAAACCCCACCGAGTTAGATTCTAATGAAAAGACTTAAGACTCAATAATCAGATGGAAAGGCCAAGGTTGGTATGGGCCAGTTTTGAAGCCTGAGGCCAACTGTCTGTGTTCTCCTTAAAAAAAACCATTTAGGCCAGGCTGCTAAGACCTAAGTGATAAGCAGTTCATCCAAGGTAACTTAGGAAAGGAAGATGGAACGAAGCCATTGAAACTGGAAAACCAGTAAAGGAAGGGAAGAGCATCCCAATTTCCTCTTCTCAAGGACTTCATCCATGCAACAAATGTTGATAGAAACTGGATCCTCATTTTCCAAGGCACATGTGCATGTGTCTATGTGTGTGTCTGTGGTGAATGTGTCTATGTCTGTGTGGTGTGTGTCCCAACCCAACTTCAGTCCCTAAGTGTCGAGATCTAGAAATCTCTTCTCAGAGGGGAGGAATACCCCTCCTGCCACCAATGGAAGAAGGTGGAGGAGGTGGAGAGAGGAGGAGATGCTTGCAGACCAGAGACAATCTGATAAAGACCTGGAGATAGGAGATGACCTAGGGTTGACTTTGGAGAGCTGCTCATGGGCCAGTTTGACCTGAGACTGTCAGGGGAATCAGGGGTAGAGGAGAATACTCTTCTCCAAGGCAGCCAGTCTTCTCCAGAAGACCTGGAGTCAAGGCATCACATCCCTCCTAGGATTAATGTGAGGTGTGCCAGGCCCTGGGGATACAAAGAAGAGACTGGGAGTCTCCTCAAGAAGCTTATCCTCTAATGGGGTAAGACAGGACACAAAACAAATTAAAAAGAGTGGGGAGACCTCAGGGGCAGCCTGGTCCCTGGCACCTCTCTGTGAAGGATGGCAACCCTGTAGTCAGCAAGGTCCAAGCTCAGAGTCGCCCTGGGCACTTCCTAAGTGTGACCCTGGGCCAGTGACTTCACCCTGTTTGCTTCAGTTTCCTCATCTGTAAAATGAGCTGGAGAAGGATATGATAAACTACTCAGGTACCTCTGCCAAGAAAACCCCAATGGGGTCACTAACAGCCACAACAAAAATATAAAAGAAGGCTTTGGGGGAACTTGGGCCTCCTCTGGGGGAGGAGAGGAGGCTGATGCAGGTGGAGTCCATAGGGGCTTGGCTGAGCAACCTGGTGGTGACAGGAAAAGTGATGAGGTGGGGGTCTCCAGTGCCCCAAACAGGGCACCAGGGACAAAGTAGATCGTGGACGTAGTGTGCTTTCTTTGGGTAGACTTGTGGGTTCTTCCCTTTGGAGGTGGGAGGGAGCCAAGGAGATGTGAGAGCAATGAGTTACTTGTGGAGATTCTCTAGGCAGTTCCAGGTGAGAGGCTGGGGGTGAGGAGTGCAGTGAGGAGGTGATGAGACCCCAAACTAGGGGCTGGTGGAGGAATGGAGGCAAAGGCTCCCATGAGACAGGTGTCAAGTGTCTTCCAGAAGCTTGACAAGACTTGGGGGAGGGGAGTGTTGTGGAGTCAAGGGGCTCTAAGCTTCTAAGGTGGGTCATGGGCAGGAAGGGGACCCTCCCATTTTGGTAGGATTTCTCCTAGGACCCACATGATAGGTAATTGTGTCCAAGCTGCTAGCAAATCCTCCAGGATAACCCTCCCTCCTTACCTGTGATCTTGCCCCCACCTGGGGCAGACCCTCTCCACCTGGACTGTGGCAATAACTACTGCCTGCCTTACATTCTCCCTTGACCTGGGCATCCTTCACTCTGCCACCAGAGATTTTTCCTAACATTCAGGTCCAACCACATTACCCCCTACTCCATAAACTCCAGTGGCTTCCGACAACCCCCAGGATCAAATACAAAATGCTCTGTTTGGCCTCCAAAGCCCTTCCTAACCAGTCCTCTCCTCCCTGACTCATCTTGCTCTACCTCCCACCTCCAGGCATCCACATCCTCTGGCAGAGCCCCCTGCTGGGAATGTTCTCCCTTTGCATCTCTGCCCCCTCCCCACCTCATCCTTTGATCCCTGGTCTTTATCCGGTTTACAGAGACTGATCCACTTGCTGCCTCCCCCATCAGACTGTGAACTCCTTAAAGACAGGGACGATGCCCTGGCACATTGGGGGTTTCCTGGGCAAGATACTGGAGGGGTTTTGCATTTCCTTCTTCTGCTCATTTTACAGATGAGGAAACTGAGGCAGAATGGAGTGACTTGCCCGGTTCACAGAGTGAGGGTATGAGTCCAGATTTGAACTCAAGTCTTCCTGCCTCCAGGTCTGGTTCTGTCTAAGTCCTACCTATCTACTGACTGATGGACAACTTTCAGGTCCCTTTTGGGCAGCTCCAAAAAGGGAACATCTGATCCTAATGGTGTTGGCATCTGAGGGGGAACTTCCCCCCCAATTCTCTCTTGAATAGTTTCCTGGTGGGGTCTCCCCCTGTCTCTGACATCTGCCCCTCAGCTAGTGGTGGCCTGGAGGTGCTCCCCACCAGCCTTCTCCCTCAAGGGGCTCAGTCTGTGGGCAACTAGATAGGATGAGAGCTGAGGCTGGTTGAGCTTGAGTCTGATGGTTTCTGCTTATAGGCCCCTCCTCCCTCTCTCTCCCCTCCCAGACCAGGCCCATCCACATGTCTACTCTAGGGATGCTGCTGCCAGTGTGAAGCTGGGCTCTATGTGGATGTAGGCCTGAGACTCCTCTGGAGGGGGCAGCCCCTTTGGATCCAGTCCTCTGCTTTCTGGTCATGATTTGAATCTTTCAAAGTCTTTTTGCTCTGATTCTTCCTAGACTGCACTTCCCTCTGCATCCATTCATCCCAGATTCCCCAGGCTTCTCTCTGTCATTCCCTAAGGCACCATCTTTGTCATCACAAAAGCCACTCTAGGATAATTCTGAATTGCTTTCCAGAATGACCGGTACATTAAGGTGACAGTTTTCTTCCAGTAGCCCCAACATTTACCATTATCATCATCTTCCTCAATTTAATGAGTGTGATGGGGGACCTCAAAGTTGCTTTAATGTGAATTTCTCAAATTATTAGCAATTTAAAACCTTTTATAACCTGGCTTTTGATAGCAAATTGTTCCTTTCCTTTGGTTTACCTATAGGGGAAGGGCAGCTAGGTGGTGCAATGGTTAGAGCACTGTCTTAGGACTCAAGGGGACAGGAGTTCAAAATTAGCCTCAGACACTAGACTCTTACTGTGTGACCTTGGGCAAGTCACTTCACCCTGAATGCCTCGCATCCAGGACCATCTCCAGTTGTTCTGATTCATATCTGGTCCCTGGACACAGATGGCTCTGGAGGAAAAAGTAAGATTGATGACTTAGCTCCCCTCAATCAAATTCAGTTCATGTGTTTGGCATGAGCTCACCTTCCCAACGTAGTGGTCTTCTTCAAAAATGAAGGACAAACTTTATTATCAGGGGAAGATCTCTTCTTATGCATTTGAATCATTTCCTTATAAAGCATCTCTCAGGTGTCTTCATCTCCCTCTGGAGGGATCTAGGAGGATTTACCATTCTCTCTTCTCTCCTGCCATTCAGCCTCCACTGACTTCTGTCTCCTCCCCTCCAACCAACCCCCCCCCCCCCCACACACACACTTAGTTGCCAATAATTAGGAGTCCAACTCCATTAATATCGTTTACAAAGGATTTTTACATTGAGGTCACAGCAAGAATAAATACATTTTCCCTGACGCCCTTCCTCAATATGTCCTTGAATCAGCCTTCACACAAAGTTGGCCCCACCAAAGTTGTGTCTAGGTGTAGCTTACAGACAAGAGTCCTGATCTCAGCTACCTATGGGGTGGTCCCTCCTGGCTTCTCCAGGTTTGCTAGGGATAGATGACATTCAGTTAGCTCTACTTGGCAGGCTCCTGATGAGGTCTTCTTTAATTCTGTGGCTAGGACAAAGGAACTGAAGCAAGTTCATTGGATTTTGGGGCGAGGTCATTGTCTGCATGGTTGCTGCTTGAGCTGGTCAAACCTCCCACTTCCTCTGAGGTGTGAAGGGCTCAACAGGACTTACTCTCACACTGCCATGTTAAAATTTCTGAGACTTTCCATGGTTTAATAGAGAAATCAGATGTGATGTTTGAAAATGAATTGCCTTGGAAGGATCAGGTGAAAGCTTCCATGACAAATAGTAAAGGGATCAGGCCTGGAGGCAGGCTGTACTCTCAGGCTGGCAAAATAGACAGGCTCAGTCTCAAAAACAAAGTGAAACCAAGAACCTAGAGGAATACCAGCCTTGGGTCTAAGTATCACTGAACTTGAGATGTTTCCTCAGGCAAAATGTAACTTTTTGGTAGAACAGTAATTCTAGCTGTATTTAGGCGGTGGGACACTGAGTGAGGACACACCAGCATGTGGAAAGCTTGAAGCTTGATGATTTAGTTTTAAAGCAAAAGTTGGAAAAAAACCTTTTTTATGTTTTGAATATCAGAGACCATTACCAACTACATTAATATAGCAAAGTCCTTCTTATTGCTTTTATAAAAATACAAAAATAAAGTGATTACCTTAGAGAATCTGGAGATGTGACCATAACAACCAGAATGAGGGGAACAAGGGGAACTGAGACCAATGAAGTCCTCAGATGGCTCCAAACCAAATTTTCTCAGAACTTTCCCAAGAGCTCCCATCAAAGGCTTTCAAAATTGTCATTCTGTCAATGGCCCCTTCTGAAGAAACACCTGCGACAGGTAGGCAGTAAGAAGAGGATCTAATTTGATCGGACCTCAGAGAAAGAATGTTCCATGTGCCTTTGGTGCCTCGGAACTGCTTCTTACTATTAAGGGAAAGACATCAAGAATATGACTGAGATGGAAGCCTGAGGATTAGGAATGGGTTGGAACAAGAATCTTCCAAAGGGGTGAGCAAGTCTAGCAGCTCCATGCATAGCTAGGGGGTGACTTTTTTTGTATCTCAGCTAACTAAAACTACTTGATGGATTTCACCATTGTGTCATCTCTGCTGGATTGCACCATTGTATCATCTCTGGTGGATTTCACCATCACATCATCTCTGGTGGATTTCACTATTACATCATCTCTGGTGGACTTCACCATTACATAATCTCTACTGGATTTCACCATTACATCATCTCTATTGGATTTCACCATAACATCATCTCTGGTGGATTTCATCATTGCATCATCTCTAGTGGGTTCCACCATTGCATCATCTCTGGTGGATTTCACCATCACATCATCTCTGGTGAATTTCACCATCACATCATCTTTGGTGGATTTCACAATTTCATCATCTCTAGTGGAATTCATGTTGCATCATTTCTGGTGGATTTCACCATCACACCATCTCTGGTGGATTTCAATTGCAATATCTCTGGTGGATTTCACCATTACATCAACTCTGGTGGATTTTACCATCACATCATCTCTGGTGGATTTCACCATTACATCATC
Source organism: Macrotis lagotis (assembly GCF_037893015.1). Classification (NCBI taxonomy): domain Eukaryota; kingdom Metazoa; phylum Chordata; class Mammalia; order Peramelemorphia; family Peramelidae; genus Macrotis; species Macrotis lagotis. Next base: position 1,789,174 of record NC_133661.1, on the reverse strand, counting down.
TCTATTGGATTTCACCATCACATCATCTCTGGTGGATTTCACCATTACATCATCTCTATTGGATGTCACCATAACATCATCTCTGGTGGATTTCATCATTGCATCATCTCTGGTGGATTTCACCATTGCATCATCTCTGGTGGATTTCCCTTCTGCATCATCTCTGGTGCATTTCACCATTGCATCATCTCTGGTGGATTTCACCCCTCATCATCTCTGCTTGATTTCACCATTGAATAATCTCTGGTAGATTTCATCATAACATCAACTCTATTGGATCTCACCATTACATCATGTCTGGTGGATTTCACCATTACATCATCTCTGCTGGATTTCACCTCTGCATCATCTCTATTGTATTTCACCATTACATCATCTGTATTGGATTTTACCTCTGCATCATCTCTGCTCGATTTCACCATCAAATCATCTCTGGTGGATTTCACCATTACCTCAACTCTATTGGATTTCACCATTACATCATCTCTATTGGATTTCACCATTGCTTCATCTCTGGTGGATTTCACCTTTGCATCATCTCTGGTGGCTTTCACGTCTGTATCATCTGAGCTCGATTTCACCATCACATCATTTCTGGTGGATTTCACCATTACCTCATCTCTATCTGGTGGATTTCTCTATCACATCATCATCATCTCTGGTGGCTTTCACCTCTGTATCATCTGAGCTTGATTTCACCATCGCATTGTCTCTAGTGGATTTCTCATCACATCATCTCTATTGCATTTCACCATCACATCTTCTCTGGTAGATTTCACCTCTTCATCATCTCTGGTGGATTTCACCAATTCATCATCTCTTTTGGATTTCACCATTGCATCATGTCTGGTAGATTTCACCTCTTCATCATCTCTGGTGGATTTCACCATTGCATCATGTCTGGTGGATTTCACCTCTGAATCATCTCTGGTGAATTTCATCATTGCATCATCTCTGGTGGATTTCACCTCTGCAACCTCTCTGGTGGATTTCACAACTGCATCATCTCTTTTCCATTTTTTTTCATATTTCTCATATCTTATTCTCAAACTAGTTCATCTTCCATCCAATGACACTGGCCTCCTGACTGGGCCTATCTTTAATTTCTGCACCTTCTTTATGGTTGTCTCCCCATGCCTGGAATGCTCTCTCTCCTTGGCTGACCACTGATCCCCCTGGCTTCCTTTAAGTACCAACTAAAATCCTTCCTCCTATAAGCCTTTCCCAATCTCTCGTCATTCAAGTGCCTTCTTTCTGTTAAGCATTTGTCTGTTTTTCTGTATATTTATACTTATCCATATAGAACTTGCTTTGTACATATTTGAAGCTCCTTGAAGACAACCTATCTTTTGTCTCTTCTTGTATCCCCCAACATTTAGCTGTGCCTGCCATGTTGTAGGAGCTTAATGAGTGTTCCTTGACTGAATGATTGAGAGGAGTCTCTAGGAGTTTGGGGCAGGAAAAGAGTTGCCTCTGGGTTTAATTCTCTGGCCCTGTAACAATAGACACAATCTTGTTTACTGGAGGCATCATTTTTCAGGGCCCATATCTGGGTCACCAGAAAGTGGAAGATGTGCTCATTAGAAAATGCAACTAGTTCTCTGATGGTGGTTGCAGTACAGATCCTGATGGGCCCCACCTCTATTCTCTGGGTCTATTTTATACACAGGCAAGCTGCCCAGGCTCTCCAGAACTTTGCTTCAGTTAACTTTGCATCAGCCCTGAACAGATGAAGATAATCTTTTCTTTGTTTTTCTCAAAGATAGAAGTCTGGTAACACCCCTCTGCAAACACAGGACCAGACACAAGGGGTTGCCTAGCATACAATCTAAGTTTCTCACTCTGTGGCATAGGGTCCTGTCCACTAGAGTCCTTTTGTTCAAAGTTCAGGAATCAATTCACAAAGGTATCTTTCCATTTTTTTTTTTTTGGCCTGAGGGCTCTTGGATTCTGTGACTTGTTATCCAGTATTTCTTAGAGAAGATTCCAAAGATCCTCCAAGTAGAAAACAAATCTTATTTAAATTCATTCTAGGCCAAGCTCCTCTCAGGTCACTTTCTCCCTTTTGGCCCTGAAGAGGTTTGGAATCCTTCTGGTCTTCTCTGGACCCTGGCAGCCAGAAGAGCCCCAAAGACAGACTGAAGAGGCAGGATCTCTCTTCTTTCCCCATCTTGCCAACTCCACCTCACCTCTCATGTAAGTTCCTCAAAAGCTGTTGTTGGGGTAGAGCAGAAGGTTAGGAATCAGGAAGAACAGAGTTCAAGTCCAACTTCAGACTTACCCTGGGCAAGTCTCTTCACCCTGTTTACCTCAGTTTCCTCATCTGTCAAATGAGCTGGAGAAGGAAGTGGCCACCTACCCTGGTATCTTTGCCCCAAGAAGTCAGGAAGAATCTGAAACGAAGGAACCAACAACAAAATGTATTCTTTAAATAACTTGCTATGTATCAGGTTTGCAGGTTGTCTCCCCCAATAGATAGTAAGCTCTTTAAGGGCAGGGACTATCTTATACCTTTTCTGAAATCCTTGGGGGGATGCCCATCAACTGGGGAATGGCTAAACAAGTTATGGTACATGAATACTATGGAATATTACTGTTCTATAAGAAGCCATAAATGGACTCTAGAGAAGGATGGAATGAGTTATGGGATCTGATGCTGAGCAAAGGGAGTAGATCCATGAGAACAATGTACACATCAACAACACTGGGAGATGATCAACCTTTTTAGGGTTTTTTTTTTGCAAGGCAAATGGGGTTAAGTGGCTTGCCCAAGGCCACACAGCTAGGTAATCATTGTCTGAGGTCAGATTTGAACCCAGGTACTCCTGACTCCAGGGCCAGTGCTTTCTCCACTGCGCCACCTAGCTGCCCTGGAGATGATCGACCTTGATGGAAGCAGCTCCTCTAGATAGTCCAGAGCTAGGACAACTATATTTCATTGGCTATAGATTATATTATCCCCAAGCAAAGGAAGAAAAACAACAAAACATAGGAAGAAACAACCCTTCTGAATCTCATGAACACTTTATAAAAATTATCTCTTCTGTATCCCTTTCCCTTAATCTTACTCATGCCAAAAATTACTAATTTGTAAATATGTTTAACAAAATACATATGTAAAATGCTAACCTGACTCTTCCCTGCTGAGGGGAGGCGGGTGGGAAGGGAGGCTGGAGAGAAATTTTGTAACTTGGAAATAATGCATGTGCAAATAGATGAAAAGAAATAAATAAATGAATTGAAAATTAAAAAAAAAATGAAAACCTTGGGGCACCTAGGTGGCTCAGTGGATAGAGCACCCTCCCGGGAGTCAGGAGTACCTGAGTTCAAATTTGGGCTCAGACACTTAATAATTGCCTAGCTGTGTGACCTTGGGTAAGCCACTTTACCTCACTGCCTTAAATAAAATAAAATAAAAAAAGAAATCCTCAAAGGGCTGATAGCAGGAGGCGGATACATATTTTGGACTGATTGCTGAACTCTGGTCTAAATAGCAGGGATACAACTACAGATAAATGATGATGTGCTTCCTTCTCCAAGGAGACCCTGACATCAGGGGGATGATGACAAGCACATGAATTGCACTAGAGTAGGGCGTCTGTGCTGTGCTTTGTCTCCTCTGGAGCCATTTGGATCCAGTGGCCGGAATTGGATTAGGATGACTGGAGGGGGGGGGGAGACAAATCTTTGAAATAAATTGGAAATGATTAATAGAGGAAGGCTCTGGAATGCCTTAGAAGGTGGGATTTTAATTTAGATTTAAAGCTGGGGGAGGGGGCAGAAGTCAGAGCAGAAAGAGAATTCCAACCCTGAAGGAAAACCAAAGAAACTGCCCAAAGGTGAGAGATGGACACAGCCAGTAGGAGGGCTGAAGAGTCCCTGTCAGGAAGGAAGCAGGGAGAAGCCTGGAAAGGGAGGAGAGTCTCGAATGCCAAACAGAAAGTTTCCTATTTGCTCCTGAGAGCCATAGGGAGCTATTGGAGTTTTTAAAGAGGGGTCACGTACTACACTTCTCTCCATCCCTTCCTTTCTAAGGAACAGAAACTGGACTCCCAGATGGCTCCATTTTGCATCTGCTGTTCTGCTGGTTTGCCTCTTAGGGCTGCCGCTCCCAGATTCTAATCTGGCCTAACTCAAACCTTGATTGATACCACCAGCCTCAGATGGGAGGGTGATGGGTGAAGACTCAAGTCTTCCCATTGCTTTCCTTTATCAAGAGCAGACACTGAGCCTTTGGGCTCTTTCTCCAGGCCTTGACCTGGTTTTAATTAAATGGAACTAAGTTTCACAGCACCCCACCCTCACAGGCAGGTAGGTAAGGACCTGCCTTCCTTTTGTCCTTGATCTCTGATCATTGGATTGTAAATTCCTTTGTTGTTTTTGTTATTCTTCCACTCTCAGGACCCTATTTGGTGTTTTCTTGGCCATTTCCTTCTCCAGATCATTACAGATGAGGAAACTGAGGCAAGGTGAAGTGACTTGACCACTGGGTTCAAACTGGGGTCTTCCCAAACACAGGGCTAGCACTTTCTCCACTGCATCATGCCACCTGGCTGTTCACATTTAGCACATAGTGCTTAATAAATATTTATTGGATCAGATTGGAGCCAACCTGCATTTTAGGAAAATCACTTTTAGTGGTTGGAGGTGGGTGGGAGGTGGGGGTGGACCCTCCCCCCCCAGCAGGTTGTGGCAATGCTCAATAAAAGTTTTTTCCTTCATTCCTTTCCTGGTTCATTCTGTCTCCTTGAGACCCTTCACTCATTTGGAGAGGGTGTGAGCAGGCTCCTGTTCTGGAGTGTTCTTATCACTCAGGGTTGGTGACACTTGCCTGTCCTCCTCCTACCGGTCAGACTGGTCCTTCTTGGGTTCTTTCCTGTATGTCCATTCTTCGGGCCTCAGCTGCTCGCCTTGAGTGTCCTCTAAGGCTTGGCCCAGGACCCTCTTTTCTCTTTTCCTTTTGACTTGGGAAGCTCACCCCCTCTGAATCCTCTCCCTTGGGAGGGGGAGGTTGTGGACAGGCCTGGACCCTGTTTGAGGGAGTTTCCATAGCTAGGTTGAAGTCCCTTAGTGTGAGTGGCCTGGCCTGTTGGAGAAGACAAAGCAACTTCAGCTGGGCTCTGAACTCTCTCAGGGAAGAAAGGGGGAGGGCCTGCAGGTTGGTAGATCAGGCCCTCACCCTGGGCGCTGCCTGAACCTCAAAGGAGGAAAGGGTGTGGAGGTGGGAGAACCCAGAAGTGACTGTACCACCGTGCCCCCTAGACCTGGGAGCTGGGAAATGGAATCAAAGCAGAGTTGGGCATGGAAGGAGCCACCAGAGGGATTGTACTTCAGGAGGGTCCCAGGGGCTCTCTAGTCTCCCCCTCCCCACCATGCTCCAGGGAACCTTCTGTCCTCAAGTCCTTGCCATCCCTGCCTGGGTCTCCCTCCACTTCTCCTGCCCACGGGCTTGAACCCAGCCTGGCAGAAGTCACATGGTTATACGCACCTCTTGGTCCTTGTTGTTACCCCCTAAACTTTTACCCCCTTGATTTGAGGCCATCTCCTGGCTGCTTCTTGTGCCAGCCTCTAACCCATTCTGTCAGGGAACCCGGTTTCAGACCTCATGGGGCCCAAGAGCAGGTCCACAGGGAGCCGATGCAAGGGTTGCTTTCTCTCCCGGTGACGGTGACCAGAAGCCTCATCCCCGTCTCCATCTTGCCTCCCAGATCCCTGTTTGAATCTCCTCGGCACCCCCCTCCTTCCCCAGCACATAGCCATGTTGCCCGTGCCAAGGTTACCACCGCTACTTGGTCCCTGGTCCCCTCATCCCCTGTCACTTTGAATGTCCCTGCATTTTTCATTTCCAAAGTCTTCTGAGTCACTGGTTCCTAGCAGCTGCCCACCAGGAGTGTGGGCATATGCTGCCCACTCTCCTGGACCACTCAAATTCAAGCCGGCTCCCCCATCTCTCTACTTTCTCCCCACCACCCTCCCAGAGCTATTTCCCCGGCCCCAAATCACCAATGACCTTCCTCTTGATAAAGCCCCTCTCAGTGACCACTCTTGCCACCCATAGGACCATGTCCTTCTTGAGTGGCTTTTGGGGCCAGTCAACCGGGCCTTCCTCCCATGGGGACAACCAGGACTTTGTCCTGGCATCTCAAGCACATTGGAACCCCGCCCTGCTCCCAACCTTAGTCTCCCTGGTTCAGCGGAAGGCACTGCCACCCTGGTTGCTCATGGCAGCCCATGACTCATGCCCGCTGCCTTGCTGCCACCCCTCCCCCAGAGCCGGGAGGCTGCCAAGTCGTTTTTCCTGACGCCCCCTCACGTGTCTTTCCTCTCTCTCCCCCCACCCACGGCAACCTGCCTGGGCTCCTGTACTTGCTTCCTCCCTGCCCTCCCGGGGGGCCCCCGGGGGCACCTTCCCAGAAATCCCGAGGTCTGACCCGCTCCAGAAGGGTCAGGGGCTTCCCGTGGCCTTGGCTCCGGTGGGCACAGAAAGGTCCCCGCCCTCGGGCTTGGGGGGGGGATTCTCAGCCTGGCCCCCTCATTCTGGGCGGCCAGGCTGGCCCACCCCGGTCTTCCCCTTCCTCCTCCTCCTGCCCGGACACAAGGTCCCTCTGAGCTCTTCCCCTCCCCAACCGGTTTCGGGCCCCAGATCGGGGCTGGCCGGGCCCAAGCCCAAGGAGGCCGGGGGGCTGGTGGAGTGTCTGCGGGGCCGGCAAGGCCAGGGCTCCCTCGGAGACCCGCGCCCGGGAGATCCGGGGCGTCTCCGGGCAGAGAAGGGGCCGGCCCCGCCCTGGCTCGGGGAGCTCCCGGGGCCCGGCCTGGCCCCGGATCGGGGCCTGGAGGCTCCCAGCGCCCGCGGAGGCCAGGGCCCCCCACCCCCGGGAGACACTTCCTGGCCCTATCCGTGTCGGGGGGCAGCTCCGGTTTGGGGGTTTCCGTTTCCCCAGTTCAAGATCCCGTGGGGGAGGTGCTGGCCGGGGGGAGGGGGGCTGAAGTGGGGGAGGGACTCGTCCTGCCCCCCAGCACGTGTTGGCTTCCTCGGCAGTGGGGGAGGGACACTGAGGCCAGAAGGGGCGGCTTGGGGAGGGGGCGAGGTCCGGTCCTGGGGGAGGCGCCCCCCCCCCCCGCCGCCAGGGGGCGTGCCGCGCCGGGGGCGCTAGAGGAGCCCTTCCTGCCCCGCCGGCCCCTCCCCCGCGCAGGTAGCGCCGCCCCGCCCCGCCCCGCCCGCGGCGCTGGGCGCGGCCTTCAGGGCTCGCCTCCCGGCCGGGCCTGGCCCCAGCCCCAGCCCCAGCCCCGGCCCCGGCCCAGCCCCGGCCCCGGCCCAGCCCCGGCCCCGGCCCAGCCCCGGCCCCGGCCCCGGTCCCGGCCCCGGCCCCGGGCCTGCCAGCGGCGGCGGCGCGGTGAGTGAGCGGGGCCCGGCCCGGGGCGCGGGGGGCGGCGGAGGGAGGCCCGGCCCGGCCGGGGCCAGGTGGGGGGTGGGGGGGTGCCCGGCCGCCAGGCCCCGGGCGGGGGGAGGGGCGGGAGCCGCGGCGGCTGCGTGCGGGGGGCGGGGGGCGGGGCGCCGGGGCGCTGGGCCCCGCCCCCTCCCCGACCGCGACCCCGGCAGGTGCCGCCCCGCCTGACCCGGGGCCAATCGTTGCAGGCTTCGCGGGGAGGGCTCCCGGGAGCCGCGCATTGTGACGTCAGCGTCCCCCCCCCCCCCGGGGCCGGCCGGAGCCATGGCGGCGCGCCGGCCCCCGCGCTAGCCCGGCCCCGGCCCCGGCCCCGGCCCCGGTCCCGGTCCCGGTCCCGGCCCCGCTCCCCGGCCCCGGCCCCGCTCCCCGGCCCCGGCCCCGCTCCCCGGCCCCGGCCCCGCTCCCCGGTCTCGGCCCCGGCCCCGGCCCGGCTCCCCGGCCCCGCTCCCCGGCCCCGGCCCCGGCCCCGGCCCGGCTCCCCGGCCCCGCTCCCCGGCCCCGGTCTCGGCCCCGGCCCCGGCCCGGCTCCCCGGCCCCGCTCCCCGGCCCCGGCCCCGCTCCCGGCCCCGGCCCCGGTCCGGCTCCCCGGCCCGGCCCCGGCCCCGGCATGGAGCCGCTGCGGGTCGGCGGGCGGCTGCCCGTGCGGGTGGAGCAGATCCTCAACGGGGACACGCTGGTGGTGAGTCTGCGCTGCGGGGAGCGGAGCTTCACAGGCCTGCTGCTGGACTGCAGCCGCGGGTGAGTGCGGGCCGGGGCGCGGGCCGGGGGTGCGGGGCCGAGGGCCGGGGGTGTGGGGAGGGGGCGCGGGCTGGGGAGCGGGCCGGGGGGCGCGGGGCCGAGGGCCGGGGGGTGCGGGGCCCGGGAGGAGTGCGTGGGGGGGGGACAAGGGGGCAGCCGGGGAGCCAGGCCCAGGGGGCTCGGTGCAGAGTGGCTGCAGGCCCAAGACCCCCCCCCCCCCAGGGGCTCGGCCCCACCTAAGGCCACTCACCTGATCCCCTGATCACCTGCTGGGGCCAGGCCCAGGGCCCCCCAGGAGGTCCCAGCTCCGCGCCCCCGGGCACTTAGGGTGCTGCCAGTGCTGGGCGGCCCCGCTCTGGGGGCCCGCCTCGGTTTGCGGGACTCCCCTTCCCTCCGACCTATTGGGCCAGTCCCCCCCTGCTGCCCACCTTCAGGCCCTCTGGGCTGGGGTCCCCTGGGCAGAAGCCCCCCGGGTTTCGGCCGCCGGCCCCCTCCCCCCATGACCCCCCTTTGCTGGTGCCCCGTCCCGAGGAGGGTTCAGGCTGAGCTCTGTCCCCCAGGATTGAAATGGGGGCTCTACCCTCAGGAGCTGGCCACCCCAGCAGCCCCGAGGAAAGCCTCCGCTGGAGCAGAGAGACCCAGGGCGGCGGGCACCCCGGGCTTCCCAGGCTTCTGAGGAAGCTCCAGGGGCCCTGTGAGTTGTGGCAGGCCTCTGGCCTCCAGCCTCCCTCTCTTGGGCAGTCCTTGGCACTGCCCACATCCTTCTCTAACTACAGAAGATGTCACGGACCTTGGCACAGTCTGGGGGCCAGTGAGGTGCCCTGGGGTGGGGGGTCCCAGGTAGAGAGACTCCATTTCTTGGGGAGGGGCAGTGGGGTGGTGGGGGAGATCCTTACCAGGAGGTCAGAGGTTGTTTGGAAGTCAGGACCTGGACCTTGAATGCCAGGCTGGGGGCACTTGGGCCTCATCCCCTAGGCAGAGGGGCATCTTTTTGACCACTTGTCTGACTTGTACAAAGCATCCTTGGAGCCAGAGGCCAGGGTGGGCCGCCGGTGAAAGGTGGGACCAGGGAAGCCTCAGGCCTTGGGGCCAAGAGAGATGACTTGCAGGCCTGGGCCTTGGGGCTACAGGGATCCGGGCATGGTCTCAGGCCTCAGAGCTGTGAGGGTACCACCAGGGCTGGGTACTGCCCCAATGACCCCGTCACCCCATTCTGTCACAGATGGGCACTCTAACTGGTTGTATCTGGCTCTCACCCAAGCCCTGGCATGAGGCCCTGCCCACAGGAGGTGCTCCCTAAATGCTGGTTGTCCTCGTGGCCAAGGGTAGAGTCCGCCCCCCCCCCCCCACATCATCCATAGGGGTCTGCCCTGGGCCAGGCTGGGTACTGGGGATCTGGGGGAGCCTGTGGCTCTTTTGGAGGATCAGTCTTTGGGAGGACGGTTCTGGGACCTGTTGGCTGCTCTTTGGAGAGCAGCACCTCAAACCCTGGGGATACAGGGGAAGGCCCCACTCACTATCCCTGCCCTCAGGGTCCTGGACTCAGGTGCCATCTTTCCCTTCTCTTCCTGGCATTTACTGAGTCGTGCAAGGTGGAAAACCTCGTTTGTTCAAGACCGTGCACCCCCAGCCCTGGTGGGGGGCCTCTCCTAAGCTTGCTGATATTGGCCCTGGCCCTGTATGGGGGCTAGGCCTTGTTTAGCCACAGGGCTGACTAAAATGATGACTTTGGGACTCTTGGGATGACGGCCGTCATCGGGGTTCTGCATTTGCAATGCTTTGCTCCTCATTTTCCCCTGTGAGGCGGGAGGTTTTTCTGGGGCCATGATGGATGTAGAGCTCTTTTTGGGGTCTGACTCCCAGGCAGTGAACAGGTTGGCTGTGTTTCCACGTGGGTGACCCAATGAGGGGATGGGGATTTCTCCTCTGTGAGAGGGAGCAGTGGCTCAGACCTACCCCAGTGATGCCGATGCCCGCTCTATGCTGATTTGGGGGCAACCTGGCCTGGTAGCAAGGAGCCTCCAAGACCACCTCCCCTTGCTGGTTGGACTCCTCATTCCTCACTCAGAGCTCCCCCTCCTCAAGCTGCAGATGATGCTGGGTGGAATCCCTCAGATCCTGGCCGGGCCAAGGCTGATGCCGGTGGCCTTTCCCTAGCGAACTTTCGGGTCGGTTCTGTCAGGCTCAGGAGGCCCACTCTTCCATATCCCCTCCCCAACTAAAGCACAGAGAAAGTTGCTCTTAGATCCCCAGAACTTGTCTTTCTGGGTGTACAGGTGGGGGAGAAGGGCCGGGCACCTCCAGGCCAAGCCTTGGGTGGGGCCAGGGGTTGCTTTGCCTTGGTGGGGTGGGGCCTAAGGAAGTCCCCCCACCCCCCAGGGTAGTAGCTGTGGACACTGAGAAGGTGGGGGACGTGCCCAGGAGCTAGCTCACTGGGGAGTGTCATGAGTGCCCTCCTCCCCTGTGTTTGCAGTCACAGTCACAGAGCTGGGTGATGCACCAGAGACCCCACCTGGATGGGATTTCTGGGGCTCTTGGCTAGAGTTGGGGGGAGAAGTGTATACACAGGTGTCTACACCAGCACTGGCATAACCCAAAGCCAAGTTGCCTTTGGGGCCTGGGGAGATGGGTTTGGGAAGACCCTGTTACCTCTGATGCTGTGGACTTGGGGCCCCATCTGTAAACAAAAAGGCTTGGCCGGGGTGAGGTTACCCAGCTGTTGGGGGGGGTTACCTGGGCCTAGGAGTTGGGCCCAGAGGTGACCGGTGCCTCTACAAAGCCTGGGGAGGCCCAGCCTCAGAGGCTGGGCCTCCCCCCCTCACAGTCAGTGTCTTTGCTGGGCAGATCTAGAGTCAGTCATTAGTCCCAGGTGGCCTTCAAGCCAATATGGTGCCCAACGAGCCACAGGCATCCACTGGGCTCCTGTGGGTCTTCGCAGTCACTGCTAGCATTTGAGGCCAAATCAGGCCCAGGTGCTCTGGGGGCTCCTCCAGCACCTTCCCCTCCTTTGAATTCCCTCCTGTGCTTTCCTGGCTGAGGTCTCTTGTCCTAGGCTCCCCAGGCTGGGCATTCTGCTTTGACTTCTGTCCACTGGGCCTGGTCCTTTTTGGGGGGCATCATCCTGCCTTTGCCAGCCCTTCAAAGACTTGGAGATGGCATTGATTCTTCTCTTCCCTGGCTGGATGAATCCCCGCTCCTTTGGCTGCTGCCTGCCAGCTACTGCCCACAGGTCATCTCCTCTGCTCACGTGCCGGCCTTTGCTAACGATGTCCCTGTGCTTTCAGAGCTGAGTACCAGCCTTCAAAAGTGTCCCAGCCCTAGCAGAGGGCTTTTCGGTGGCTCTGCCATATACAAATGTTTTTTAAAATGTTTTCCCAAGTTAATAAGAACTTTTTCCTCCTCATCCCCCCCATCGAACAGTAAAAAGAGCCTCCTGGCTAATGAGTCTGGTCAGCCAGGCTGTGCCCAGAGGCTGTGCCAGAGGCAGGAGGTGGGCCATTGTGGACAGCTGGATGGGCGGGCAGTGGTCCTCAAGGCTGTGTGTCTTCACCCAATTAGGGCAGACCAGATAGGGCCAGCTGGGGTGAGTGCCCCCCAGCACATGGAGCCAAGATGGTAATTGTTAGCCACAGACATTCTGTGTTCCTCGGATCCCTCCGAGTCTCAGGGAGCCCCCCGGGACTGGGGACTTTCTCCTGCTGACTTTGCTGACCTCTTCTGTCTGGCCGCTGTATATTAGCGTTTTCTGTGGCTCTGTAATCCGAGTTCTTCTCCTGCGGCAGGATGGCTATTTCCCCATTCTCACAGGTTAAGTGACCGTGAACAGTGGGTAGTCCCCCTCTCAGCACAGTGATGGGGGGGGTATCAAGGAGCTCGGTGCACCCAAGATTCCCGACTGTACAAGCTTGTGCCGGGCTACGGTGCCACCATCAACGTAGGAGTACTGTTGTGCCGGGACCTTCCCTTCTTTTGTCATCCATTTGAGGTCATCCTGCTCATATTTCTCTGATTCTTAGGGTTCTACCTCTTCCAGGTGGTTATGCTACACGTTGCCATTGTTCCAGCTTTGACTGGTCCAGTCTTTTGGCATTTTGATGGGTGCTGGTGGGGGAAGGGAATGTCCATCTACACAACCTGCAGTGTGAAGCCTCCTGGGCCTTAGGGTTCTTAGCTTATTGGATCCTTGTGGCAACCCTGGGACGCAGGGGCTTTTGTGACTCCCATTTTCCATTGAAAAAACAGAGGCCAGCAGTGGTTCGGCGCTGGCTCATTGGTCAGTGTCTAAGGCTGCCTTTGAACTGGGCCCGGTGCTCCAGCCATCATCTGTACATAACCGCTATGAACGGTACTTGCTTGGGTGGACTGACCGTGTCCAGCGACTGGCCAGGCTGCTTGGACTCTGCCACCTCCCTTCCCTCGCTTCTCCTTGGCCGCCTGCTCTGAAGCGGTCCTTCCTCGTGGCTCTGTCCTTGGCTTGGGGGAGACTCTCTCCATCATTCCCCTTCTTTTTGGGTCCTTGGTCCGGGCATCACCCGAATGACCCTGGTTCAGGTCTCGGGACTCCCTTTGGGACTCTGGTCACTCTGGGAGGGGCAGGCAGGGCTTGGCTAAGGGCTTCTGCTGTGGGAGTTCACCCCAGAGAGAGAGGACAGAGGAAGGAGGAGGCCTAGGACCAGAGCCTAGATGGGAGACGGGACTGTGGTCACATCAGGAGCCATGGATAGAGTGGGGGGAGTTGGGTGGTCTGTGAGGGAACGAGGATCAACTCCCCAAAGGGCAGGTGCTGCATGTCCCAGGTTGGGGCAAGCCTTGCCCCCAGGCTCTCTCCATCCTTCTTCCAGAGCAGGTCTGGTGGGATCTCCTCTTGGACTTCCCTGCCCCTCTGGGAGGGGGAGGCGGGTCCCCTCTCCTTCACCTGTTTCTCATCTCATGCCCCTCTCTCTCCACTCTGTCTCCACCCTTGCAGGTCCGGGCTCTTTGGTCTTCCTCTGTCTTTGCCGAAGCATGATGCTCCCTTGTCAGATAGCTGTTCACGCTGGGACCCTCACGAAGGAAAAGGAGATGGTGGGGGCCCCGAGACTGTCATCCCACCACCGCCACCTGCTTCAGAGAAGGCTCCTGCCACAGCCGCTGGTCTGGACCCTGCCCCGCCCCTCGTGCCCCCTGTGCCCGCTGGGAGCGCCCCTCCCTTCCCTCCCTATTTTGAGGGGGCTCCCTTCCCTCAGCCTCTGTGGCTGAGACATACGTACAATCAGTGGGTCCCCCAGCCTCCGCCACGGACGATAAAGCGCACCAAGAGGCGACTCTCTCGTAACCGTGACCCTGGCCGCCTGATCATGAGCACCATCCGTCTGCGACCGCGGCGGGTGCTTTGTGAGAAATGCAAGAACACTCTGAACCCCGAGGAGAGCTTGCCGAGCCAGCCCAGTGCCAAACCGCGCCGGCGGCCGAGCGCTCCTGACAAGGAGCCCAAGAAGCTGGAAGAGCCGGACTCTGAGCTGAGGCGGACCAAGCGGGAGAAGAGCGGGGAGCTGGTGCCACGCAGCCCAGTCATCAAGATCTCCTACAGCACGCCACAGGGCAAGGGGGAGGTGGTGAAGATCCCCTCACGCGTCCACGGCTCCCTCGAACCCTTCCGTCCTAGGCAGGGGCCGCACGACGGCCAGGACCTGGAGGCGCCGGGGCAGCCGGCCTCCATCCCCAAGCTGAAGCTGACCCGGCCTGTGCCTTCGGGGGACGCACCCCCCCCCAAGATCCGCCTGAAACCCCACCGCCTTCCCCCCGCAGGCGGCAGCTCCAGCGGCCGGAGCGTCTCCGTCTACAAAGCAGAGCTGATCGACGAGCTCGGCGAGTCCGGCTCCTCGGCCGCCTTTTACACAGAGGAGTCCTCGCGGCGGCAGCGGCTCGCCGAGCTGTCCTCTGGGAGCTCGGGGGACGAGGACGGCTTCGGGGGCTTCCCCCCGGCTAAGGACGGGCGAGACGGCCTGGCCTTCCTCGTGAACTACAAGAGGAAAGCCGACTCGTCCAGCCTGTCTGTGTGCAGCAACGAAAGCCTGGACGAGTCCAGCTCAGACACCGCCTCTCCCGATGGCTGTGACTTCCTCCCCGGGGAGGATGTGTCCGTCTCCTCCTCTTCCCGCGAGGAGCGAAAGACCGTGCCACCGCTGACCGTGAGGCTGCACACCCAGAGCGTGTCCAGGTGCGTGACGGAGGACGGCAGCACAGTGTCCGTGGGAGACGTGGTGTGGGGCAAGATCCCCGGCTGCCCCTGGTGGCCGGCCCGCATACTGGACCTCAGCCTGAGCCAGAAGGAGGACGGCGCGCCCTGCTGGAGGGAGGCCCGCGTCTCCTGGTTCGGCTCACCCACCACCTCATCCCTGTCTGTCTCCAAACTCTCCCCCTTCTCTGAGTTCTTCAAACTGAGATTTAACCGCAAGAAGAAAGGCGTCTACCGCAAAGCTATTACTGAAGCCGCCAAGGCGGCCCCACGCTTGAGCCCAGAAATCAGGGAGCTCTTAAGCCAGTTTGAAACGTAACCGAGGCTTGAGGCTTGGTAAGTGGGGGTCACGGTCCACACCAGTGGGCAGGGGGCTCTTCTTTGGAATCAGGGCTCGGGAGGCTCTGGGGGGATGGGGGAAGGTGACACGCCAGGGACTGGGGTGGGGGGGACGATGGTGAAATCGATGTCCGGCGGACAGTTTAGAGGAGCGAGCCTGGAGGTCAGCCGAGCGGTAGCGGATGGATGACGAAATTGGTATCCAATAGACAGTTTAGAAGCGCGAGATCGAAGGTCAGGCAGAGGTGTTGGGATAGATGCTGAATCCGATGTCCAATGGGCAGTTAGAGGCGTGAGCCCGAGGTCAGCCAGGTGGTAACGGGACGGAAGATGAAATCGGTGTCCGGCAGACAGTTTAGAGGCACGAGACTGGAGGTCAGCCGAGAGCTAGCCGACGGATGACAAAATCGGTGTCCGGGGGACAGTTAGAGGCGTGTACTGAAGGTCAGTCTGGGGTTTGGGGGAAAGACGGTATGTGGAGTTGAAACTGTACGTGGTTGAGTCCACAGTGGCCTAGGATCCGAATGAAGGTGGCAAGTGGGAGGTGCCGTCTGAGACTGAAGGTGGGGGGCCGTGGATGGGTCATAGGCCAGGGAGGACAGGGCCTTGAGAGAAGGCAGCGTAGCCTTGGACTGATCCACTGAGGGCTCAAGACAGAGGTGGCTCTAGGGGAAGGCCTGTGGGGTGGAGGGAGTGGGGGAGTTCTAGGGAAGCCCTTGGGGGGTCAGGAGAAGACCTGGGGTGTGGCTGTGCTGGGGCCGAGGGGCTCCCAGGAACGGACGGGTTGGGTGTGTTGGGGACTCCGAGCTCCTTGTAGCGTGGGAGCTTGTGGACTGCTAGGGAGGGAGGGCCTCCTGGAGGAGGTGCTGCCCCAGTGACCGCCCTGGCATCTCCCTCCTGAAGGAGCGCCCTAGGGTGGCAGCTTCCAGAGGGCTCCTTGGCGGCGCTGTTTCTTTGACTTCAAGGAAGAGTTTTATTCCTGCTTGTTGATTGGTTGGGAACCTTCCATGTGGACTTATCCCTGAGCCTCCTTGCAGGTGACCATCCTCCTGCCAGTAGTCATGAGGGTCATTGGGGTACGGGAATCCTCTTCACCTCCATTTTACAGATGGGGAAACTGAGGCTCAGAAGGGTCTGGGACTGAGCCCTAGGTGGTCTGTGCCACTACTGATACGTATCTGAGATGGCATTGGCTCGCAGCGCCTTCCATCCCTTGCCCAAGACTCGGCCAGCCTCTTCCAGACCCAGGAGAGGAAACCCCTTTGTGGCCCTCCCTCCAAAGGCGGGAGCCCTCCTGCGTGGGTATCCGCATTGGCCGCCAGCAGAAGCCCACCGCAGGAGACAGGCTGGTCAGGCTCTGGCACTGATGGGGCACACCTGGGCTGGACCCTTAGTGTTCTGGGCCCTCTTTTCTCCTGAACAAGGGAGTCTTCTTTGGGTCTCCTCCTTTCTGGTTCTGCCCCCACCTCCCATCCCTGGTTCAGTAGCCCCCACCCCCCTTGAGGCCCTGTCGGTCACCCTTCTCCAGTCTTGGGGGTCTCTTCTCTGTGCCTCAGGCTTGGCACCGACCAGCCTTCCCTGGCAGCACACCTCTAGGGGGTGGGGCTGTCTGAGCCCCCGCCCCGGTGGGGCCTGCGCTCCGCTGTGAGCCAGGGGAACTGACACAGTTCGACCCGACCGCCGGGACCCCTTTCTCCTTGTCCGGTTCTGCTGACAAAAGTGCCCAGCCCAAGTGCGCGTCGTGCCATTGGCGTTCCCTCGACGCTCCTCGGCTGCTTCTGGGAGGGAGCCGACCAGACAGGAGGGTGGGGGAGCTGAGGTGGGGTCCCTGACCCAGGGACCCCTGTGGCTTGCATGGCAGACTGTCGTGAGAGGGCTGAGATTCCTTTGGTGTGGGCTCCAGAGGGGTCTGGAAAGACCAAGTCCCCAGGGAGCCCCTTCTGGGAAGAGGCAGGACAGCCCAGTGGGTGGGGGGCTTCCCGGAGGGGGCCTCGGCTGACTTTCCCCCCCTCTCCCCCAGATAGCTGAAGCTGAGTGGCCAGCTGTTCTCCCAGAGTTTGATGACTTCTGCCAGCACCTGCCACGCTCCCCCACCACGGCCTCGAGGATGCCCCTGCCCCCGTGGGCACAGGGCGGGCTTCTGTCTGACTGCAGGAAAGGGAAGTGAGTGAGCCCCTGGCCCCAGAGCAGGCCGGCGAGGAGGGCCGCGCTCCCCCACTCTGAATGTATTTATTTCTCCCGATCACAAATACCGAGTTAGCTTAGATCCACGGGACGAGAAGGGACCCGGTTGAACAAGTTGCTGCTGCTTTGAAGAGGACCCCCAGCCCCCTCCCCCCATGCCTCCTTCCTGTCATCAGAGTTGAGGCGAGTCCCCTGCCCCCCCAGCTGCTGCCGCCCCCCACCCGCATGCCCCAGTCTTCCTCCTCCAGGCTGGGCGTCCAGGGTGGCCTGGCGCTCTGAGGGGCCCGGCCAAGCAAGGAGGACAGGCCTGGGCTGGGGGCTGGGGGCTGGGGGGTGTCTCTTTTTTGTCACTTTAAAGACCAAAAATGTGTGCTTGGAGCCAGGCGACTCTCACTGGTTTAAATGTACAAAGATCCCAAATAAATCTGTGTGTGTCAGTCGCAGCCGAGCGCTCGGTGTCCTGGCTGGGCTGGGCTGGTCCAGCCTAGGGGGTGTGAGGAGGGAGGTGGGCCGGGGGCCAGCTCAGAATCTGGGCACAGAGGGGAACCCTGAGACCGGGCCATGGAGGACAGCTCTGCAGTGTCACCTTGGAGGGTCTGTGAGGCGGACAGAGGGGTCCCTGCCCCAGTCGTGTGCTTGCCGTCACCCCCCTGCCCCCCAGTCCTCTCGCCCTGCTTCTGGGCAGTCTCCAGGAAAGGATTTTCTCTTTTTTTATTTCTTTAAGGCAGCAGGGTGAAGTGACTTGCCCAAGGTCACACAATCATTAAGTGACTGAGGTCCGATTTGAACTCCGGTCCTCCTGACTCCACGGCTGGTGCTCTATACGCAGCCCCACCTTGCTGCCCCGAAAAGGACTTTTTCCCCTTAAATCTGACAAACCACAGCTTGACCAGTAAAATGAAGGAGGGGACAGTGGGTCGGTCCTCAGGGCCATTCTAGAACAAACCTCCTGACCTGGGGGGGGTCCCCTCCCAGTCAGATCCGAAGGGCTGCTGTTTGGGGCCATTTCTGAGCTTAGTCTGGGTTGGCTAGAGGCCCCGGGAGGAGGCTGGCACCCCTGCAGGCCCAGGCCTAGGCAGAGGCAATCTGGGGGCCCCTCCTTCGGGGGCCGTGCGGGTGATGGGGCATGTCCTTCCTTCCCAGGGCACACCTGCACCCTGCCCAGCTGAGACCAGTTTCTGCCCCAGATGCTCAGTGCAAAGAGGGAGAAAAGAGGAGCGTCCCGGCCCCCTCGGTCCCATGCAGGCCCCCCCCTCGCCCCGGGCCTGCAGAAGGCAAAAGCCTCCTCCCCAGCCCCCCATGGCCCCTCCCCAGACCGTCCCACACAGCAGCCCGGCCTGGGGCTGCACCCACCCTTCTGTGGAAGCCAATGTAATCTCTGAGGGCAGGGACCCCCCGCCCCCCCCAGGAAACCTTCAGTCCGAGATGTGGCCTGGCTGGGAGCTTGCCCACAGGAGCCCTGGCCAAGGACGCCAATGCCCTCCAGGCTGGTGGGGGGAGCCCAGGGCGAGGCCGGAGCTAAGGGGAGCTGTTGGGACTTTGGGGGTCCCCAGCTGAGGCCGCAGCTGCCCTGTGGGAATGACTGGAATTCAGAGGGGGCGGGGCCTGAGCTAGCCTCTCCTTTTATAGATGAGGAGACTGTGGCCATAGGGCGGGGGGCTGGGGGGTGCCCGGGAGGTGGGGAGCTCCCCTTGTGGGAGGGCTTCAAACAAGGATGGCTAACCCCTTGTCGGGCATGTCACGTGGGGGCCTTGTTCCTCCAGATGAGCCCCCCGCCCCTCCCTGGACCCCCCTTAGCTGGAGCCTTCTCAGCCAGTCAGAGCTGCATGACTTCCCAGGCCCGGCCTGGTCTCCCTTGGGCAGCGCCCACCTGAGGGGGGCCTTCGCTCCGGGCAGTTAGGGTAATACGTGACAGGGAGTGATCAGGCGGTGACTGCGACTTGGGTGGGTCGGCGCCCGTGAGTGGGGGTGAGGCGGGGTGAGGGGCTGGAATATAGGGTGCTGAGTGAGCGCAGCGGGTCGAGATGCGACAGACTGGGGTGATGTGTGTGAGTGCGGCTGACCGCGGGGCTGATGCAGTGGGTTTGTTCGAGAGGGAGGTGGCAGGGGAGAGGGTGCAGGATTTGAATCCGGATCCCTGTGGGGGAGGGGTGGGTGCAGCCCTGACGAGGGGTAGGATCCCCTTTGCAGTCTCAGAGTCCTGAAGGCCCGCCCAAGGCCTGGAGCCGGGTGTGAATCCCTCGAGGCTGGACTGGGGGGCTGCTGGCCTGGAGAGAAGACTGGAGGTGACCCAGGCCCCTCCATTCCTGCCCTTCCAGTCACCCCGTTAGCAGAAGGGAGCAGGCCCTGCGTCCCCCACCTCTCAGGAGAGGCCGGCCACACTAGCCTTCCTGGGGGAGGGGTAGTCCTGCCTCCAGCGGCGGCCTCTCCCAGGCTCTGCCCCCCCAAGCAGCCCAGGGGTCACTGCCCAAGCCCTCAGCGGCTTCAGGGGGAAGAGCTGCCCGCAGCCTTCCTCAGCAAGCTGCGGCCTGAGGTTGGGACCCGGCTTGGGGGGAGCGCCCCCCAGACCCAAGGGAGCGCAGCAGTGACACGGACCAGTGGCTGGACCTGGGGCCCTCCGGAGCAGCCAGGGTGCTTCATCTGGTTCCAGGGGCCACAGCCGACCTGCCCCCCCAGCCCTGAGGATTCTGCACCCCAGGAGGGATGCAGAGCAGGGGCCTGAGCCTGAGATGACGTCTGCACAGGAACAGGCTGACCCCTGAGATGCCCCCCCCACACACACACACCCGGGACCCCCGGAGGAGGAGAGTAGCTTGGCGGGGGAGGGGTCCTCCAGCATTGCCCCGCTGTTCTCCTGTGGCCTGGCCCGAGCCCCCCCAGGACTGCTAGTATGTGGGGGGGCTTGGAAGAAGATTGTCTGATTCTGGTCAAACCTGTTCTGGCTAGGGTTGGGGGACCCTCCGCCCCTCCTCTTCCTCTTGCCTCCCCCTGGTGCCCCTCTGCCTCCCCTCCCCATTGGGCCCATTTCACCTGAACACGAGGAGTCTGGGATTTCAGCTCTGACTCTGGGCCCAGAGGAGGGGGTGATGCAGTGAACAGCGTTGCCCCCCCAGGGGAGCCAAAGCCGAGCCGTGCCAAGGGGGGCTCAGTTCAGAAGACTGCGGGGAGGAGGGTGGTGGCTTGGCCTGGGCTCTCTAGCGCCCAGCCCGCCCCCCACCTCTCCATCCTCTGGGCAGATGAGAGGGCTGATTCTGGAGGCCGGGCCTCAGCCGCCAGCCCCATCTCTGCCACTCCCTCAGGAGACAAGCCCTCCAGGACCTCCACTTGCTTGAGGCTGAGGCTTTACTCTAGGCCTCCTCTGGGTCCCCTGGGATCTGTCCTCTCTACGGAGGGGAGGAGGCCCCTCCAGGCCCAAGTTTCCATCTAGAAGAGACTGGGGGGTGGGGAGTTCTCTGAGCAGTTGGCCTCTGTCTGGGGCCGGCAGCCTCCAAAGAGCAGGAAGGCAGGGTCTCCCCGACACCAGCTGGGCCTGGCAGCCCAGGAACCAGAAAAAGGACTGGGGTGGGGGTGAACTGATGGTTCACTGCACCTGGCTTCTAGGGGGTGGGAAATGCAGAAACCTGGGGAGGGTCCCTGAATTGAGGGATAGGCTAACAGTCTGGGCCATGGAGTTTTTGCTGTTCCCCAAGAAATGAGCCCCTAGGGCACTTCACAAGGCACCCCAAGACTTGTCTGGACCTGTGTCGTAGGCTTGGCTGGACCAAGGGCTTTCTGGAGGGCCGTGAGCCTGTCAAGGTGCCCCCCAGGGAGGGCATCGTGGTCATGAGAGGCATCCTACTGTGGGCAGGGTGGGGGAGAGCCGAGCAGACCTAGGCCCCATCATGCCCTTGTCCCTCTCGGACTGAATGGTCACTTGGGGTTATGAGGCCAGCCTTGGGTGGGCTCCTCAGCCTTGCTCGTGGCCTTGGCCCGTTGGCTTTGGTGAGACTGGTGGGGGCAGGGGGTGCAGCAGAAGATTGGGCAACCTGCCCCTGAGGAAAGGGCCCAGCTGGCCTGGGAACTCCAGGTTTCTGGGACCCTTCCTCACGTCCCCCAGTGCCGGGGGACCAGAGTGGCATTTTTGTGCCCAGGGGCTTTTTCTGCATCATCTCGGCCCACCTTCACTGCCCAGTGTGGTCACCCAGTGGCTATCTGGTTTTAATGAAAACAAATGTGATGCCCAGAAAAGACTCCTCAAAGTCCTGGAGAGAGACCTGGAACTGGACCCTGCCATGGACTCAGACATCTGGCCTCCTGGCCCCTTCCTCACACCTGTTGGGGTGGTCGGACCCCTCCCTAAGTACGGCCTCAGTCTTCACCCAGAAGCCACTCTGGGCCTGTCTGCATCTTTCTCTGCCTTCATCGCCACCATGCCAGCCTGGAGGAACGTTTCCACTAGGGTCTACTCTGGCCCCCTCCTCCCAATCCTCTCCTGCCATTCCGCTGTAACCCTGAACCGTGATCAAGTGTGTCGTGGCCACAGCAGCTGAGGGAGGTGGTGAAGAAAGTCAGAGTGTGGTCCACTGGGTTCTGCCATGTCCCACCTGTGGGACCCCATTTAGGATTAACCCTGTTGGGGGTTTTCTTGGCAGAGACCCCGCAGGGGTTGGCCATTTCCTTCTCTGCCTCATTTAACAGATGAGGGTACTGAAGCAAACAGGTAGAGGGACTTGTCCAGGGTCACCCAGCTCTAAGCACCTGAGATGGATTCGAACTCAGGGCAAGGAGTTTTCCTGACTAGAACTGGACTTCTGTCCACTGTGGTGCCGCTTGGCTGCCTTGGAGTCAAGGAGACCTGAATTCAAATCCAGCTTCAGTTACTAGTTGTGTAGCCTTGGCCATGTCACTTAATATCTCTCTCTGCCCCAGTTTCCCCATCTGTAAAATGGGGGTGCTCTTCCTGGGTCTGGGTAAGGATCAAGCAGCAGAGGATTTGCAGAAATGCTAGCTATGGGCTCCTCTCTTCCCCAGGGGCCCTGCCCTCCCCCCACCACAGCGGGTGGAGTGCCTGGCTGGCCCTGCCCTGGGTGCTGGTCTTGGTCCATCCCTTGCAGAAGTTGGGAGGAGTCACTGGGTTGGCCAGTCCCACCCGCAGCGGGCAGCGGCCTCTTCCTCACTGGCCATCCGTGGCTTCTCTGGCCTGGGCAGCAGGCCTTTCCTTCCCTGTGCCGGGCTTCTCTGCAGGCGAGGTCCCCAGGCCCAGGGGCGGTGTGCCGGCTGGGCACCGTGATGACCATGGGACCACGGCAGTGGAGAGAGCCAACTTTGGCTGCAAAGATGGACACGAGTTAATATTGGGGTGCCAGTCATTAAGGACACGGATGAAGGAGCTAGAGGAGACCCCAGGCTAGGAGGGGGGCTCACTTGGAGACTGGATCCCACTGGGGTTTGAGAGGATCTAAGAAGACAGGATTCCAGTGGGGTGGTGGCAGAAGGTTGTGCCCCCCCCCCAGGAGCGGGTGACAGCAGCTTCTTGGACAAGAGCTCACAGGCCCAAGCTGGAGCGGGCAGTGGGGCAGTGGGGAGGAGGTGGGGCCTTGGGGGGCAGTGGGGTCCTGCCTGTGTGGGGAGGGCAGGGAGAAAGGGAGCGAGCCCAGAAGAGAGGAGACTGGGAAAGGGCCCTGAGAGGACTGGCCCAAAGAACTGGGGGAGGGGGCGATGAGAAGCCCAGAGGAAGGACTGAGGGTTGGGCCTGGGCGCTGCCCAGAGCCAAGGGTCCCAGGCCTGCCAGGAAGCACTTCCTGATGTTGAGATGGTCCCCAGTGGAAGGAAGACCCTGCCCCAGCAGGAGGCTCCCACTTGTCAGGGGTCATCTCGGGGGCCCTGGGACCTCGGAGGTTCTGAGACCTGGCAGAGAAAGTTCTTTCCCCCTGCTTCTGTGAGCCTGCCACAGTACCTGACTGGCACGGGAGGTGTCCTACTGTACGTGGGTTCTGGTTGTTTGATGAGACTGGCCTGAGGTCTACTGGGGTGACACCAAGGGGCCCCTTTTTTTAAGGTTTTGGCAAGGCAATGAGATTAAGTGGCTTGCCCAAGGCCACACAGCTAGGTAATTAGTGTCTGAGACTGGATTTGAACCCAGGTCCTCCTGACTCCAGGGCCGGTGCTCTATCCACTGCGCCACCTAGCCGCCTCCAAGGGGCCCTCTAAACAGCCCTTGGGACCACTCACCAAGACTGAGCAGGGTGCGTGCAGCATCCCCACTGCAGAAATGGGGTCACAGCCCTGGGACCTCCACCAGGGTCCCCCCCATCAAGTTCCATAGAAATGGTCCCAAGCTCCCAGAACAGCAATGAGCCCCTCACTCCAAAGCCGCCTCATCGGACACGGGCAGTGACTGGATGGCAGCTCTCAGGGCACCCCTGGGACTTGCCTGTTGCCACCCAGCACCATCTCCCAGTCCAGGGATGACCCCCTAGGCCTCTGACTTCCACCTGGCTCTCCCCCAAATGCCCCACGCACCCTTTGTAGATTTGCTGGGCTGGCAAGGTGGGGGCATCCCCTCCCCGGCCACACCATTGCCCTCATCTGTTCTGGAAATGCCCGCCTGGCACAGGGCTAGGGGATGGTCATCCTCCCCCTCCCTACTCACTTTTTTTTTCCCAGGGAGTCTTTTCTTAATTTTTAAAATTTATTTGCCTTTGAATTTTAGAATCCTTCCCCTAATCTTATTCCCTCCCCTCCCCCACCCCCAGGCAGTCTGCCAGTCTGCGTTGTCTCCAGGTTTAGGTCCGAGTGTGAAGAGAGAGAAGTCAGACCCTGGAGGAAGAGCGAGATCGTGGCTCCGCGAGGTCTCTGGCCTCGGTCACCCGGCCCGAGGCTCCCTGGATGCGGACGGTTGTCCGAGGCAGATCCCCACGGCCCGAGTGCTCGAGGCCCGCAGGGTGATGGTGTTGCTCCTCGTTCGGCCTCCGTTCAGGCAGCTCCTCCAGGCTTCTCTGAATTCCCGGCTCTCCCGGTGTCTAATACAACAGCCGGTCAGTCCGTCATGGATGACCGCAGTTAGCACAGCCACTCTGCAGTGGACCGCCGTCCCACCACAAACAGGGCCGTTATGAATATTTTTGATGTCGTTACCATTTTTGTGATCTCTTCAGGGTTCAGACCCAATAGACACTCACTTTTAAGAGAGCTGGCAGAGGATCCTGGCAGCCGGCTGACTCCCCGGGGCCCTGGTCTGGTGGTGACCCCACTTGTCAGAGCGGACCAAGGAGACACTGACCATGATCTCCTGCCCAAAAGCCTCCCGGGGATACCAGGCTTCTCCCTTCACTGGCGTGGAGCCTGGCCCCAGGATGCCAGACTCACAGAGAACCCCAGGGAGTGCTGGGGGGCAGAGTCTGTTCCCACACCCTTCCTAGACAGGAGAGAGCCAAGGCAGCTGAGACCTGCCAGAGGCCCAGACAGACTCGGAGGCCCCCACCAGGGCTGGCAGCATCTGCCAGGGAAGCGCTGGGCGCCACAATCATCACCAGAACGATGACCACCACCTGGTCGGGCTGGCACCCTGGGCCAGCAGGTCGTGGGGGAGGGAGGAATGCAAAGTCTGGGTTCAAGAAATCAATGTCCCGGCAGCGTATGGGCAGGGACACTGGTGTGATGGCAATTTCCCGTAACCAGAGAGGAGTGCTTAGGGAACCGGAGGGCAGCTCCTTCCTTCCAGGAGGCCGTTCCTTGGTCCACTGCCCCACCAGACCTCCCTGGATCCTCTGGGATCACAGGGCACGGCCAGAGGAGGGTGGGCAGGACAAAGGAGGACCCCAAGTCTGTGGTGCCCAAGGATCACTTGGAGGCACCGGGGAGAAGATGGGAGGAGAGAGGGGGAACAGGAGGGGCTGGCCCAGGCAGTCTGCTCCCCTCTCGGCCTGGGCCTGCAGGGTCCTTCTTCTTGCTCCCCTCCTCCCTGCTCAGTCCTGTTTGTTGTGCCAGGAATGCTCTGGAATTGCTGGGCATGAGGAGTGCCAACTTACACCTTCTCCAATGGTGCCAGGGCCACCCAGGGTGAAACTTCCCCCTCCCCCCAGGCTCCTGGGCAGACTTCTCTGCTGTTCCCACACCTAGGAGTCATCGGCTGACCGGGTCATTTCTTTTCCTTCATTGGTGCAATCTGATGGATAGCAGGCCTAGGGCAGGTGCTGCAGGAATCGGGCTGGGGGCCGTCCTAGGTGTCTGAGGCCTTGGAGGGCCTTGATGGCTCCCCAGAGGTAGGAGGGGAGGTCGCCCATGGGCACCACAGTGACACCAGGGCTCTGCCCATCCATCTGTCCTTCCGGCCCTGGAAGAGTGGAAGGGCTGGGAAGCCTGGCCACCCCTCCTCCTCAGGACCACTGGGAGGACTTCCCCAGGAGAGTACTGGCCTCCAGGGTCACTATGGAGCCCCGTTGGGAGAGGCTAATGACTGGATTAAGGTCCCTCAGCTGCCAGTCCTTGCCCTTCTTTTTGGGATTTGACAACGTTTCCACATACAAAGTGGACCAGAAAGGGAAAGTGGCTGCCACCCTCCCAGCCCTCTGCCCGACCTTCTTGCTGGCATCCCCCCCCACCTCTTTTCTGGTCTGGGGTTTTTTCTGCTTGTTGGAAATCCACCCCCCACACACATACTCCCCCCAGACCTAGAGACAAGCCAAACCAAGTCCCACACTGACTATGTCTGCGGAGAGGGGTCTCCCTTGGCACCTGGAGCCCAGCCATATATTGAGCACCTACTGCATACCTCGCACGACGACAGTCCCTACCTCAGAGCTCCCAGCAAAGGGCAGGTCACTGCCAGAGCAGGCTTAGGACAGGTCTGGCTGGCAATGACCCCAGGGATGGCCCAGATGCCCAGGGGCCAGTTGGGGGAGTCACCTCCACACTGTCCTTGCCCACCGGACTCCCTAGGTCCTGCCCCCTCTGTCCTGATGACTGGGCTCTGCCAGGTCCCCCTTTCCTCCTCCTGGTCTTGGGGCCTGGCCATGTTTCCATTTCCTGTGTCAGTGTGTGTATCCTGGCAGACTGGTGGGTGCCCGCCTCCCCTGGGCAGAATGGGCAGAGCCCCAGCTCTCTGGGGCCAGTCCTATCCTGCCTGACTGTGATCATCCAAGCAGATCTTGCTAAGGGTGACAATCCCTTTAAGGAGGTCATTCTCTTTTGGGGCTCCCAATGGTGACCTGGCAGGAGCCCCCTGGACCCCAGCCCAGCCCCCATCACAGCTCCTCAAGAGACTATGGAACAGAAGCACTCACTGAGTTGGTGCAGAAGGGGAGGAAGGAAGGACAGCTTGGCGTACTCCTGGAGGTGGGGGTTCCGGCAGGGAGAGGCTGCAGAACCAAGGAGGGGGCTGTTCCAGGGGTGAGAGGTAATCTGGTGGGTCCCTCCCCAGCCCCCCAGGAGGAAAGCAGTGATGGGCAGCCCAAGTCTGGTGACCCTAGTTCATCCAGGGATCAAACCCATGCCCACTGCCCACTGCCACCTTTCCCAGACTAGAGTCACTCAAAGTGGCCTGGCTCCCTTGGCCAGGAGGGTGATTGGAGTAGACGCAACAGGCCACGCCAGTGGAGATCTCTCCGAGTATGGGGGCTGTGAGCAGGCTGGCGACTGTTTTCCTTGGCACACTTTGCACCAACCCTGCAGGCTGCGGCTGATCCGGCCTGGGAGCCGTCTGCCGGGTCTTGGCAGCTGGGGGCCGGCCCTCTGGACCTGCTCTGTGGGCACCTGAGGAGACGCTTGCACTCTAATGAGGAGAGGGAGTCAAGAAGTGAGGTGGACTCTAGGAGCATCTCCCCCTCTGGAATCAGGAAAATCTGAGTTCAAATCCATCCTCAGAGATTGTGATCCTTGCCTCAGTTTCCTCAAATGGCCGGCCCCTCCAGGACCTTTGCCAGGAAACCCCCAGAGCGGTCTGGAGGAGTCGAACTGAACAATGATGATGACAGTGACTTCCCAACCCCACACCTGGTGCTCTGCCCACTGTGCCAGGCCCACAGCTGCCCCTTCTTCCTCTTTTCCACTGACTGCTACATCTCTTCTGTCCCCCACACCAGGTTCTGACCTTGAGAGGCTCCAACCCTCCCTCTCTTCCTTCTTGGCCCTCCACAGGGGCCTGGCCTGGGATCGTCCACCTCCCTGCCCACAGGAGGGGGGCTTCCCAACTGGAACGTGGCGGCCAGGGTGCCAGAGGGACCTCGAGGTCATCGAGTGTCTCTTGGTGGGCTGGAGGGGCTCGATCTTTGGCTCCCTGTCCGGTGGCTGGCTGCTTCTCCTCTGGCCCTCTCCCAGACCTCATCAGCATCCCAGGGTTAAGGATGCCTCTTGTGGGCCCAGCCCCAAATCATTGGGCATCTCTCTTGGCATGGGCAGGCCCCAGCCTCACCTTCCCTGCAGCATGCTCTTTTCTCTCTGACCAGCCCCCCATCTCCATCACTCACCTGGCCTCCTAGGCTTGCTGGGGGGGTTCACTAGGAGTCAGCCCCATCCCCACTGTGGGGATACTCTCCTGCCCCCAGACCCCCTCTCACCTCTGGGGTCAACTCCAAAGGCCACCTCCATGCTGAGCCCTTCCTTCCTCACAGTCCTTCATGGATGCTTCCTGGTGGTCCTCCCCTCCCTCTGAGGCGACCCATCCATGGACAGTGGGAGCTCCCAGACGGGACAGATTGGGCTCTGAGGGTCTCCCCCGGGCTTTGGGGGCATGTGGAGGCACCTGTGGGGGACTGGGGAGCTGTAAAGCCTTCTCCCTATCCCTACAGCCACCCCCCACAATGGTCCCTAGCAGTGGTCCCCAGAGGGAGGGGCCAGGGAGATAGTTGGCTATGGATTGGGGGGGGGTAGAACCTCCCTCCTTGGGAAGATAAGCAAAATCCTGAGACTGAGAACACCCTCCCTTAGAGCCAGGCCAGACTGGAGCTACGGCACCTCCAGCGCGCCTGCCCGCCGCGGTCACCGGGTCAGGCTCTGGGGCTGGGGGTTACCTTTGTGAATGACTGGTCCCACCAAGGAGGCTTGGCCAAAAACTCCGATGGCCACGTGTAGGGGCCAATAGGGGATGTTGCTCCTGATGCCGAGTGACCCGGGGCAAGGGCCTGAGTAAAATGGGAGGGGGTCTGCACAGGTGACTGCAAGTTCCCTCTGTTTCCATGGCTTCTCTTGGGGGGTGGAGAGCAGCCAGATAGACAGATGGGGCCGAAGGACCTGGGCCTCCTGAATGAGCTTCCCTGGGCAGTGACCATCTGGGGGCCCACGGTCGCTCCCTCCTTCCTGCTGGGCAGTCTGGCCTAGTCCATCTCCCCTGAGTTCAAGGACCCAAGGACAGGTCGGACAGCAGCTTGGCACGAGGGGTCCCCCTGGCCAAGCTGGCACCTCCAAGGGTCCCTTTGGCTCTGGCACAGGCCTAGGAGAGACCCCATAGTGCCCATAGCAGAGTCCTGGGCCCCCAGTTAGGGGAGCTCCTTTCTCCTTTAGAACAGGATGCCAGGATCCCTAAGGACCTTTTCTCCACGAGGGGATCCCAACCTTTAGAAATAGGGTGTCCCCAGACTGCCTGGGCCACCAGGCCCTTCAGGGTGGGGGTGCTCCACCGCTCTGACCTCCCCGGACACCCACCAGGTTCTTTCCCTCCCCGTTTCTCTGGGTCACTCCCAGCAGCATTTGAAAACAAGGACATTTTAATGACCTTCCTGACATGTGCATCCCCCTACCCCCACCCCAGAGCCAGGCCTTGGGGAACACAGCAGATGGGGAGAGAGCTGGCCATCGATCGGCCCTGATTCTCTATTGATTCTTCTCTTCTGTCCGGTGTTTAAAGCTTCCTGGAAAATGCTGATGCGGCCCTTCCTTTCTGGCCTGGCGTCCAGGCTCGGCCACATGTAGTTGCTGGGGGATGGCAGGGTCCATCCCTGGGGACGGCCATCCCTTCCCTGGAGCTGCTGGGCCTGAATTAGGAGTGGGCTCTAGGTCCAGGAGAAGAGCGAGGAGACCCGGACCCTTATTAGCCGGGTGACCCTGGGCCACTTACTTCCCCTACCCACCCCTGGGATCCTCTGGGTCCCTCCCCTTTGGGTCTCGGGCACCTGACAGCTGGGATGGAATCACCGGGGAGCGCTGGCCAGAAGGAGCTGCAGTCCAGCCGGTCTTACCCTTCGCTATGGCCCCTCGGTGGGTCTGTTCCAGAACCCTGTACTGTGGCCTAATGCGAGGGGCTGCCCATCCTGCTGCCAGGGGGTCATCCCCCCCAGTCCAAAGATTGAGATACTGGGGCATGGGGGCATGTGTTAGTGTGGGGGTAGGGCATGTGCATGTGTGTAGTGTGTGTGGTATGTATGAAGCATGTATTCAGTGGATGTGTGTGTGTGTAGTATGCATGAGTGTGTTTGGTGTCTGTGTGTATGATGTGGGGGTATGCAGGGTCCTCCACAAGGTTCCCCCCCAGCATTCTCAAGCCCCCCTGGAGCCCCCCAAGCCCGGCCCTCTGTTTCCTGGTCCCCACAAAGCCCTCTCCAGGTGACACAGATCGGGCCCTGACCTGCTAGTGGATTCGATCGCTGCAATGACCGAGGGACTGCTCCGTAGGCCCAGCCCTGCCGGGGAGGAGCCGGTGGGCCGGGCCCCCCCAGCCTCGCTGGGCTCCCCCTCACACACATCTGCCCGCCTTCGTCCAACCTACAGGCCAGGCCGGGGAACAGATCGTGACTGGCCAGGGAGGAGAGTGGCCTTGGCCCGGCCCCTCGACCCAGGGGGCCCTCTTCCTGCTCAAGGAGGGGAGAGACCCCGGACTGATGAGAACATCCCCCCCCCACCCAGTAGACTGACACCCCTCCCCCAGACTGAGCTGGGTGCATGGGGAAAGAGCCTGGCTAGATGTCAACCTCTGCTGAGGCCTCAAGGAGCCAGGTGGGGCGGGCTCTGGATGCCAGGGTGGGCTGGACCTGTGTCTGGGGGGCTGGGAGTTGCTGGCAAGGGTGCTGACTAGACTGTGTGTGGGGAGGGGGAGACCTCCCGGCTCCACCCCAATCTGAAAGGCAGCAAGTGTGCGTGAGGACTTCTCACGGGAGGCCGACAAAGACCCGGGGACGTGGGAGGCAAGACCCGTGTAGCATGCGTTACCAAGGTAACGATGGAGTGGGTGCCTTAGCAGAAGACTGGTGGCTCCAAGGGTGCAGTGTGTGTGCACATGTGTGTCCGGACATAGCCGTGTGCAGGTGGACTCACGGGGGGTTGGGGGTGTCTGGGGATCCTTATGGGTATTCAGCCTCTGTGACCAGACCTCCGGGCACCCATGCCATCCTCCACAGGCAGGAGCAATGACCACCAGGGGAAGGAGTGGCCATCCCTGAGGCCTGCACGCTGCCCAATCCTCCTGGCAGGAGGGCTGGGATGAGACTGCAGGGCCTTCCCGAGTGTCTGCCTGACCAGAGTGGGCATCCTTGGGTGATGCCCAGGGACTTTGGAGACTGCTGAGACACATGCCCCTGCTCCAGGCCTGTCCAGCAGTTCTAGATCTGGCTGCCCTCAATGCCTGGTCCACTTCACCCACCTGGCCCCTCACACCTCATGGGGTTTCATGGGGTCCTGGGCTCTGTAGCCAGCCCATCGCCTATGCTGGTCAGTGCTTGGGTGGCTGGTCCTGGCCCATCCCCAGAGGTGGGACCACCCTGGCAGTGTCTCCCTGGGAAGACCCTGGGCAGGGTTGGGTTTTTGGAGGGAGGGCCCAGGCACTCTGAGTTCAAGTTAAGTGGCCTCCATCTCACCCCTGTGGGGTCTGGTTCCATGCTCAGCCTGGGGGGCCCTGGGGGCTGGCGTTTCTGCCTCAGACCTCCTGCTCGGCCGAGAGAAAAGCCTTCCTCCCAGGGTCCCCGGAAGCCCCCCTTCCTTCACTCACAGGGAGAGAAAGAAGGCTCCTTCCCTTTTCTTGGCCTAGGTCTTCCCTGTCTCTAATCTGGTGCCAAGTATGGTGCCCGGAAGCGGCTCTGGCCTCGTGGGAGAAGCCGCAGCTCTCCAGACTGCTTCTGGCAGCTCGGAGCCGGGGTGAGCCTCCCCTGGGGCTCCGGGCGGCTCAGCTCCCACGGGTCTCCAGGCCACGGAAAGGGACCCCAGTGAGTGAACAGCCCACTCTCTCTGAGCACCCACCAGCTCTCACCCCCTCCCAGGGCTGCTCCAGGAAAGTAGCTGAGGGTGGGGGGCCGCTCCCCAGCCCCCCTTCCCAGGAGGCTTACCATTCCTAGCTCCCATTACATTGGCAGGGACAACACGGCAGGATGGTTTCATGGTCGGTCCCACGGGAAGGTCCAAGTGGCCTCGGAGCAAATGGACAGAGAGGCAAAGGCAAATGGGCCAGGCTGGCGCTGGTGGGCAAGGGGATGGAGAGGGCCCTTTGTCCTCTTCTCCAAGGTGACATCAACTCCTCGGGTGACCCCAGCTGACTCTGGTTTGGGGTCAGTGCTACAAACAATGGCTCATTTTCCCCATAAATCAATTCAGGAGACTGGGGCCCCCACAGCATCTCCATTTATTATTTCTGTCACATTGGACTGGAGGGTGGGGTCTTCCTTTTTGCTGTGTGTGTGTGTGTGTGTGTGTGTACATGGATGTATGTGTGTGTGTATGATGTTTTTGTGATAGTATGTGTTGTGTGTGATATGTGTATTGTGTGTGGAATGTGTGTGATGTATATGAGTGTGTGTGATGTGGTGGTGTATATGTGGATGAGGTGGGCAGTGTCTGTATCTGGCCAGTGGCTTCAGAGCAGAGGTCCCCAGCCTAGCCAACTCCTCTCTGGGAGGGTGCGTGGTTTGGGGCCGGGGTGGTGGGCCCTGTCCCGGCTGTCTCCACAGTGGAGGCGCAGGAGCTCCACTGGCCATCTTCCTGGGCCTGAGCCTTAGGCTTGTAGACAGTCTTTGTCCCAGAGAGGCCCAGCTCCAGGGACCTTCCCACCAGGCAGAGCCTTTTCAAGCCATGGGAGCTATTGGCTTTTATTTTAAAAATAATGTTTTCCCCAGTGACACGTAACAACAATTTTTAGCATTCTTTTAATTTTGTGTTCTCAGTTGTATGGCTTCCTCCCTCCCCTGTCCCGGGATGGGGAGCAATCAGACGACAGGTGGATCTGTGAGATCAGAGAAAACATTCACACAGTGGTCATTTTGTGGGAGGGAACGCAAATAACAAAAGTGGAAAACCGTGGGGTTCAGTCTGTATTCAAGTGGCATTTCTTTTTCTGCATTATGAGTCTCTGGGCTGGTCAGAAGAGTTGAGTCCATCATAGCTGACCACATTGCAGTGGATGGTGTTCTCCTGGTGCTGTCATTTCACTGCATCAGCTCATGGATGTCTTGCCTGCTCATCACTCCTTATGGTCCATTCATATACCCCAGATTGTCCGGCCATTCCCCAATGGTTGGGCCTCCCCTCACTTTCCGATTCTTAGCCACCCCAAAAGAGGGTTGCTTTGAGTAGTTTTGCACATATAAGTTCTTTAAAAAAAAAATCTCTTTTGGATGCAGATGAGAAGTTGGAGTTGCCAGGCCAAAGGGCATGCACCGTTTGATCATCCTTTGGCCATAGTTCCAAATTGCTCTCCAGAATGGTAGGACCAGTTCACAACTCCACCAAACAGAGCATTGGTGTTTTGCTTTTCCCACATCCCCTCCAGCAGTGATCATTTTCCTTTTCTGTCATATTCATCAATCGGATAGATCCATCAGACAAACAATTGTTTTCATTTGTATTTTTTAATCAATAGTGATTTAGAGCATTTTCTTTTTTTTATTTATTTTTTATTCTCATTTTGTACAAATTTTTTTACATTAATAAAATATTCTTGTTTACAAGTAAACAAAATACCCCTCCCCCCCATGAATATAGATAGACTTGCTTGGGGGAAAAAAGTAAAGGGGAGAGAAAAAAATTAAAATTAAAAAAAATAATAGTAATAATTGTAGGTATGGCCAGGTGGTGCAATGGACAAAGCACCAGGCCTGGAGCCACGAGCACCCGAGCCCACACCTAGCCCCGTAAACCCAACAATCACCCAGCCGTGTGACATGCAAGCCGCCTGATCCCCGCTGCCCTGCAAAAACCAAAAAGAAGAAAAAAAAAAGACCCAAAATAAAATAAAATAGTAATAATATTAGGGGTGGCTGGGTGGCAGACAGAGCACTGGCCCTTGAGCCAGGAGCACCTGGGTCCAAATCCAGCCCCAGACACCCAAAGATCACCCTGCTATGTGGCCCCAGGCAGGCCACCCAGCCCCATTTTCCCTGCACCATCCCCCAAATAATAATAACAAAAAACGTGCTTGAGTCTTTGTTCCAACACCAACAACTCTGTCATGGGTGGATCTCATTCTTTATGGTAAGTCCATCACAAAAGTTACTTCCATATTTTTCCACCGTTGCCATTGCTTTATCGCAACTCCCTCCTTTCTTATTTCTCCACTACCATGTACTATATTTTCTCTTTCCTTTCACTCTGACTCTGCTGTAGGGTCGCTGAGTGGCGCAGCAGACAGATCCCTGGTCCTGGGGCCAAGAAGCCCTGAGCCCCCAAACCACCCCTTAGGCCCAGAATCCACCTGGCCCTATGGTCCCAGGCAGGCCTTCCAATCCCAGCCCCTTGCAAGAAGTAAAAAAAAGAAAATGTGTTATATCTGACCACTCTCCCCCCATGGTCCATCCTCTCCTCCTTTATTCACATCCCCACCCCTTCCCACTATCCCCCCTCCTTACTCCAGATGTCTATACCCCATTGAGTATATATGCTGTTTCCTCTCCTAGCCACCTCTGATGAGAGCAAAGGTTCCCTCATTCCCCCTTGCTTCCTCCCTTCCATATCATTGCAATAGCTCATTGTAATAAAAAAAATCTTATTATATGAAATATCTTGGCCTATTCCCCCTCTCCTTTCTTCTTTCTCCCATTCCATTTCCCTTTTTTTCTATTGACTCCATTTTTACACCATATTTTATCTTCGAATTCAGCTTTCTCCTGTGCTTCAACTATAAAGGCTCCCTCTACCTGCTCTATTAACTGAGAAGGTTCATATAAATATTATCAGTATCATTTTTCTATACATGCAGTTCATCCTCATTACGTCCCTCATATTTCCCCCCTCTCCTCCAATCTCCATGCTTCACCTGAGTCCTGTATCTGAAGATCAAACCTTCTGTTCAGCTCTGGCCATTCCAACAGGAACATTTGAAATTCCCCTGGTTCATTGAAAGTCCATCTTTTTCCCTGGAAGAGGACATTCAGCCTTGCTGGGTAGTTCATTCTTGGCTGCATTCTAAGCTCTTTTGCCTTCCGGTATATTGTATTCCAAGCCCTACGAGCTTCCAATGTAGTTGCTGCTAAGTCCTGTGTGATCCTGACTGCAGCTCCACCATATTTGAACTGTGTCCTTCTGACTGCTTGTAATATTTTTCTCTTTGACTTGGGAGTTCTGGAACTTGGCTATAATATTCCTAGGGGTTGGTTTTTTTGGTTTTTTGGGATCTCTTTCTCTGGGGGATTGGTGGATTCTCTCCATTTCTATTTTTCCCTCTGCTTCTAGAATATACCTTTATTGACTAGTCTCTTTATATCTAAATCTTGTACAATGGAGCTGCTTTTATTTTATTGTTTTTTGAATTTTACAATTTCCCCCCAATCTTGCTTCCCTGCCCCCCTCGACAAAAGGCAGTCTGATCATCTTTCCAAGTTACATAATAAGATAACGGGTTTTTTGTTTTTTTTTTTTTTACTAAATTGAAGTTAATAGTCCTTGGTCTTTGTTCAAACTTCACAGTTCTTTCTCTGGATACAGATGGTATTCTCCATCACAGATACCCCAAAACTGTCCCTGATTGTTGCACTGATGGAATGAGCAAGTCCATTAAGGTTGAACATCACTCCCATGTTGCTGTTAGGGTGGACAGTGTTCTTTGGTTCTGCTCATCATGGAGCTGTTTTATAGACATTATGGTATTTGAGCAACATTTTCTCTTTGGACTGGACTTTGGATTTCATTGGGACAGACATAATAAAAGCTAGTGTTAATCCAATTTAAAGATGAGAAAACTGAGTTTCCAAGATACGAGAGCCTAGGTCATGGAAAGAGTGTCAGAGGTAGGATGTGGAGGCAGCTGAGGACTATACCCACCACAACACCCAGCCCCTCACGACAAAAGCCAGATTCCAGAACCAAGAGCACCCATACCAAGCCCAGCATGCTGACAAGTACAACAAGAGGCAGACTGTCGAGGTGGCTCTGGGGCAGGGGTCTCCCTTCTGAAGGCCCACTGAATCACTGACTCTTCCTGCTCACCCACTGAGGAGGAAGCTGTTATCAAGTCACAGACCAAATGAGGATGAGGGTCCACCGAGCTGTTCATTGAACCTTTAAGAAATCTGCTGCCTTTCCAGTATGAGATAAAAGGCCCCTCCAAACTTGTCAGATCCAAAGACTACCTCTCATTTTAGTGATTCATGTTTGATTGCCAGATGAATGCCTCAAAACATATTCAGAGATTCTGAGGGTCACAAAGAGTAATTCCTTCCCTGCTCTTGACTGATAATGGGAGAGGCAAATTTGGGAAGTGAGCATCCACTGAGGATGTGGTGTCTGGAAAAGGGATTGAGATTCCTGGACTGTGACTTCCAATAGAGGAATGATGGGCTCCCAGCCAGGGATGGAGCCATCTCCTAAAGACTGAAGCCTTGCAAAGATATTTTACTGAAAAGGATGAAAAAGGGGTTCTGGACAGAAGCTGCCTGTGTATGGATTGAGATGTTTGTCCTTTGATCTTGAAGAAGACCATGACAAGAGGGAGGTGAAGCCATGACAAGCATGTGAGTTGGATTTGAATGAGGGGTTGCTGTGCTAAGTCCCCAGCCTCACTTTCTCCACCAGAGCCATCTGTCCAGTGGTCAGATGTGGATCAGGACAAATGGAGATGATCTGTGTATAGATAGCCCCAGCTATCCCAGAGAGTTACAATGGAGGAAAGAATCCCGAAACTCACCCAGTCCAAGAAAGAAGCCAGCATAAAGCCTTGGTCCTTCCATATCTAGACACAGATACTCAAAGTATGGGTCAGAAGCAAGATAAATTTCCTCAAGCAAAGCAGATTTGAAGCATGGGTGAGAATCCTACTATAATGAGACATTATAATGACAGGGATGCCCAAGATGGATCCAGAAGAAAATGACTTCCAAATATTTACAAGCAAAGACTAAGGAAAAAATGCAGGTTATGTTCAAACTCATCTAGAATCAATGAGAAAGATGAAGCAAGAGTTTGAAAAAGAGTTTAAAAAGGAATGAGGTGTGGCCAGTTAATTTTTGTTTTCTCTCCCCTTTATCACTCAAGCAAGTCTATATTCATGGGGGGAGGGGGTATTTCGTTTACTCTTAAACAAGAATATTTTATTAATGTAAAAAAACATTTGTAAAAACTGAGAATAAAAAAATAAAAGAAAAGGAAAGAAAGAAAGAAAAAAAAGGAATGAGGTGGGATGGCTAGGTGGCACAGTGGATAGAGCACTGGCCCTGGAGTCAAGAGTACCTGAGTTCAAATCTGGTCTCAGACACATAATAATTACCTAGCTGTATGGCCTTGAGCAAGGCACTTAACCCCATTTGCCTTGCAAAAACTAAAAAAAAAAATTATAACATAAAAAGGAATGAGGCACTTGAGGGCAAAAGTAAACAAGAAGTGAGAGTCAAAGAAAAAAGAATTGGGAAGGGAATTTACAGCTTGGACAAGAGGTACAAAACCTGCCTAGGCAAAAGACTCCTTGATGATTAGAATGAACCAAGCAGATATCAATGACTCCATGAGGCAAAAAGAAATATTAAAACAGTCAAAAGTTTAAAAAAAATAGAAGAAAAAAGAAGATACTCAGCAGTGAAACTGATCTGGAAAAGAGATGAGGGAGTGAACATCTTAGAATCATCAGCCTCCCTGATAACCATGACCAAAAAAAAAAAAAGAGTTTGGACACCCTCATCCTAGCAATCTTAGAACTGTTCAGACTTCTTAAAACCAGGGGCAAAATGGAATTAGAAAGAATCCAATGATCTTCTCCTGAAAGAAACCCCCAAATGAAAACTCTCCAGGTCAAAGAAAAGAATCATGCAAGCAAGATTGACAGAGAGAATTCAAGCCCTGAGGAGTCAGTCAGAATCACCTGATGAGCAGTCAACTCTGTAGAAGAAGGGAGAAGAAGGTAAAGGGTATGGATGTACAGACAAGAGAAATGTACCAGAAAACCCGAGCAGAATCCTACAAAGGGAGAATGAACCTTTAATGAAACAGAAATCTTCCAAGCTCTCCTGATGAAAAGACCAACATTACGGAGAAACTTTGAGGTTCAAAAACAGGAGTGAAGAGAAACATAAAAAGGGAAACATGAATGAATAATGATAACATACTGAATAAAGATAAGTTTCTTATTTTCTAATGTGGGGAGATGATCCCTGGATCTCTTCTGATCCCCTTCATCAGGAATCAGAGGGAGAGTGATACAGGGCCTAAGAGTGGTTTTGTTACAGCTTCATGATCTTAAGAAAAAAATGGAAAGGGGGGAAAGGAAAGGAAGCTTAGGGAAATTACATATTCAAGTTGTTATATTGGTCGAGTGATATGGTTGTTTCTCCTTCATTCTGAAAAAGGATCATGACATCAAGAAGGTTTTGCTGTGACTTGCAAGTGAATTGGATTTAAGTGAGGGAGGGCTGTGCAAAGTCTCTCCTTGGGAGCCTTTGGGTCCAGTGACCAGGTAGGAATCAGGACTGGAGTTGGGCCCCAGTACAGTGATAAAAACACTGGGGGGAGGGAAGCACTTATTATATGAACTTCACTCTCATCTGATCTAGTCAAAAGAAGGAAGTATACACATACATTAACAGAGTTAGGTACAGAGAATACATTTCACTCAAAAAGAAAATAGAAGGGAAAAGGGAGAAGGGGAGAAGGGGAATGAGGGAGAGGGAAGACTAAAGGGAGAGGTTAATCCTAAACAAACGGTAAAGCAGAACAACAATTTTTATAACTTTTTGAGGTGACAAAGTATGGGAATGGAGGGGACCTCCATAAAATGGGGATGAATAAGAGATGGTACAAAATGGGAGAGAACACTTCAGTGGAATGGTCCCCCAGGATTCTGGAGGACGGATGAGGAAACTCACCACCCATCTCTTTAGAGGGACATGAAGGATTCAGAGAGGGAATGAGACAGTATTTCTGGATGTGGCCAATGGGAATATTTGTTTTAATTGCCTTGAGATGTTTGCAATGGGATTTACTTTGAGTTCCCAATTATGTGGTAGAAGGGCAGTGAGAAGGTGGATCTTATCTGCTGTGAACAAATCATTTAAACATATAATGAAGATCACATGCTGGTATCATGGATGAAAGACAGTCTGCACCAGTGGAGGAAGTAATTCATGCAGGAAATATGACAATGATTAACAGATATTAATTAATTTACTAGAAATTCTGCAGGGCTATTTGGTCAATTGGATTTAGATTCTGCAGACCTGGACTTAAATCTAGCTTCTCCACTTTCTAACTTTTGAGGGTCCATGAATCTCTCTTCCTTGATGGGTGTCAGGCCTTGATGGACTCTTCCAGTTTTGATATAAGGGTTTGTAACTCTATTTTATACAGCCTCTCATAGAAACTTTAGAGAGTGTTGCTATGTCTTTAAAAGTGAAGGAATGAAATCTTGGGGAGTGACAGTTTACCTAAGTGAGGAAGTGAGGCAACTGTCGTGGCTGAGAGAAAATAGGTGAGGCACCAAGAGATAAGATTAAGAGGGAGCCTGAGCCAGTTAATTATGATGGGAGAAAGAGGCTGAAGAGACATTTTGGCAGAGCCAATGTCATCTCTCAGCCTGTGTGGAAAATGACCTGAAGAGAGTTCTTGAAGCCTTGTCTCGCTGAGAAAGTCAGATAGTTGTAGGGTTGGGGGAGGAGTCCTCAGTCACTGATTCAGTTCCTGGACTATGGAACTATGTCTGTGCTATTTGGTAGACTCTCAACAGTGTTTCACCAGTCATTCTGATGAGCATTTAAAAGAGATGAGAGAGAAGAGAGACAGACATACACAGGCCCGCAGAGTCCCAGAGACACCAAGACAGCCACAGGGTAGACAGAGGCAGAGAGAGAGAAAACTTGTGGAGAAAGGTTTCACCAGTTTTTATTGGATGGGACATTTAGAGAGACAGTGTATTTTTCTTAATATGAGGAAATATTAGAATATTCCTCTTGATTGATTTATACCATGGGTAGAAAATTAATTAGGCAATGAGACAGTAGCAGTTAGAGGTAAAGGATAGTGTAATTAATTGGGCCTTTTAAAAATTATTTTTCCAATTACATGTAAAAATAAATTTAGCATTTTTTTATTTTAAAGTTTTGAGTTTCAAATTCTATCCTTTCTGCCTCCCTTTCTCCCCATGCTCTGTTCTGTTTTCAGATATCAGTTCTTTTTCCTGGAGGAAAATAGCATGCTTCATCAGGAGCCCTTTGGGATTGTCCTAGATCATTGCATTGCAGAGAACATCAAAGTCATTCACAGCTTTTCATTGTATAATTTTGTTTGTTTGTTTTTTTGCAAGGTAATGGAGTTAAGTGACTAGCCAAAGGTCACATAGCTAGGTCATTATTAAATGTCTGAGTCTGGCTTTGAATTCAGATCCTCCAGACTCTAGGGCTCGTGCTCTATCTCTACTGCCCCCACCATTGTATAATGCTGCTGTTACTCTGTCCAGGGTTCTGGTCTGATCATTTCACTCTCTATCAGTTCAGATAAGTCTTTCCAGGTTTTTCTGAAATCGTGGCACTCGGTATTCTTGTGAACCCGCCCAGGCATATGGCCGTTAGACTTGTTAGCCATGTGGTGGGGTCTACTGGTCCCCCAAGCCCGAGCTAGGCTGGCTCCCTCTGGAGCATTGTGGGCAGCTCCTTGCTGCTCACTCATAGGGTCTCTTGGTTTGACTGAAACCAGAGCTGCAGGTTATTCCCTTAGCTTTGCAGTTTTGTTTCAGAGGCCAAGGCATTAAAGCAGATGGGTGTCTATGCCTGCCACCTTAAGACTTCCCACTTTCTCTAGGTGCAGGGGTTCAGAGCTGTGCCCTCGTCCTTCCTCAGCCAGAGGCCATACTTTGCTCCATTAGTCAGTAAGAGAGCTGAGGATTCCCGGAGAAGAGCCCTTGGAGCTCATCTGGCAGAATTGCTTCACTTCACAGAAGAGGAAGATGAACCCAACCGTGGGAAAGGACTTACGCAAGGTCACGAAGGCTGTAGGAAGGAGCAGAGAGAGGCTTGCCCTATTCTGAGCCAGGGCGAGTGGGCAGAGGACAGGGAGGGAGAGGAAATGCCAGGCTAGAGTCTGGCAGCTGGGTCTGGTTGAAGGCTCTAGCCC
Organism: Macrotis lagotis; assembly: GCF_037893015.1. Classification (NCBI taxonomy): domain Eukaryota; kingdom Metazoa; phylum Chordata; class Mammalia; order Peramelemorphia; family Peramelidae; genus Macrotis; species Macrotis lagotis. Next base: position 1,748,830 of record NC_133661.1, on the reverse strand, counting down.
TGCTTCTTGCTTTGGGTCTTCCTGCTCAGGGCCCTTGGGGGCTCCATCATGCAGCGACCTCTCTAACGAGACAGGGAAGCTCAAGGGCCCAGTGAGTCCAGGCTCTTCAGACCTTGAAGCTCCAGGCCTGGAGCCCCTTCTCCCAGGCACTGGCAGCTGCCAGCTTAGGGGCTAATCTGCCAGCAACTGCAGCAGGGAGCAACCCTGTAATTATCCCCACCCCCCATAATTCCTCTTGTCTCCAGGGGGATTTTCCTGCCCAGGACAGTTTCCTGTTCTGATGCTGAGGGAGTGATTAGGGAGGCAGCCTAGAGCTCTGGCAATGCTGGGGGTGGGGAGCCAAGGGTGCCAGGGCAGAGTCCCTGCCACCTCTCCATGGATCAGAGCAACCTACTCCTCCTGGCTGCAGACAGGCCCTGACATGTGTGCCAACCAAACATGCCTTCTCCATATGTGTGTAGGGCCATGACCAATAATGAGCAATCAGGATAAATGATAACAAATGCACATCATGGGGCAGCACTTTACAAAGGTTATCGCATCTGAGCCTCATGACTCTAAGAAGTGGGAGCCATTCTCCCCATTTCCTCGATGAGGAAACTGAGGCAGAGAGAGAGCAAGTGATCTGTCCAGGATCCACAGCTAGCCTGGCATTTTCTCCATGGTGCCACCTAGCTGACCAGGGATTTCAGAGCTCATCTTTGAGGACCTTCCCTTTGGGCAGGTTGCAGCCCCTCACCCCTTAGTAGATGTTTAGGAGATGATAATTCCTTTCCCTACTCCTTGCTTTGATCTCAGCTCAGAGAAATGAACCTGAGGGTACCTGCTTCTCTTCTGGGTTTCTCCCCCTAAGTTTCAGGTGCCCTCTCCGCCTCTCTGCAGGGACCTGCTTGTTCTAGACACAATGACCTTGTAGCTGGGCTTCCAGGAGGGGGTGCAGCCTGCTGCCCAAAATAAAAACGCAGAGAAGTTGGGGTTACAAGAGGGCTGTGGGACTTGGCACTGTGCTCTTTGGAAAGCCAGCTAAGCTGTGCCCCGAATTCCCTTCCTCTCCCTCGAGATGGAGGTGGCACAGAGGGATCATGTCTCCACATGTTGGGGAGTTAAGGGAGAGACAGACAGACAGAAGCAGGGGAGGGTGGGGGAGAATCAGAGCCCGCCTGGGGCCCTCCTTCTTCTAGGGGTGGGGGAAGCGCAGCTCTTGATGAGAAGGGGTTTCTTCTTTTTTAAATGGTAACTTTATTTTTTCCATCCATTTGCACATGTATATTTTTTAACTTACACAATTTCCTTCCCCCGCCTTCCCACCTCCTCCCCTCCGTACAGAGCAGTCAGGTTAGCATTGGACATCCATAGTTTTGATAAACATGTTTACACATTAGTCATTTTCAGTATGAGGAATTAGGCTTAAGGGAAAGAAATGCAGAAGAGATCGTTTTTATAAAGTGTTCCTCAGATTCAGAAGGGTCGGTTTGGTTTGGTTTTTCTTCCTCTGGATGGGGATGTCATTGTCCATGGCTGGTCTAATAGGGCTGTTTGAGCTCTCTGAACTGCTGAGAGGAGCGGCTTCCATCAAGGTTCTTCATCTCACAATGCTGTTTTTTTCCTAAGTTATTTATTTTCGAGTTTTACAATTTTCCTCCATTCTTGCTTCCCTTTCCTTCCCCCACCCCCCACAGAAGGCAGTCTGATAGTCTTTACATTGTTTCCCTGCTGTACACTGATTAAAGCTGAATGTGTTGACAGAGAAATCATATCCTAAAGGAAAAATAAAGTATAAGAGATAGCAAAATTATATAATAATAAAATTACATAATAATTGCATAATAACTTTTTTTTAAATTAAAGATAATAGTCTTTGGTTTTTGTTCAAACTCCGCAGTTCTTTCTCTGGATACAGATGGATTCTCCATCACAGACAGCCCAGAATTGTCCCTGGTTGTTGCACTGATGGAATGAGCAAGTCCATCAAGGTTGATCATCGCCCCCATGTTGCTGTTAGAGTGCATGGTATTTTTCTGGTTCTGCTCATCTCTCTCAGCATCAGTTCATGCAAATCCTTCCAGGCTTCCCTGAATTCCCATCCCTCCTGGTTTCTAATAGAACAATAGTGTTCCACGACATACATAGACCACAGTTTGTTAAACCATTCCCCTAATTGAAGAACATTCACTTAATTTCAATTTCTTTGCCACCACCACAACTAGGGCTGCTATGAATATTTTTGTACAAGTGATGTTTTTACCCTTTTTCATGATCTCTTCAGGGTATAGACCTCAGTAGTGGTATTGCTGGATCAAAGGGCATGCATACTTTTATTGCCCTTTGAGTGTAATTTCCAAACTGCTCTCCAGAAAAGCTGGATCAGTTCACAGCTCCACCAACAGTGTTTTAGAATCCCAGATTTCCCACATCCATTCCATCACAATGTTGTTGATGGAATTGTTCTCTTGGTTCAACTCCCTTCACTCAGCATCAGATCCTACAAATCATTCCATGCTTCTCTATGGTTTCTTATAGAATAATAATATTGCATAGTATTCATGTACCATAACTTGTTTAACCATTCCCCAATGAATGGACACCCCTTCAATTTCCAATTCTTTGCCACTTCAAAAAGAGCTGCTATGAATATTTTGGAACATGTAGGACTTTTCCTACTTTTTACAATTTCTTCCGGATATATATACCTAGAATTGGAATTGCTAGGTCAAAGGGAATGAACAGTTTTTTTTTTTTGCTCTTTGGGCAGAGTTTCATAGTGCTCTCCAGAAAGATTGGATCTGTTTACAACTTCACCAGCAATGCATCAACATCCCAGTCCTCCCACAATCTCTCCAACATTGGTCATCTTCCCTTTTTCTCATTTTGACTAATCTGATAGGTGTGAGGTGATAACCTCATTGTTGTTTTAATTTGCATTTCTCTAGTCTATAATGATTTGGAGCATTTTAAAATATGCTTTTTCTTCATTTGAAAACTGTCTATTCATATCCTTTGACCATTTATCAATTGGGGAATGAATTGTGTTCTTATAAATTTGATGCAATTCTCTCTCTCTCTTTTTTTAGATTTTTTCAAGGCAAATGGGGTTAAGTGGCTTGTCCAAGGCCATACAGCTAGGTAATTATTAAGTGTCTGAGACTGGATTTGAACCCAGGTACTCCTGACTCCAGGGTCGGTGCTCTATCCACTGCACCACCTAGCAGCCCCTCTCTCTATATTTTAGAAATGAGACCTTTCTCCTAGTTGTGAAGATTGTTTCTCAGCTTTCTGCTTTCCTTCTAATTTGGGAAGCATTGATTTTATTAGTGAAAAACACCTTTTAATTTAATATAGTCAAAAATCATTCATTTTGCAGCTTATAATGTAATCCAATTTTTGTTTGGTCATAAATTTATCCCCTTTCCATAGATCTGATAGAGAATTTCTTGATCTATGAATTTATCTATATTATTGTCTTTTATGTCTAAATCCTGTACCTGTTTTGACCTGATTTTGGTAGAGGGTGTGAGATGTGGATCTATGCCTAGTTTTTGTCATTCTGTTTTCCAGTTTTCCCAACAATTTTTGTTGAATAGTGAGTCCTTATCCTAGAAACTGATGTCTTTGCACTTGTCAAAGAGTAGATCACTGTAGTCATTTACTGAGATTTCTTTTGAACCTATCGTAATCCACTGATCCATTATTCTATTTCCTAACCAGTACCAGAAAGTTTTGATGACTGACATAGTATAGTTTTTAGATCTGGTAGATCTAGGCCACTTTCCTTTGCATTTTTTCTCATCAGTTCCCTTGCTCTTTTTGACCTTTTGTTACTCCAGAAGAATTTTGCTATTAATTTTTCTAGTGCAGTAAAATAGTTATTTGGTATCTTGATTGGTATGGCACTGAATAAGTAATTTAATTTGGGTAGAATTGTCATTTTTATTATATTAGCTCAACCTAACCATGAACAATTGACATTTTCCCAATTATTTAGACTAACTTTATTTGGGTGAGAAGTGCTTTATAACTGTATTCACAGAATTTCTGGGAGGTAGATTCCCAAGTATTTAATGTTGTCTATAGTTATTTTAAATGGAATTTCTCTATTTCTTGCTCTTGGGCTTTGTTGTTCATATATAGAAATGCTGATGCTTTATGTGGATTTATTTTATATCTTGCTATTTTGTTGAATTTGTTAATTATATCAAGGAGTTTTTTAGATGATTTTCTTGGGTTCTGTAAGTATACCATCATATCATCTGCAAAGAGTGAAATCTTTGCTTCTTCATTGCCAATTCTGATTCCTTCAGTTTCTTTTTCTTCTGTTATTGCAACAGCTGGCATTTCTAATACTATATTGAATAATAATAGTGATAATGAGCATCCTTGTTTCACCCCTGATTTTATTGGAAAAGTTCCAAATTTATTCCCATTACATATAATATTTGTTGATGGTTTTAGATAGATACTATTTATTATTTTAAGGAAAACTCTGTTTATTCCTAAACTTTTTAGTGTTTTTAATAGGAATGGCTGTTGTATTTATCAAAGGCCTTTTCAACATCTATTGAGATAATCATATGACTTCTGTTGGTTTTACTATGTTCAGTGATGTTATGTTACCTGCTATAAATCCTACTCATGGATGCTGCCTGGGTAACCATGACCTCTATACAAAGGTTTGAGTGGGGTGGGAGATTGCCTGGTGGGTTCTTCTGGTGGAGGCAGCAATAGGACTAGACCTTGAGGAAATTGGGGGAAGGGAAGCAGCATTCCTGGCTTGAAAGAGCCTGTGCTAAGGTCAGAGGCAGGGTCACTCAGGTTCTAGGAGGTAACCAGTCTGACTAAAATATAGACTGTGTAGGGAGTCTGGGAAGGGAAACTGTAGTCAGACTGTCCAGGGCTTTGAATGCCCACAAGAAAAGATCTGTAGGATAGCATGGGAGCCAGAGCCAGAGCAAAACTGTGACATCATCTGTTTCTAAAATCAGCAGGAGAAGCCACCACACCATTACCTGGGGTCTGTTTATGGTTGACCCACAGCTCCCATTTATTAACAATAATAACCATCAAATTCATATAATATGTTCTTGGGATACTGGCACAGAGACTAGAGATATTGTGACTGTATTTTTAAGAGCCAGATGGAATATTGTAGGAAAAAGGGAAGCTTGTGCTGGGGCTTCAGAGTAACAACTGAAAGTGTCTTGTTAGGAGGAGCTGCTTCTCTATGGAGTCAGGTAGAATGTATGTTTTTATTTTTAATCACTGGGTTTTTTGAAAAAAAATAAGAGAAAAGAGAGAAAAAATGGAGAAAAGAAGCTTTTTATTAGAATTGTCCAAATTATTATGAAGACACATTATAAAGAGAATGCTATGAAATCTGTCAGAACTGGAAGATTCAGTATACTATTCTGGAATGCTGATAACAAAAGAGGACAAAGGAAAAAAAATTACCCTTAACCATTCAACATTTACTTGGAGACTGACAACTCACCTTGAGCAATAATAGGTGGAAGAATCTTAAGAAACTTTCAAGAGTATTTGGAATAAACAGAATGTTGAAATTCTGGAAGTGAAGAGGGTTTAAGGTGACTTTGATCTTTTTCATAGCCAAAATAATTTAAATAATTAGCAATATCTTTGTTTATTAACTATCTCATTTGTTAATAAATCATGTATTCAACAATTTATTTAAATTATTATTGTCTTTGTTCATTAATTATTTCATTTGATAATGAATGAATCAGGTATTCAATAACTTTATTTGTTTAATCATAGAGATTAAGGGATTCACTATGTAGAGAATAAGAGACTATTATCATAGAAGATTTCTCTAGTTTATTGAATAAATAAATAAATATTTAATGAACTGAGATGGGGGTTCAAGATGATTACTTATGAAAAGAAGGTGTAATTGCATTAATGAGAAAGGAAAAAATGGATTCTTCTAGAGCTCTAGACTAGAAAGGTTAAATATGAGGCTGAGTCAGGTAGCAGGCTGACAAAGTGAGTGGGGTCAACCCCAGAAGATTTGCTACAGTTTGTTTTAAAGTGATGCCCATTTTCCAGTAGGTTGGTACCTCCCAGCATTCATGGTTGTCCCTATGTAAAGACAGTTTAAATGAGAGATCCCCTGTGCCAAAACTGGCCTAAGTCTGCCAGGGATCATCTCTGGGACTCTAGTCAAGCTCTTTTCTGAATCCGTTGTTGTCAAGGTTCTTGACAGTCATGATAGGCTCCCCATACACAGGTAGTGAGTTGATATAACCAGGTGGGTCCATTCTTCTGTTTAGTTTGCATCAGGAACTTTGCCACATGACAGGAGCCCAATGGCCTTCAAAACCTCTTCTTCAGTTGAAGTTCAGCTAGAGAGAGACTGAGTTAACCTGAGGTAAAATGGTCAGTGGCTTCAGTATTGATTGATAATGGTCCTTGAGAATGTTATAGAAGTGTTCAACCCATCTTTCTAGGATCATGTCCATATCACTGATCAATGTGACTCCATCAGCACTAGTTGAGATGTACCATATGTCTTTGATCAATAAATAGCCTTCAGGTCATCATAAAATCATTTTGAATTGTTACTATCAGCATAAAAATGAATTTTAACTGCCTTTTTGCTGAGCTAAGATTCTTGCATCTCTCTTAGCTTCACTAGCACTTTACTTTTTTTTTTTGAAAATTTATTTTATTTCCCTAATTACATGCAATGGTAGTTTTTCAATATTCATCCATTTGAAACTTATCAGTCTATATTTTTCTACCACCCTCCCTTCCTTCCCCCCCTTTCCATGACTGTGAACAGTCTGGTAAAAGTTGTACATGCACCTTTGTGTTTAACATATTTATGTATTAGTCACTTTGTGAAAGCGAAATCAGAACAAAGGTCATGAGAAAGGAAGGAAAAAATAAAAGAAGTTTTAAAAAAGCAAATGTAGTATGCATTCAGATTCTGTGTTTATTTTCCCCCTCTGGATGCAGATGACATTGTCCATAACATGGGTTTGTTATGGCTGCCCTTGATCTCTGAACTTCTGAGAGGAGTAACACTTTACTTTTGGTGGAGTTAAATGCTGCCTTCTTAGAGATGGATGAATTATCCTGCTGGCAAATCCTGTAGAATTTTCACTTTTCATTCAGAAGTTTCTGCATTTCAACATCATTTTTATCACATTGGTTTTGATGTCTGCAAGTGTTCGGACCCAGAGGAGCAAACGCAGTGCTATAAACCAGATTTCTGAAAATTACCCATTCCTTTACTGTTTCACTGTTGCCAATTGTGTGTTGATTCAACTGTCTCTCCAAGTTAGTAACAAATTGTTCCAGCATGGATAAATGCCCTAATCTGTTGACATTAATTCTTCTGGTAATCGTTTTGCCTTTGGGTCAATATTTGGCTTGGACAGGATGAGGCTGTGATCAGTCCAACACTCTGCACCACATATTGCTTTCCTTACTCTCATATCCTGTCTGTCTCTTCAGCTTACAGCCTCATAAGTCTAGTAGCTGCCAATGTTTACTGTGAGGGTGTATCTAGGAAGTTTTATTGTGTATAGGTAAACAGAAGACAGTGTTTGTGATGAGGTCATGAGATGCTCAAGTCTTCAGTAGTAGGTGACCATTACTGTTGCTGTTTCCAACTCCATTCCTCCCAAGGACTCTCTGTCATGTCTGGTAGTCTGAGCCTACTATAGCATTAAAGTCATCCAGAATTATGAGCTTGTCTTCTTTTGGCACATTGATGATAAGTGTCTCCAGGTCTTCATAAAATTTTTCTTTGACCTCATCAGGGTTCATCATGGTGGGAGCAGAGGCACTGATGATGGTGGTGTGGTGTTTTCCTGCAAGTGGCAATCACATTGTCATGAGCTTTGAGAAGCATGCAAGCTTAGTGACTAGATTAGTATTGATTGCTAAACCAAACCTAATTCATAGGAAATGCCTAATAAATGTTCCTTCTCCAGGTTCTCATCTGTGAAATGGACACACAAAGGAAACTCTGTTATGGTAAGCAACCCAGGCTCCATCTGATGCCCTACCACCGACCTTGACGTCAGGAGAGACAGAGATGGGGGTTGGGGAGGTGTACAGGGTAAGGAGAAGGTGAATGACCTCTATAAAATGAACAGAAGCTGATAATGTAAAGGAGCCCACTCTCCCCCAAGTCCCTGAGGCTGGTGAGAGGCCCAGGTTGGAGCCAAGCTTCTGTCTGAGGAAAGGAGAATGGGGAGGACTGACCCCTGAGAGAAGGGAACCTGGGGCCTGGGATCTTCCTTTGTTAGCACTTCATTCACCCAACCAATAACAGTAACATGGGTCTACTATGTGCTAGTGCTGGAAACACCCATTGGAAGTCAAAGGCGAGTTTCATTTTACATGAAAAAATGTTTTAACAGATTTTTAGAAATGCCAAACTACTTAAATAAACACCACAGAATGACCAAATGTATGCCCAGGAGTCTAGATGATTTTCTAAGTGAATATTGAGCTAAAATATAATATTCTATCTGCTTCAAGAGATCCTACGTTCCAGAGTTAGAAGACACCTTGAAAATCAACTTATCCAACCTGCCATTTGAGAAAGTTGAGGCTGAGAGAGGGAAAGAAACCAAGATAAGGCCACAAAACCAGTGGTAAAGAGAATGTGGATTTGCACATGAATCTTGTCTCCAGATCCAGCTCTCTCCATGTTCAATATTCAACCCTGCCCCCCCCCCCCCCCCAGCCCAAATGGGACATGGACTAGCTGCCTCTTGGCTGATCTGTGGACATGTATAACCTTGGATGGATGGATGTCTCCTGGCTGTCCACTCTGAGCTTCTGCTGTCTGACGTCCTCTGTCTCCCGTGGAAAATCCATACCAAAGGCTTACCTGGAGGCCCCTCCAGACTCCTCACTTTGTCTGCATGACCAGTTTGTCATTGCTTCTCATTGTACACACCTGACCCAGTTGGAACCATCCCTTATACCATAGGATTGTCCCCCACTTCTTGATTGCCCTTGGGGTCACTGAAAACCATCTTCCCAATCCAGCACCCACATGGCTTATCATGAGCTGAATCTTGGTGCTCACAATGGGGTTTGGTGGCAGTCAAATGTGTGGAGGGCTTGAAGAGTTGTCTGTTTCTCTTTTCCTCCTTGCATCATCACCATCAGCAGCAGCAGCAGTAGCAGCAGCATCTTCATTATTATTGCTGTTTTCCACTCTGCTTGGACAGGGCTGTCTCTGGGGCTAAGCCATCAAGGAAGCAAGTGGAGAAAATTCCTGTTAGGGCAGGCTCTGGAGAGGTCTCTTCATAACCAACACAGAGGGAGGTCGCCATCTCTCCAGCCTTCCAAAGGCTGCTTTCTTGGGGGGGAATCTCCTCATTCCTTTTTCACATTTTAGCAAGAATGCCCTTGCTCTGTGGAGAGATCATGCTTGTGATGGTTTTGGAGGAATGAGAAAGTGGGTGAGGGAAGGTGCTTAAAAAAACAGACAGACCAGTCAGACCGAACAAAGCCCTCACATGGCTGGGGACCCCTTGGAAAGCAGAGAGATCAGGGTTTATGGATATCTCAGAGAGAGGAATGACACCAAAAGGATATGTGAATGTGAGTGTGAGAGCAGTTGGGTGGCACAGTAGATAGAACACTGACCTTGGAGTCAGGAGGATGGGAGTTTGACTCCAACCTCAGACACCTGACAGTTATAAGCTATATGACACTGGGCAAGTCACTTCACCCTGATTGCCTCTCATTCAGGGTCATCTCCAGTCGTCCTGATTCCTATCTAGCCACTGGACCCAGATGGCTCTGGAGGAGAAAGTGAGGCTGGGGACTAGCACAGTCCCCCCTCACTCAAATCCAATTCTTGCGTTTGTCATGACATCACCTCCCTGATGTTGTCTTCGAGAACAAAGCATAAACATCAATTGTGTGTGTGATTTTTGTCTCTGCACATGAGTATGAGTATGAGTGTGTGTGTGTGTGTGTGTGTGTGTGTGTGTGTGTGTGTGTGTGTGTGGTGGGGAGCAAGGGCAACTATGGTTAGGCAGAAGAAATGAACCTGCCAATCTTCGCAGAGTGAAAAACCAACTTGGAAGAGCTGATGCCCAAGAAACATCTGGGATAAATTAGAAAGAGGGTTTCCCTTCCAGCCTGATAGGAAAACCAGGGCTAGTCCAAGTCATTATGGGATAGCCATATTAGTGACATTGAAAATGAGTGAACATTATTGAAATTGGTCTCAAATGCTCTCTTTTATTCTTGGCAAAATTCTAAATTGTGCTATTCAAGTGAAGCAAGATTGTCCTGGTGTAACGTGAGAAAGCTTTGGTTAGAAGGCTGCCCTGGGATGTTGAGGAATAGAGAGAGGGAGGAAGTGGGCCCGGGGGAGGTGAGCCTGGGGGAGATGGGCCCCTGGGGAGGTGGTCCTACCCTTCTCAGCCATCTTTAGGTTGGATGGCCCGGCTCCCAGGAGTCCAAGTTGAGGGAAAGATGACAGCTGAGTGCTCTAGGCCTCTTGCCTCTTGTGGTATCTGCATTTCACCAGATCTCCCATCATCTTCTGGAATTTTACATCACCATTCTGTCCCCATTTTACTAGATGAGACAATAGAGCTCAGCTGAATTCCCTGTCTCCCAGTGATCCCTCTGGAAAGCCTGGGCCTCTTCTGCCCTGAAGGTGGAGGCCGGATGCACGCTCTCCGGTAAACTCTGCAACAAAGAAGCCAGCTTTGCTAAGAGAATCTCCCAAAGGAAGGAGCCAAGATCCCTTATAAGTCAGAAGTAGGTAGAGAGGAGATGGACGCTGCCCCTCAGCAGGCAAGGCGGCAGGATCCCAACCGATGTTGGGGAGACTACACCTCCAACATCTGCTGGGACAGCAGAGAGCCAAGGCAGTCATTCTGCAAAGCAGTCTGGAGCCAGGGCCCCAGCACCAAGCGAGGTCCCTCTGGGCCCAGCCCAAGCAAGAAGACCTTGACAAATGCTCATAGCAGCTTCGTCTTGGTGGTAGATGCCAGACTCACTGCCCATTGAGAGGCTAATCACTGAACAGATCATGGGGTAGTTTGGAGGGCAGGCCTCAGGGGGACACGGAAGGGCCTTAAGAGGCATGTGTTAGGGGGTAGATGGCAGAGAGGAGAGCCAGTTTCCCCACTTTTTAGAGCTAGGGAGGGCTTCAGCCCATCTTCTCCAGGGCCCACTCTCCAGATGAGAGCCTTGAGGTTTCAGGCCAGGAGTGGGCAGCAGGCACCTGGAGATCAATGGACGCTGCAGCTTTCCAAGGTCTGGGGAGTCAGCGCCCCATTTCTGCCTCACCATCCATGGTCCTAGGAGGAGAGTCCTGCCTGGGGGTCCCCAGGGATCAGAGTAGGCCCAGAGCTCCCCTGGTCAGCCCTTAGGGCCAGGCTTCTTCCTGACCCCCTCGAAGTCCTCCATGGGCTTTCCTCCTCTGGAATAGGACTTGGTCTGGACAGCTGGCTCCTTCTGGCTCCTGGGCCTACTCCCGAGGTTCCTCAAACCACCCATACTCTTGGCCTGCTTTTCTGGCAAAAGGATGGGGAAGTGAGCTTGGCAGAGGGTTGGGTAAATGGAGATTCCAGAAAGTTCCTTCCCATCCCCACCCTTCACTGTTGACTGACAGGTGATGAAGAGCCTCATTGAGGTTTGCTGCCTGGCTCTGGCACAAGCTCCTTGTCTTTGTTGAAGCCGGAAGCTAGAAGACAAGACTCCGCCGCCTCTGGGCGATGACCCAAGAGTCGGGGCAGCCACGTTGGCATCTCTAGGCTGCAGCAGGGACAGAGAGAATGGAAGAGCTTCCCCTCATCTTCCCTTCACTGACCAAAGGGCCCAGAATCATCTGGATCCAGCAGCTCTGGTGGGGGGCACATTCATACCTGGATGGACAAAGGAGCCCTGCTTTGGACCTGCCCGGGGAGAAGGGGTAGAGGAGGATGACAACCCATTTGTCCATCCCCCCTCCATTCCATCTCCTCAGACAGATGACTGGGACAATGCCCTCCAATGCCCTTTCTCTCTCCAAGCCCCCAGGGATCTCTGGGTGGCCAAGTCAGCGGCCTCCTCTCCCTTCTCACTCCCCTTGACCTCTCTCCCTGCAGCCTCTGACACTGGGAGTTCTTGTGAACTTTCTCCCTCTTGAGGTTTTAGCCTAATCTCTCTCCCCATCTCTCTTTTCTGTCTCTCTGTGTGTCTGTCCCCCACCCTACCCCCAGCTCCCAGCCTCACTTGTCCTTCCTCTGTCTCCTTGAAGGGACCCTCCACTGGGTCACTGTCTGATAACCACAGGGGTCCCTTAGGGCTCTGACCCAGGCCTCCTGGTCCCCTGAACTCTGGAGCTACCCATTTGGAGGGGAGGCATCTCAGATCTACTTCTGGGGCCCAAAGCCACCTGCTCTTTGGCACACCCCACCCTTCCCTGCTCATCACTGTAGCTGACATCGGCGGCTTCCTGGGCCCCAGCATCCCGGAGCCAAGCTGGAGCCAAGGTCTAGCCGTCTCTCCCCTGCCCCCATCCTCTTCATCTCAGGCCTCATCTGTGGGGGCTGGGGGAGGGAGACTGCCCTACTGGGGTCCATTGTCTAGTCAGTCAATAAAGTGATGTCAGGCCATGTCACCCCCTCCTCAGTCTACTTCTGTGCCTCCCTATTGCTTCCAGACCAGGTACAAACTCCTTGGCTTGGCTTTCCAGTCCTTCATCACCCATCCCCTCCTCCCTTTCTTGTTTTCTCCCCCCTCCTTCCCTCATCGATCCAGTGACTCCACCTCAGACAAGATCCCCCTTCTCCCTCCACACCTGTGACCCAGGGCCCAGGACGCGGGCCCCCCTCCCTCCTCATCTCTGTCTCTAGCTCCCCTCTCCTCTCTCCCCTCCTCCCCTTACAGGAAGGAAGTCTTTCTTATCCTTTGCCTTCCCTCCCTAGATTAGCTCCAATTAAGCTGGCCTGGCAGCAGGTCTGTTTGCAGGTCTCTCCCCACCCCTCCTTCCCCCCAACTGGGCCTGCTTTTGGCCTCTTTTTCTATCTGGGTTCTCGTTGAGTGACTGACTGACCCCTGGCCTGGCCTTGGGTCCAAGAACTGGCTGGCCAGCCAGGCCCAGGGCCTAGAGTGGCTTGGATGGGCCAGGTGTGGGAGCCAAGGAGGCCCCTGCCAGCTGAGCTGGCCAGACCTCTAGTAGTGCTCCTTGGGGGCTAGTTGACATGGGGGTGACCTGGCCCCCCAGCCCCCCAGGTTTTAAGTCACCAGCAGAGCCAGCTGGGAGATTAGGAAACAAGGCAGTTTTCTAATTCTCTTTCTGGGAAAGCCTGTAATTATTCTTGGCCTCCTTTAGTCCTCAGGAGTCACTGGGGCTCCCAAGGATGTTAAGGGAGGGGCTGGGGAGGTGGCGCTGGGGACGGGGTCCAGCCCCACAAACCTTAGGGGCTGTGGATGGGGGAGTAGGGGAGGTGGTAGAGGAAGGTCAGGCCAGGGCCCAGCTGGTCTCTTGGTGTGGAGGTGATGTGGCCCCAGAAATCCAGGCAGTAAATTTGGTGATGACCTGGGCAGGCCACAATCCCTCAAGGCTGTGTCCTCAGGGTCAGACTGGATTCCACAGAGATGACCTGGCATCTCCAGAACTTGACTCTCCCTTCCCACCACTTCACCCATCCACCTTTTGGGAATCAGCCAAGGCTCTAAGGTTGGGTCTGGGGGTCATTCTGTGGATGGTCCAGACTCAAGAAAGTGATGGAGAAAATGGCCAAAACTTAGATTAAGCTTCACAGGGTCTATTTGCTCTGTTTCGATTGATATTTTCTTTCTTTTATCACCATAGTGATGGGGGACCTTCTCTGTCCCAAGAGTCATCCCTTAGGACCAATGCTATTTTGGGGAGGGAAATGCAACTCAGCCCCCTCCGCCAGGGGGGCTCTGTGGCTTTCCTCAGGGACTGAGGTTTGAGGGGGCCGCTGGGCCTGGGGGGGCCCTTCATCCATTCAGATCCATTTCTATTGTTGCTGTCCTGGTGTCCTCTCTGTGGGTCCATTCCATAGAGCCCCTCATCATTGTCCTTCACGTTGAGATTGTGAAGAATCCAGTTTTAGGTAAGGCTTTGCTTTAGGAGAGCCGCTTGTTAAACACTTAGCAGCAGCCCCAGCAGCCTCCCTTGGAGCCCTCTCAAAGCTCCGCTGCGGGGAGGGGGCAGGGGGCTCTTCTCCTTGCTCTCTTCCTCTTCTTACATCGTTTGTCAAGGATGGACAGTTGAAGCGGGCGACGTAAGCTCCTCCGGGCACCAGCCAATGTCTGTCGAGGGAGCATCGTCCTGCATACAGCAGGTGTTTAATCAGTGTACAAGTGGGCAGCATACCAGTTGTCTGTGGCACAAATGCTATCATCCCACACTCTAGTCAAAGTCACTGAGTAGGAATTCTTTGGGGAAGAAGGGAGGGAGGGAGGAGGAAGGAAGGAAGGGAGGAAGAAAGGAGGAAGGAAGGGAGGAAGGAAGGAAGGGAGGAAGGAAGGAAGGGAGGGAGGAAGGAAGAAAGAAGGAAGGAAGGAAGGAAGAAGGAAGGAAGGGAGGAAGGAAGGAAGGAAGGAGGAAGGAAGGGAGGAAGGAAGGAAGGAAGGAGGAAGGAAGGAAGAAAGAAAGAAAGGAGGAAGGAAGGAAAGAAGGAAGGAAGGGAGGTAGGAAGGGAGGAGGAAGGAAGAAAGAGGGAAGGAAGGAAGAAGGAAGGAAGGGAAGAAGGAAGGAGAGAGGGAGGGAAGGAATGAGTAAGGAAGGAAGGAAGAGAGGAAGGAGGGAGGGAAAGAAGGAAGTAAGTAATGAAGGAAGAAGGAAAGAAGAAAGAAAGAAGGGAGGAAGGAAGGAAGAAAGACAGAAGGAAGGAAGAAAGAAGGAAGGAAGGAAGAAGGAAGGAAAGAGGGAAGGAGGGAGGGAGGGAAGGAGGTGGGAAGGAAGGGAGGGAGGGAGGAAAGGAAGAAAGGGAGAGAGGGAGGGGGGGAAGGAAGGAAGGAAGGGAGAGAGGGAAGGAGGAAGGAAGGAAGGAATGAATGAATGAAGGAAGGAAGGAAGGAAGGAAGGAAGGAAGGAGGGAGGGAGAGAGGGAGGGAAGGAGGTGGGAAGGAAGGGAGGGAGGGAGGAAGGAAGGAAGGGAGAGAGGGAGGGGGGAAGGAAGGAAGGAAAGGAGAGAGGGAAGGAGGAAGGAAGGAAGGAAGGAGGGAGGGAGGGAGGGAGGGAGGAAGAAAAAGACAGAAAGACAGAGAGAAAACCCAGCTGGAATGACCGCCAGTTGCCTTCTTGTCTTCCATTTTTCTTTCCTTCTCCCCCCCCTCCCCCAAGTCCATGGATGAGAAATCCCTCAAGTGACCTTGTTTGAAGAAAGCCACCCTAGGCTCTTCCTTCAGCCTCAGCCCCCACATCACTCCCATCAGAGCCCCTGGCAGCAGGTCTATTTGCAGGTCTCTCCCCACCCCTCCCTTCCCCCAACTGGGCCTGCTTTTGGCCTCTTTTTCTATCCGGGTTCTTGCTGAGTGACTAACTGAGCCCTGGCCTGGCCTTGGGTCCGAGAACTGGCTGGCCCCCCACACTACAGTCCCTCCCCTCTGGCCTACCCAAGGGCCCCCCCAGGTGTTCCTCAGCTCCTTGGCCTTTTCCCTCAAGTGTCTGGGGGTGGGGAGAAGCAGGGAGCCTGGGCTCCTGGATCCCCATCTCCAGCAGGGACCCTCAGGGGGCCCCCAGACTCACCCTCCCATTTGTCCAGGAGCTGGGGAGCCTCAGGGCCAGGCTCTCCTGGCCCCATGGCACCCCTTCCCCAACCATGCCTTTCCCTTGGACCCCGGCAGCCTTGGTGGGGCTTGGCCCTGGGTGGGTGGGTGGGGGCTTGGAGTAGTTCCTGCCTTCTGACCAGGAGGAGCCGCCTAGTGCAGCTTTTGCTGGTTCAATCTGATGGGAGAGAACTGGGGTGGGGGCAGCATCAAGGAGGAGGGTAGCCCCATACTGCAGGGGGTTGAGCCCCCCCACATGGTCACTGCTGGGGAAGAGCCCCCTGGAGAATCAGAAGAGCTGGCAGGCCCCCCAGCTCTCATCCTTGAAATTTCAGGATTCCAGGGTCTTGTTTCCCCTCTGGATTGTGTGGGAGATGGAGAATGAAGGGAATGAGAGGACAGACCTGGGACAGGCCTTCATCCCCCCCAGTGCCCCTCCCTGGGGGGGGCAGGGGCCTGAGAATGAGGCCCTGATGGCTGGAAGGCCAGGCCCAGGTCTTGCCAGGTAAGAATGCTGATGGGGGCCCCAGAGCCACTTTGGCAAGCACCCACTGCTTGCTCTGCCCTATCTAGTAGCTCATGGGGGCCCCATGGCCCTCCACAAGCCAGGCCTGGGGCCCTGGAGCCCTTTAGAATTGGACTCCCAGCTCCCTTGGATGGTGGGGGTCTGCCACTGCAGTCCTGGCCAGGGTTGGTCAGCCCATGTGACTGGAGGCCCTTGGGAGGCGGCCCTCGGAGGCTTCCTGATGATCAGAGGCTCTTTCAGGGTGAGGGGTGCCCCATCCACCCCAGGCCTGGCAAGAGATGGCTTCAAGGCTCAGCTCAAACACCAGACCTTGAGGAGGCCATCGGTCAGTCTGATCATTTATGAATCGCCTACTGTAGGCAGGAAGGCAGAAGGGCCCTGCTGTCCAGGTGCCCAGACTAATGTGGGAGATGATGGGAGAGGGAAGGGAGGTCTGGCACAGATGACTCTGGAAGT
Organism: Macrotis lagotis; assembly: GCF_037893015.1. Taxonomy (NCBI): domain Eukaryota; kingdom Metazoa; phylum Chordata; class Mammalia; order Peramelemorphia; family Peramelidae; genus Macrotis; species Macrotis lagotis. The sequence continues at coordinate 1,732,113 of NC_133661.1, read as the reverse complement.
GGTCCCCAGGAGATCAGAAGGCCAGGCCTAGAGGGCAGCCTTGGGCAGTCAGGGGCCGGCCGGTGAGCTGCCTGGTGGGGCCAAGGGACCCCTGGGGGAGTGGAAGCTTCGGCCAAAGCATCAAATCAGGCCTGGGGAGCTTCTCCTCCTCCTCAGGGTCCACCTGACTGCTGTAGTTCCTCCTAGACCTTTGGAAGGCTTTTCTAGCTGGTTGTGCTGCTGGGCTCAGCCTCGGCTCTGACTCCCCCATGCCACCCATTGCCGAGCTGGCACCCTAGAACCCCCAAGCGTGGAGCCTCCTGTCAGGCAGGGATGTCTCGATTGGGGGTCTATGCTGTGGGGGATGTCTCTGCTTGAGGGGGAGTCTCTGCTGCCAAGGAGGGTGTCTCTGCTGGGGGGCCGACTCTGTGACTGGGGGATGTCTCTGCCGCCAGCTGTCTGCCTTCTGCTACAGGCACCCAGGTGACCTTTCCAACCAGCTCGTTCCCTGCTCTGAAAAGGGCACCGCTCAATGTGTTAATGCCAAGGTCTGCTCCCTGGTGCGAAGTCTGGCTGAGGCTGTCTCTAGGTAGGACCAGGAGCTCCCTTCAAGATGGGGCCTGGGGAGGCTGCCCTGGCTCCCGGGGGGGGGAGCTAGAAGCCCCCCCATGTCCCATGTCCCAGGGCCCTGGACCCACCCACCCACCCACACCCCAGGCCACATCCAAACCACCCCCACCTCATACTAGAGGGGCTCCCTCTCACCTCCAGTATTAAGAGAAGCTTTATCTGACATTCCAAACCCTTGGAAACCTGCCCCCTCTTAAAGAGAAGGAAAACGAGGTCACCATGCAGACTGGCTCTGGAATCCATGGTCCTGGGTTCAAATTCTAGGTCTGCACATAATAGGCAGATGACCTTGGGAAGGGGATATCATCTTCAGGCCTGATTTTTTCCAAGGCCTTGAAATGTTGGACAAAGCTTATCCTGGAGGTGGGAGGGAGCCATTCTTGGGTGATTGTGTGTGTGTGTGTGTGTGTGTGTGACAGAGAGACAGAGACAGAGACAGAGAAAGACAGAGAGACAGAGATAGAGACAGAGACAGAGAAAGACAGAGAGAGAGAGAGAGAGAGAGAGAGAGAGAGAGAGAGAGAGAGAGAGAGAGAGAGAGAGAGAGAGCGAGCACCTTGACGATGGAGCTGGCCCAGAGAGGAGGCACTGAAGGCCCTGAGGCTTCTGGAGCACCCTCTCTGTGCTCTCCCCCTCTGGACCCTTCCTCACTTGCCCGGCTGTGGGTGAGCCTTCTGGGCCCTGCATCTTTCGCATTTCTCTCTTTTCTCTTGGGGCTGAGCCTCAGCACTGGGGTTTTCCTCTTCAGCTCCCTCTGCAGATTCAATGAGAGCTCCAGCAACCACAGGAGGCTGTTGGCCAGTGGCCCCTTCTCTTGAAGGAGTCAGCTGAGCTCAAGTCAGTCCCCTCTAAGCTGGGGTGTAAGCTCAGAGAGGAGTGAACCATGGTCGGACAGTCCCTGCTCTCAAGTTCCTTGCGATGACCCTCCCTCTGTCCAGTGCCCACTAGCCATTCTCCTGGCTGGTGTGGACAGCCCGAGGCATTGCCCCAGAGCCACGTTCTGGCTTGTGGAGGGAAGATCTGAGGAGGACCACAGAGGGTGTGAGAAACCATTGTCCCCTTGGCCAGATGTGCCACTGGACGGCTCCCCAACTCAGCTTGTCTCCATCTCTCAAGACAGAACAAACATGAACTTGGGAGCAGCCGGACAGAGGAACAGGGCGAGGTACAGCTGTGGGGACCCCCCCCAATGAAGTGGACCCTAGGTCATCTCTGCTGGCCAGAGCAGGGCACCTTAGCTGTGGTGTGCAATGGGTCCCTCTGGCAGGCCCAAAGTGCCACTATAAATATCTTTGTACCTATCTACCCATTTCCCCTTGTGGGGGAATTACTGAGCCAAAAGATAGATGGATATTCATATAGACATATATACATATGTATAGTTTACTAATTTGGGGGTACAGTTCCTAATTACTTCTGCCAGGGTTGGCCCAGATCACAAGTGCACCAGCTATGCATGAGCGGATGTGCCCTGCCACCGACTCTCCAACACCTATCCCTTTCTTGGTTGTCCTCTTCGTCAGACTGCCGGATATCAGGGAGGACTTCAGCATCGTTCTAATGCACATTTCTCTTAGTATTAGAATTTGAGACCTTTCTCTTACCATTGCTGATAGCTGGCGCTCCATTATTTCTTTGACAACCCCCTGAACTTATCCTTTGGCCATTTCTCTTTTGGAGATAGAGCTTTCACATATTTACATCAATTCCTGATGCATCTTCCATATCAGACATTTACAGATAAGATTTTTTTAAACTGTTTCCCTTCTATTTCTCCCTGTATTTATTTTGTTTCTGCAAGACCTTTTGAATTTTGCTTAATCAGAATTGTCCATTTTATCTTTCCTTGTTTGATCAAGAACTCTTTTTTTTGGTTTGTTTTTGCAAGGCAAAGGGGGGGTTAAGTGACTTACCCAAGGTCACACAGGTGGGTAATTATTAAGTGTCTGAGGTGGAATTTGAACTCAAATCCTCCTGACTCCAGGGCCAGTGTTTTATCCACTGGACCACCTAGCTGCCCCTAAGTTTTGTTGAAATGTGTTTGTTTTTGTTTTTGTTTTGTTTTGTGATCAAAAGAACTCTTCCCCTAACCAAGGATGAGAGAGGCATTTCTCTTCCTGCTTCACTAGTTTGTGTCTTCTGTCCATCTGGGGTTTATAGTGGTGTTTGCTATGAGCCACTGGTCTAAACCCAGGCTTCTTGAACTTTCTTGCCCTTTGGTCAGTGGTGATTTTTAAAAGCAGAAAATAAAAATGCATAGATTCCAAAAGAAATCAATTATATTGAAATTCAGCCTTGTAGCTGCATGAACCCCAGGTGACAACACTGCTCCCAATATAACTAGAAGCCACATCCGTTCTTCTGGTGGCTTTTGTTCAGCTGTGAACAACATTTGGCATCTCTGGGTTTATTACAACATGCAGTTGTGGACAATGGATTTAGTCCTTATGTCCTGGTCTGTTCCACTAATTAACTGCTCTATTTTATTATTTTTTAAATTTTAAAATAATATTTTCCCTCTTTCTTAGTTATATACAAAACAATTTTTAACATTCTTTTTTTAAAGTTTTGAGTTGCAAATTCTACCACTCCCTCCTCATCCTCCCCCATCCTGAGAGGGCAAGCAGTCTGGTAGGGGATTTGCACATGCGATCATGTAAAATATGTCATATTAGTCATTTTGTACAAGAACATGCAAAAGAAAGAAAGAGAAAAATGGCATGCTTCAATCTGTATTAACCCCACCCCCCATCAGTTCTTTCTCAAGGCGAATAGCACTTTTCATCCTGAGTCCTTTGGGATTGTCTTGGATCGTTAGCTGAGAATAACTAAGTTATTCACAATTGAGCATTATAGAATTTTGCTGTTACTGTGTACACGATTCTCCTGGTTCTGCTCACCTCACTTTGCATCAGTTCATGTAGATCTTTCTTTTTTAATTACATGCAAAGATAGTTTTCAACAGTCATCCTTTTGCAGACTTTTGAGTTCCACATTTTCTACCCCACTCCCTTCCTCCCTATGACAACAAACAATCTGATATAGGTTTAATATAGTTCCATCTTAGTCATGTTGTGAAAGAAGAATTAGAATGAAGGGAAAAAGAACTTTCTCATGAAAGAAAAAGCCTAAAGAAGTTTTAAAAAGTGAGCTAGTCTGTTTTCTCTGTGTTCAGTCTCTGGTTTCTCTCTGGACGTGGGTGGCATTTTCCAGAACAGGTCTCTCAGGATTGTCCTTGACCACTGAACTCTTGGGAAGAGCCATTTCCATCATTGTGGATCAGCTTATAATGCTGCAGTGAATGTGGACCAAGTTCTCCTGGTTCTGCTCACTTCACTCAGAGTTAGTTCATGCAAGACTTTGCAGACTTTTCTGAAACCATCCTACTTGTTATGGCTTATAGCACAATAAATACGCCATTTCCCTCATTTCCCAATTCTTAGCCATCATAAAAAAAGCTGCTACAAATATTTTTGTACCCACAGATTATTCCATGATTTTTACATATAGCTGAAAAAGCCTATTAAGGGAGAAAATAGTAGTTATCGTTCCACTGATCTGCAAGTCCAAGAAAGTCTGGATCCCTGTGCTAGTGAAACTTCATCGTCTACCCCACCCTAGTGCAATGTTCAGTGCATAGTAGACATGTGAAACTCTTATTTACTACATTGTAATTCATTCTGTTCTTCTTGGAAATAGATATAATGATGCTCAGTAAAAAATAAAACAAATAGGTTCTTCTCCCATCTCATCTTTTAATCTATTTAGGATACAGAGCTAGCAGTAAGATTTCTCAATCAAAGAGCATTCACATTTGAGAGCCCTTTGGGTATGAACTTCTCTTTAAAGGAAATACTCTTGACCTTTTCCTTATCCTGATGAGTTTGTTTATTCTTTTTCTAGCTGCAAAAATGAGAGTAGCTTGGCATGGCACTGAATCTGTAAATTAATTTAGATAGAATGATTTATTTATGATTTTTTATTATGTTGTTAAAACCAAGCTATGAATAAATACTATTTTTGTAGTTGTCTGAGACACAAAGACAGAGAAACAGAGAACTAGACAGAGACAAAGAGATAGGGAGGGAGAGGGAGTTGGGGAGGGAGAAGGAGAAGCAGCAGAAGAAGGATATTTTCTAGGAGAATGACTGTAAACTGTTATAACTGAAGTCTTTCCTTTCCCTGGTTCACTGCTCAGCTGATTAAGAGTATCATTAAGAGTGATGAGGGAGGCCCTCAATGATTAGAATTTGGAGAAGCCATTGCAATAATAGTGAATTTACTCCACTCGTTGTTAATGCTACATTTAATGGGTGGCATGGTTTTTCATTAGGTGTGTTTCCATTTAAAATTTTGCTTATTTGCCGTAATACCAATTCTCACTTTGCCCATTGCTAAGCCATCCTGCCGTCCCTTGTACAAACCCAACTTGATCAGGATGAATAGATTATCTGAATCAGTAGCTGAAGTTTATTTGACAGGATTTCATTAAAATATTTTTGAATCAGCACTTTCCTCCTCCTCTTCCTCCTCCTCCTCCTCCCCCTCCTCCTCCTCCTCCCCCTCCTCCTCCTCCTCCCCTCCTCCTCCTCCCCCCCCCTCCTCCTCCTCTCTTCCTCCTCCAGCATTTAGATCCTGCCAGCACTGTGCTTCCTAACTTGACTTGTCCCAGGACTCTCTACTTTTTGTGTATTTGTTTGCAGCATCTCTGTTGCATTGGTTCTGTGTTTTCCCTTTTGCTCATCTTTCTGTTTTATTTGTCCAAAACTGAGAGGGTTTTTTTTTTGGGTTTTTTTTTTTCAGTTTTTGCAAGGCAATGGGGTTAAGTGGCTTGCCCAAGGCCACACGGCTAGGTCATTATGAAGTGTCTGAGGCTGCATTTGAACTCAGGTCCTCCTGACTCCAGGGCCAGTGCTCTAACCACTACGCCACCCAGCTGTCCCCAGAACTGAGAGTTTTTGATTTGACTTGATTTGATTTCTGAGACGTGGATGCTGTTCTACAATTGAGACTGCGCTCTGAGCTGGCCTGTTCCCAGAATGCTTCCTAGCACCAGGTGAGGCCTAGCCAGGAGCACATGTGGTACCCCCAAGGCTGGAGGTGGGTGATCTCTAGCAGCTCAATCGTTTTATTTATATCGGTGTTCAACTTATTCGTGCTTTCTTTTATTTTTTTCTATTTTTCCCTTTAAACTAGGCAGACTCCAAACCTCCTTCCCCTTCACCCCGTTTTGTTGGCTTTTTAAAATGTTTGTTTTCCTACACCTTTTTCTAAAAAGGGCAACTTTCCCTTGCTTTATTTGTGATTCTTTTCTTTCTCTACTTTAGACTTTTGTTCTTTGATTCATGCTCCTTCTCCTTATTTATGACTTCTTCATTTCCAGTGGGGAAATCGAAGGGCAGCAAATGGCTCGGAGGAGAGAGCATCAGGCCTGAAGCCCGGAAGACCAGAGTTCAGATCTGACCTCAGATGATCACCAGCTGTGTGACTAGCAAGTAGTTTCTCCCTGTTTTCCTCAGTTTCTCACCTGTAAAATGAGGTTGGAAGGAACTGCAAGCCATTCCTGTAGCTTTGCCAAGAAAACCCCCACTGGGGGCAGGGAGAGTCACCCCAGCTATTAAGACTCAACAATTTCCTCTGTTCCCTATAGAATTAAAGCTTCTCCTTCCCATCATCTCTGCTTTCCAAACCCCAAGGCTCCAGGAAGCCTTCTCTGACCTCTCCAGCTTCTCCCCACCTTGGACGTCTGCCCTCACCCTCTTTTTGTCCACTCACACAGGGGTGTCTTCTTGTCCGGGAAGCTATAAGTCCCCCCGGGAAGACTTCCCTTCTGACTCTTGGACCTGATACAGAAATGGAATTCTGGGCACCTCTGAACCCTGCCCTGCTCCCGATGGATCATTTTAGGAAGGTGCCCTCCCAGGGGGCAGAATCTGCTGGTCCCTAGACCAGGGTTACTCAGGTCTTCCTTGCCCCCACTGCCCACCATCACCAATGTGCCTTAGGCAGGACCCCCCTGTCTCAGAGCCCCCTTCATTGATCTTCCCCTAAGGAAACCCTCTCCTCTGTCTGCCTTGTTCCCCCAAGCTTGCCCACCCTTCAAGGCTCAGGACTTCTGCTTCTGCAGGGGAAGCAGACCAAGAGAGGAGTCTTTCCTCAGGTAGAATAGCAGCCCAGAGGAGCAAACCAAGTCAGGATTCTGTCCCAGACCTGAGGCTTCAGTTGCTTCATAAACCCCGGAGAGGGCCTTCAGGAGGAACCCCTTCACAGATGTCTACGGGACTGAATAGAGAACCTGCAGGGCTCTGTGTGACCCACCTCATAGGAGCCTCACTGCCCCTGAGGAGGTTTGAGCTGCAGGTGGGATTGTCCCAAAGAAGCTGGTCCGTGGCCACCGTCGGAGGCAAGATTTAAGCTTGCCCTTCTGGATCCTGCCCAGCGGCAGCCTGGCTCCCAACCAGGGCCACTTCCATCCCGCCTCTCTCAGGACATCAGAAATGGATCTCTCCTTCTGCCCTGCCTGGTGCTCAGCCTCACCCCTCCATTCTGCCTCTGCCCTCGGATGGCATTTTCTTGGTCATTTGATTTGCAACTTTCCCCTGGCATCCTTCCCAGACTCATATTGAATAATCGAGTAACCAATCTCTTCCTGCTTCTTCAATTCCCGCTTCCCCACCCCCAGAAAGCCCTGGACCCTGGCTCTCCAGTGCCCTGATTGAACTGCTAGGGATCACCCATCTCCAGCTCTGGGGGTGCCACATGTGCTCCTGGCTAGGCCTCAGCCGGAAGCATTCCGGGAACAGGCCAGCTGCGGCCGGAGGCTCACCCCCAAACCTCAGTCTGGTCAATTGTAAAACAGCATCCATGTCTCAGATAGCCCCTCACATTTCCAGGTCACCAAGCATCCTGCCTCTCACGCTCTGCTGTCCACTCCAGTGGCAAATCCTGTCAATCTGCCCTTGGCCAGATTGCTTAGATCTGCTGCCTTTCCCACTCGTCTCCCTGGCAACCACCTGAGCTCAGGTCTTTACTTCTCTCCTGGATTATACTAATAATAGGCCAGATGCCCCTCCTCCCCACCTTGCTTCTCTCTCCCTCTCATGGCTTTTTGTCACCCTGTCCCTCAGACACCTCCTAGCTGCATGACCAGGACCAGTCACTTCCCCCATGTGCCTCACTTTCCCCATCTGAAAAATGATCTGGAGAAAGAAAGAACACAAACCTCTGCAGGATCTCTGCCAAGAAGACATCAAAAATGGGGTCGCGGAGAGTCTGACATGACTGAAATGATTGAAAGACAATCCCTGGCTCACGTAGTGCTTCCAATGCATAACCTTTATCAGGTAATGTCTACCACTCACCACCCATGGCTCCCTGGTACCTCCTGGCATTCAAGCTCTCCTCTGCCTCACTCCTAGAGAGCTTTCCAGTTCTCTCTGGCCCCGCAAGTCTGCCTCTGATGTCTGGGACTGCAACTGCTTCCTCTGGGACCCCCACTCTCCCCAACCAACCTAATCCATTCTTGTTCTACCTTTCTCCAAAAATCTAATCCCCGATGTGCTCTCTCTCTGTCTCTCTCCAACTGTCTCTCTCTGTCTCTGTCTTTCTCCCCCCATCTCTCTGTTTCTGTCTCTGTCTCTCTCTCCCTCTCCTCTCTTCTCTCTGTCTCTCTCTCTCTCTCTCTGTCTCTCTGTCTCTCTCCCCACCCCCCATCTGTCTGTCTCTCCTCTCACCCTCACTCCCATGGCATAAACTCCAGCACTCTCCCCTTCCTGGCTGCTTGCCCTCCTCTGGACCTTCTCCCAGGTGTCCTCCATCCAGATACCCTGGAGGCTGATGTCACCAGGCAGTGTGATGTGTGACATGGATTCCTGTATCTATGGTGAGCAAGGTTTGCAAGGTAATCCCCAAAGTGTCCTGTGATGTCTCTGAGTCTGTCTGTCTCTGTCTCTCCCCGCAACCCAAACTTCCCCTTTCTCTCTTCTCCTCCAGGAGCTCCTTGGTGTCTGTGGGGGTGTCTCTCTACCTTGTATGACAGATACTTCCACAGGGGGCAGTCCTTTCCCCAAAGCCCACACTGTAAGCTCTAGGAGGGCAACTGTCCCCAATCCCAGAATTCTGGGCATGGAGGTGAAGCTGCCCCATTCATAGATGGGAAGAAAAGCCAGGGCTCCCTTCCAGAAGTGGTGACTTCACACTATTGTGGTTCCTATGTGGATGGTGCCCAGGGTGTGCCAGGGTAGCCTTCCGTGTCCTGGCAGGTCTGCACTCAGCACCCACAGTGGCGTCCATGGTGCCCAGATAGGAATGCCTGGGAGAGGATCCAGAGGAGGGACACCAGGAGGGGCAAGACCTAGAATCTGTGGTATAGGAGGCTGGAGAAGAGAAAATAGGTGGGCAGAATGGCAGCTGTAGGACCAGGAGAAGCCTGGGGTAGTGGCAGATCAAGATTCCTAGGGGATGTTGAGTAACAAACCAGGCCTATCCAGAAATGGAATGGATAGATTCAGGAGGCCCAGTGGATTGAGGAAGAATTTGTGGAGGGGATTCTGGGTCAGGTGGGAATGGGGTCACTCACCAATGGGAACTGGTCCTTATGGAGGGACTCCAAGGTTCCCTCGAGTCAGAGCATCTGTGAACCTGCCCCGCTGGCACCCTCCAACCCAAAGAAGGCCAATGGAGGGACCCTTTCCCATGGTCTGCCCCCTTCCCATCCACAAATGATGAGCCAGTGATAGCTAGACCTGGGATATCAGTGGTCCATGGCTCACTTCACTGAGGTGGAAATGAGATCCCAGGTCCAGGATCTTGAGTTTTCTTCCTCCTGGATGAATGAGTCAGGCATCAACTGGGATCTGGGTGGTGTTCTCAATAGTGCCTTGTCTGTTCACAGGAGGAGTGATGATGGGGTAGGGAGTCGGGGAAAGGAACCCCCAAGAAAACTGAATGGCACCTTGCTTGGAGAGGTCCCTGGGAAAGACTGGGAGGCCAAGCCACATCATAGCTCATTCTGCATTGTTTATGGGCAAAACAACTGTATATAATTTGCCTTGTTTTGACTTTTTCTGTGGGCAGCAGCTCCATGAAACCAAGTAAGTTTAGGGGAGAGACATCACTGGCCAGAGGTGGGGGCTCAAGGCCTGTTTCTTCCTGGGAAAACCCCCTGCCAATACCCTCCCTCCCTAGAGAGTTGGCATGACCAACCAGAGAGCAGCAGAAAAGGGAGGCAGGAGGCTGGTGGAACTCAGAGGATTGCTCAGGGGGCTCTGGGGAAGCAAGCCCTGGGTCCTGAGCCTTCCTAGTGAGCAGGCTCGGGTTGGTGGTTAGCAGCCCATCTGAGGGTCCCACAGCCCCCCACACAAATCTTCACTATTGAGAGGCTGAATCCAGGCTCCATGGAGGCAGGGCCAGGCATCTGTGGGGCCAGAACCAGAGAATCATCTTCGCTGCCCATCTGGCCCATTTAGGACACAAGGATAGGGACCATTGTCTTTGGGATCTGTGCAATACTGGGCTTTCCCTAGACAGGGATGGAGGCTGGTGGGAGGAGAAACAGGGTAACCACTGCCTGCTGCCCGGTGGGGGGCACTTCTGCCCTGAGCCCATTCTGCTTAAGGGCATGGGGTGGATGCTGCCTGGTTTTTGCCACTCAGTTCAACTGGTCTTGATTGTCCTGACCCTCCCCAGCTGTGTGATGGGCCTTTGGTGTCCCCCTCTTCTTGCTTCCCTTCATCTCTCAGCCTTTCCCATACTGTGCGATTTGTTCAGTTCTGATAGTTTCTCTTTGTAACTTTGAGAACTTTCCTATTTTGAGATTAGAGCTGGGGGGGCAGTGTCCAGAAAAAGGAGGAGGGTACCCAAAGGGACCTAGCCCAGCAATGGGTCAGAATTTTTTTTTTTTTTTTTAGATTTTTGAAAGGCAAACGGGGTTAAGGGGTTTGCCCAAGGCCACACACCTAGGTCATCATTGTGTCTGAGACCGGATTTGAACCCAGGTACTCCTGACTCCAGGGCCGGTGCTTTATCCACTACGGCACCTGGCCGCCCCAATGGGTTAGAATTTGACCAGCAGTCCCTGACTCCAAAGCCAGGAATGCTTCAAAGTAGTTAGAGGAGTCCATGGAGAGTCAATTGTATTCTTATCTCCAAGAACAGACACCACCCCCCATCCTTCCAGGCCCTGTTGTGACTCCATCTTCTCTATGCCAGGGGCTTTATCTGGACCCCTAGGATTGTAAATGGGTAAAATAAAATATACAAGATGACCCCCCAAACTCCAATTATATTGAAATGTAGGGATCAAAAGGTTTTTCTTAAAAACCAAGTTCATATGTCCTTGTGCCAAGAAGATTCCCCATCTGTCTGACTAGAAATGGCCCCTCACTCATAGGATTTTTATCCCTATTTTTTTCTGAGTACATGCCCCAAGGTCCCCAGCAAAGGGGATGTGACCAGGACTGGTCCTCCTGGTGGAGGCCTCATCTGGGAGGTGTTTGGAAGGTAGAACCCTCCAAAGCCTGGCTTCTGCTCTGATGACTTGGAAGGAATGATCTCTTAAGAGGGGAGAAGCAGAATTAGGAGTCCATTTTCCAAGTCACTGCACTTGGGGAGCCTTTGGGGATTTGGGGAGCTTCTTTCATGTGGAGCACCTGGCGCATACCTGAGTTATATTGCCTAGTAAACACTTTCTTTTCCTTTTCTCCCTTTTGATGAAGGCATTTGCACTAAGCCGTAAGCATTTCCCCCCAACCTAGTAGAGGAGGTTTCACAAAGAGGGACCCTTGTGGAGGTGGCCATCTCCTCAAGGAGCACTGGTTGCTGTTGTCTCTCACTTCACTTCAGCTCTGGCTCAATGGCACTGAATGGACATCTGGACATCCCAGACTTCTGAAGTTGACCTCAAGCCTGGACACATCCATCGGAGGAAACGGTGTTCATCCAGGATCAGGGCAGATCCAAAAGAGGCAGCCCCCCATGGAGACTCAGACTTGTCTGTCCAGAGCAGAGACCCTCAATGCCGCATGCTCACGGCCCCATGGTATCGGGGAGGAGGCCCAGCCAGGCTTCTTTTCCTGTTGTCTCCTGACGGTGACCAGAAACAGCCCTGACATAACCTGAAGATGGAGGAGATGAGGACGTTGCAGACCCTGCCCAGCAGCCAGTAGGGAGATTGCTTCACTCTCTCCAGGGCCCCACCTTTGGGCAGCTTGGCACAACTGCTTGGCTGGTCTCGGGCTTCATGGAAACCAGGCTTGGGAAGTCAGTCCAGAATGAGAGCTTGCAACCAGAAGGTGAGGGGCTGTAAAGGCAGAGTAGGCCTGGTGGAAAGCTTCGTGGACTGGGCAGTGCCAGTGCGGTAACCTCGTTGGTCACCCCGTGGAGGAGAAGCCGCATCCTAGGTTAAGGCTCCCACACAACAGTTGCGGGCAGCAGGGGCCATTCTGAGTCCCATTTTACAGATGAGGAAATTGAGGCAGAAAGGGTGGGTAAGTGTCACAGCTTATCTCGGTGGCCAACCTCTCTTGCTGGTGCCTGAAGTCAAGGTCCCACCTGGGGGACCTTGGGCCATTCTCTTCTCGAAACCCTGGGAATCCTGGACCGGCTCTTGGGGGCTCGTGGTCTAGCCTCAGGCCTGGGGTACAGCTCAGGTCCCGAGGCCATCTCTTCCCCTTGGCTTTCTGCTGTTCAGGGAGGTCACAATCCCTGAATCAAGGCCTGGCCTTTCCCAACTTCCTTGTTTCTCACTCCAGAAAGCTGCCAGGGCTGCCCCTTGGTCCTGGGGCCCCCCAGAAAGCTAGGCGTGCATCTACAGGGCCCCCGGGTCAGAAGCTCAGGCTACTGGAGCCGGACGCCAGGCTGTGGCTGCTTGCACCCCAGGCAGGTGAGGGAGCAGCGGGCACGGCAGGCATGCCAGGGTGTGGCTCCCCTTGGAGGGAATGCCCCTCCTTTTTCCTGACCTACCCAGCCCTGCTGAGAGGCCTGAGAAGAGATCGCCTCCTGTTACTGAGCAGAATCCGAGAAGATTGGGAACCTCCAGCTCACCAAGGTCTTGCAGTCCTTCATCTGCAATGCAGCCGGAGACCCCCACGCCCACCCCGGGAGTCACCACCCCAGAGGCTGCAGGGGCCCCCCATCTCCCTGGGGCATTTCTATTACCCATATCACCTCCCGCTGGGAACGGGCTCCCAGTCTCTCCCTGTGAGGACAGAAGCAGGTTTGGTGACTGTCTGTTTCTCACATGCATGTCCACATATCCACATAAACAAACATGGGCACACATATCTAATAATAATAATTATATATATATTTAATACATGAAATGCATGGGTAATGCGCTTTCAAACCTAAGACACTGTAAATGTTTGGCATGAAGGGATGCATCCAAGTGTGCCCTGGCCCACTCTCCCTCTCCTCCCCAGGGTCAGCTCTAGTAACAAGAATCAGAAAAGAAAGAAGAGAAAAATCAGCTCTGCAAACCAGAATCAGACAATGGGTTCAGTGTTCCACATCCATAGCCCCCCACTTCTGCAGAGAAGCGAGGAAGGGGTTTCTCTGCTTTGCTTCTCACTGACTCTGTTTATTCTGTTGCAGCTGGGGGGGGGGGATATTGTTATCTTGGCTCGGCCTCCTTTTCTCTTCACTATCTGTCTTCCCTGGATTCTCCACATTTCCCTTTTCTTCTAGGACAGTAACACTGCACTAATTCATGTGCCACAGAGCTGCTATGCAGACCCGGGGTGTTGTGGGACCTTTCTGTCTTTGACCTCCTTGGATAGATGTTTAAATGCAACTCCGGTCAGTCTAACTTCAAAGGGATTTCCTGAGTGATTGGAGCGATTCGCAACTCCATCCACGATGTACCAGTGTGCCTAAGACAGCAGCAATGAGAAGACCAGGAGGGGGCTGGGGAGGAGCATTCATCAGGACCTTGTACCCAGGGACAGATGAAAACTCAAGATAGAGGCATTTGTGGGGAAGGGGAGGGTCTAGGCAGCTTCTACCCTGGCTCAGGGGGTGCTCCGGTCCCAGAATGCAGCACATGCAAGCTAGCAGCCCCCCGGCTAGGCCCACACTGTCCCAGGAGCTCAGATTTGGGCTCAGGGCCCCCAAATGGGCACAAGGGTCTGAGGGTTTACCCCATTTTTCTAATACTGAGGTAGGTTTTAAAAAAGGCACCACAGCCTTTAAAATATTCACATGGTTTCCTTTAATATACACGTTATTCATTGTGCAGTCCATGAAATATTCACATTTTGAGGCACACAAGTTCTGTTTCAGGGAGCAGAAGCCAGTGCAGCTGGGACTTTCAGTCCTTTTGTTCCAAGGCAAGGATCATGGGCACATGCCTGTTTCAAGGGCATTTCAAGGCAGAACAGCAATGACCCCTGAAGGAGCAAGAGGCTGCCAGGAGCCCGGCCATGGAGGCTCTTTCTTCTACCAGGGCACCCTGGCATTGCCCAAGGGCCCCCAGTGGAATCTCAAAGTCCTTCTGACTCAGTGGTGCCACCCTATCCCATTGTCATGGTTTTCCAGGCAGAGGGTGGTAGCTGGCCAGAGACCCCACCCCCCAAACACCACCACTCAGGGGCTTTCCCAACCTCTTTCCAGGGGCTTTCGACCGCACCCACCGACCTCCACAGTAATCCCAAGGCTTTGGGGAAAGCAAAACCATAAAGCTTGGAGGCCACCAGGGTCACGTGAGGATGAGTGTGGGTTGGGGGGTCAGGATCCTCCAGGATCTTCACTGACCACTGGCCGGGATAAACAAAACGATAGGAGGGCTTCCTAATGGAGTCCGGTGTTTTGGGGGGCCATAACTAGAGAGCTGTCCAGGGCACTCACATCTACATGGCTCCATGAAAACACAGGCTAACCCAGCTCACCTGGGCTGTCACAGAGGAGAGAGACTTGGAGGTGGGGGCTTCGAGCACCAGCTCTGGGGTCCTGGGGGTCTGGGACTCGGAAGGATCTCGGGACGAGTTGGCTGACAAGGGAGGAGTTAGACAGAGCCAGCAGTCACAGGGTCTTAGAGGAGACCCAGGGATCCCTCGGTTGTTCCCTTCCCCAAAATGCCTCCTTTCACTGACTGCAAAGGTTTAAATACCACCACTAAGGCTTCTTTCTTCCTTGGGGTCTTGAACTTGTTGGGTCTTTTTGTGGGGATTCAAATTATCCAACCTACAATAAAAGAGAGGGAAGAAAGATGGGAGGGAAGGAGGAAGGAAGGAGGTAGGAAGGGACAGAAGGGCCTCTTGAATTAGGAGGAGTGTCTACTGGTGGCCCACTGTCTCTCCTTTCCTCCTCCAAACCTTTTCAGCTCCTTTGGGGTGTTTCTTCCCCCCTTCATTTGCAAGTTCCTTCCAGGCAGGGGCTCTCTCTCCTCCTTTTTCTCTATTTGTGTCTCCAGTGTTTACACATAGTAGGTGCTTTAGCACCTTAGTAGGGTGCTGTGTTGAACAGTTTTTGACTGTGTGATGAACCACTTCTGGTGGCTCTCATCACCCAGGCTGGTCTTCTCGGTCGCCATCCCTACTTCCCCACCCATTTCCCCTCCCTGTTGCACAGTGGGCCCCAAGGTTCTCTCTTAGACCCTCTTCCCCGTACTTTCTCCATCCTCTATCAATGATCCACCTGCTCCCATGAGTTCAGTTCCATCTCTGTGGTGACAATGACTCTCAGACCTTTGCACCAGTCATAGTCTCTTGCCGTCTTCAGGTTGCCATCACCAAGTGCTCTTTGGTAGTTCCATGGTCATCTCAAGTCCCTGGATTCACACCTTCACGTTGCCCATCTCTCTAATTTCTCTCTCTCTGGTGAAGACCCCTCCCCCTCACACCCAGCAGTCCCCCAATTTGCTCTCACTTACCCAGCACTTCTGACCACTCAGAGCCAGATCCTGCCGGGTCTCCAGGGACAGTGTCTCCCTCACCCACCCCGCTTTAAGCACCACGGGAGCGCTGCAGACGTCCTTAACTGGTCTCCTTCCCTCCAGCGTTCACCACCACCCCCGCCCCCCATCCCAGTCCAAATGGACTTTGACCAACGGCTACGAGTCAGGGACGGGTCTGAGCAGGTCAGACTCCCAGCCTTTCCAAGATCAAATACGGTGCCTCTGGCCTTTGAAGCCCTTCCCAGTCTGACTCCAGTGACCTCCTCAGACTGACTCACTCACATATTCTACATTCGAGCCAGCCTAGCCCACATCCTGTGTTCCCATGGAGAGTTTATCTCTTAGCTTCATGCTTGTACCCCAAGGCCAGCCCAGAAATGCAGAACCGACTGTCAATCACTTCCATCCTCCAAGCTGGATGAAAGCCAATTGGTGACTTTTTTCCTCTCCTCTTTTAGTGACCACGCTGCTCTTATCGATGTTTTTTCAGATAAATTCACTTTTTCTTCAACCTTTTTTTTTTATTTGAATTCATCCTGTCCTTTGGGAGGTCACACAAGATTTCTGTTTTATTGGAATTTTCTTTTCTTTTTAAAAATTTATTCACTTTTTTAACAATCAGGTTCAAATTCTCTCCTTCCTTCAAGCCCCTCCCTTACCTATGGTGAAGGCAAGAAATATGATACCATGATATACTGGAAGTCATATAAAAATCTCCATATTAAGCATGTATCAAAAAAAGCAAGAAAAATAAAATTTTTTAAATTTTATTTTTTTATACTGAGTGCTTCAGTTCTCTCTCTGGAGGTGGATAGCATGAATTCTTTGGGATCGTCTTGGATCGTTGTACTGCCAAAAGGAGTCATCATTCACAGTCGATCATCATATAACATGTTGCTGTTATTGTCTACAATGTTCTCTGGTTCTGCTCACTTTCCCTTGCATTAGTTCACACAAGTCTTCCCAGGTTTTTCTGAAACCATCCCCCCTCATAATTTCTTATATCAGCTTTATGGGGATTTTCAAAAAATTCTAAAAAGTAATTATCCTCTACTTTCCTTTGTGGGTTATCCACATCTGAGTGCTAAACATACAAAGATTAAAATGAAACAATGACTCCTGCCCACAAGGAGTTCATTTTCTACAGGAAGTATCCCTATATACAAACATAGAAGGAAATACACAATAATTTGAGGAGAGGGAGAGAGAGACAAAGACAGAGAGAGACAGAGAGAGAGAGAGAGAGAGAGAGAGACAGAGACAGAGAGAGAGAGAGAGAGAGAGAGAGAGAGAGAGAGAGACAGAGACAGAGAGAAAGACAAAGACAGAGACAGAGACAGAGAGAGAGACAGACAGACAGACAGAGACAGAGACAGAGAGAGAGAGAAAGACAAAGACAGAGACAGAGAGACAGAGAGAGAGAAAGAGAGAGGGAGAGAGACAGAGAGAGACAGAGCCGAAGAGAGATACTTTGGTCATTGTTTTTGAAGACTTCCAAGTTGTCTTTTAGACTAGTTGGACCCGTTCACAAGCAATAGTGCAGCTGTTTCTCCATTGCCCTTCCATCACCATCTTTTGTCACATTTACCAATTTTCAAAGTTTTTCTCTTCAGTTTTCTTGCTGTTGGTGCTTTGAAACCATCTTTCACACGGTTCTCGATAGTTTTCAGTTCACTAGAAAACTGTCATGGCTTCACATCTCTCAGGGCATGATCCTTGGGCTTAATTGTTTGTCAATGTTCTCTTAGTCTTAAATTTCAGATCTTAACTAAGAGATTTGATGCAAAGATATTTCGCAAGCTAATGTTTGCCCTTTTGTCCTGGACACATTGGATAAAAACTTTAATATGTGGCAGTAGAATTTCACCTTTTGTGGAAACCTTTCTCTTATTCCATTAATACAGCTTAGTTGTTTGAGGCCCCTCCTTTACGTGACTGTTTTTAAAGAGCTGGTCTTTTATCTTGAGCTTTGGCGCTGGAGACTGTTTCTCCCTCTAAGGGGCTGCTCACAGATGGGGCAGGGTGATCCCAGGGAAGAAAAGACATGAGATTCAAGCCAGGCGATGTTGCCGCTCGGCCAGATTCATGTGGGGAGAAGGCCGAACGTGCCCACCCGCATGGGACTGTAGCTCCAGTTACTGCAGTGATCCTTACCACCCCCACCCCACCATGGGGGGAAAGCAGTGTTTTGCAACAAAGCAGGTGTGACCCAGAGGCGGTCACTTCTCTGCTGAGCCTCAACTTGCTCCACATTTCGGATACTCTGCAAGACGAGACGTGCTGTTCTTTGTCCTATGGGATAGACTGAGTGACAAGAAAATGGCCCAGCCCTGGCTTAGGGAAAGGTCCTGGTAGCCAAGCTGCCCAGGGGACAGAGCAGGGCACTGCCCAGGGGCCCTGGAGAGTGGCCTTTTCTTTAGGTGCAGGTTGGGTGGGTGCCTCTGGCGTGCCTTCTGGTTTAGAGATTTTGTGGTTCTGTGATGATGACTCCTCAAGTCCAGTGTGGCCCGAAGGCTCCATCTTTGGGATTTAGGGGAGAAGGGAGTTAGATGGGGGGGTTTCCTGAAGACTGGGCGAGTGAGGTCCTGGTATGGGGGGATGGGCATTCACCTCCAGTGCTGCTGGGAACCTCTCTCCAGAGCCGGCTGAATTCCTGAAGACTATGGGGCACAGTCTTCGGCAGGCAGGTTCCTGGAAGTGCTGGCTTGGGGGGGAGAGGACAATGCACCCAGGTCCCCAGAGCTACAGACTTAGCCATGATCTAGAGGGAACCTGGCCTCGATTTGCTTATGATGTGCGTTATTCTCACAGAGCATGCCTGAAGGGGAGGACCAGGTGGGAGCACCCCCTAGAGCAGGGCCCAGGGAAATGGCCACGGTGGACTCGAAGGTCTCGCCCTTCAAGACAGGAAAGACGAGGGACACACAGGGGTAGTGAGTACTGTCTTGGCCACTCCTTGGAGGGGCACCCCTGTGGCGTATGTATTGGAGAGTACCTGGAGCCAGGTGCAAGACCATCCCCCAAGCACCCATTGTCCACCCAGGCCAGGAAATGCTTCCAAGCAAGGTCCTCTCTTCCTCTTCTTTGCAGGATGGCCACTTTCTTAGCTCGAACCATGTTCCTGGGCTTTGCCTCTGAGACTATGGCCCCAGCTCCCTGTGGTTGGATTTATGACCTAAGCTTTGCTACTCTCCTCTCCCAGCCCAGACGTCCCCTTCTCTATTCTTTCCTCTAAGTTCTTTCCTAAGTTGTTTTCAGGCTTTGAGCATGTCTAATGTGGCTAGGCTTCCAGAGCACTTTGCAAGAAATGAGTCATGTTCTCCTCACAAAAGTCTGATTTCCCCATTTAAGAGGGGGAACTGAGGCACTCTGAGTCTAGGTGCTAAGTGTGTGAGGTTAGATTTGAATTCGGGTCTTGCTGATGCAGGCAGGGCCCAGCCCTCATGGTCCGAGTGTGGTGATTAGGGCTGCAGCTGAGGCTCCATCCGGGCCCTGTTCTGCCTCTACTCCCCCCAGCCATGGCATAATGGGTGCCTTTAAGCCGATTTTGTTGGTTGATTCTCTCTGTGTAGATGGCACCCACCTCCCTACTCCCTGCCTCACCACCTGCTAGACAGCTCTGGTCCACACCTCTGGCTCCCAGCATCCAGCCTTGTAACAGATTGCATCATTGGAAGAAAAGCACCCGGAGGACAGGACCTGGCTTTGCTTCCTCCAGGTATCTAGCCCGACCTCTGGTGAATGTTGAGAAAACGCTTGCCGATGGGTTGATTGACATTTGATTACTCAGTGTTTGTTGAATTGAATTGAAGACAATCTGGAACTGGGAGTGCCTGGGCCATGAAGTGGCATCATTGGTTTCTCTGGCCGGGTGGGCCAGGCACCTTGGGGTGGTTTCCCTGGATAGTGGGCTTTGATCTGAACTGATGGAGTCCGTCTTTCTGTCTGTGCTGCCCAGCGGGGGACCCCTGAGGCAGCTGCAGTGTTGGAGCAGGTGTGTCTTCACACCAGCATGAGCCCTTGGCCCCCAAGACCTTGGGCTGCAGAGCGGGGCAGACACAAGCCACTGTTCTGATCCAGCCAGGTCGCATTTTGGGTCCAGTCTTCAGACATTCACGGCGGGGTGGGGGTGGCATAATGAGGAGAGCCCTGGATGGGACGTCAGGGGACCAGAGCGCTAGTGCTTGGTCAGAGTTCTCCTACCCATCCTATGGGCCTGGAGCTGCCTTGGGGATTTGACCCAAGAAGGGCCTTACAGAGCACCTTCCAAGGGGCAGCACTGTCTGACCAGGGCCAGGATACGATCACTTCAACCACTGTGAGGCACAAGAGGAGTCTAGTGTGGAACAGCCCCGCCAGGCCTGGGCCATCCTGGCAATTCAAAGGAAGAAGCGTTCAATGCTAATACTGGTCCCTTGGTGAACTGGCTCTGCAGAGGTCCATGCAGATGACCTGGACACGCCAGACGGCTTCCATCTCGGCCAGGCTTGGGGGCCAGGGGCCCCTATTGGCTGGGCCTCCAGGGACAGACTGCTAACTTCTCTGATCTCAGGTCCTCAAGAGTAAAACCAAGATAAGGCCAGCACCCACTTCACACATCAGCTGCAGGGTTAAAAATGCTTTCCACCCCAAAACTGTGACGGGAGGGTCAGTTCTGATGGGGGCCACAGAAGTGGGGATCTCTTGCCACAGAACCTGCTCTTTTTCCTGGAGGCCCTGTTAGTTTTGTCTTCTTCTATCCAGGTACCTGGGGGTTTCCTGTCCTTTAGTCCCCCACCCCCTCCCGTTTCATGGGAGCCCTGGACCTCCATCCCTCCTGGATTCCCAGGCCAAGCCTTGATGAGGGGTGCCCTGGCCCCATGAGGCTGAAGACCCTATGGGCAGGTCCTTGGTCTTGTCCCTCTGGAGCCTGGTACACCAAGGACCCTGGAAGGAGCCCTGGGTCCTTTGTGGAGGCGACACACTCAGGCAGGCTGCCCAGATCGCTCTCCTGATACCCTGGCACTTGACTCTCTTGCCTATGGACAGGTCCCTTGTTCCAGAGTATTTTAGGGGTGCACAAACATTCTGAAATTTGGTGAACCTTCTCTAGTAAATAAAGGAAAGAAAGGGGCTTGTTTTGGGGGCCCAGAAGACAGAAGCAAAAAGCTGGGGCTAGGAGGAGATCAGAACTGCCCTTGCCAGCTAGTGGCTATATGCATATCTGGGGCTCCTTCAGGGGTCCTGGGCTCTCCCCACATCAGCCCCTTTAGGTGCTGACTCGTGATTCCTAGAACCAGCTCCTCCTGGCTCCTGCTCTGTGCCAGCTTGGCTTTCATGGAGGGCACCGAGTGTGGGAGTGTCATGCCAGCCTCAGGCAGGGAATAACATCCAAGCATATCCCTGGGTCTGCCCAGGCCAGAAGCAGGGACCAGACCTCGGAGACCAGAGAGCGGACAATTCGGGAATTCCAGCCAAGCTCCTCAGTCTGAGGACAGCCTCCCCGCCCTGGCAGGAGGAAGGCGGTGGGCACCCCCGATTGAGGGGAGGGACAACCGGTCCCCCTTCAAACTCCTGGCTTTGGGTGGAGCCTCTGCAGGATCTGGGGGCATGGGGGGATCCAGAAGGGGAGCAGGCACTTGGCAGGGCCTGTATAACATAGTGTTCCTGACCTATTCATTTTCATCCCTCTGATTATTTCCAGGCTAAAAGGCAATGAGTCTTTGGGTCTCTAAGCTGACTCCCGGGGGGCAAACTCCCTGGACTTCCCAGAGGAGGCTCAGGATGGGGGCTCAGGGCCTTTTGCCATCTGGGTACATCCACAAATCTCCTCAGCCCTTGGTCATGAAAGGGTGCTGCCCTCTAGGGAGAGGCGGAGCTGAGAGAGACAAAGCCGGGGCACTGAGCCTCTGCCCAACAAGTCAAACCGGTGGGCAGGATGAGGGTCTCTATGCAGCAGACTCTGGCCTAAGCCCTTGGGGGGGACAAAAAAGAAGGCAAGAAACAGGCAGGTTCCCAAAGAGCCCTAGGCCATGGAAGCCAGCGAATACAACCTGGGCAGGGTCTCTGGGAGGAGGCACTGGCGAGGCTTCTTGGCTGCCACTGGAAGGAAGCTGGGGTAGGCCAGGGGCAGAGGAGGCGGGCAGAGTTCCGGATGGAGGGAGAGGCTCAGACAGGGAGTGGACGCATATTCTCTCCTGGCCAGTGGAGGCCTCTCCAGGCCAGACCTTTTGCTGAACAACGATGGATAAGAAGCCATTCCTGCCGCCCTCTGGTGGTTAAACTCACAGGGAAACCTGCGGGCCTTGTCATACATCCCTCTATAGGTCACTATTTCCGTGTGTTGTGGACGAGAAAAGCAGGGCCCCGGCCTTGGCTCGCTTCTTTTGTGACTGGAGGCCCCACCCCCATCTATCAACTGAGGGGCTTGGGCATCTGGGGGGTCACCTGGAGACCAACCCGGCGCTGGCCATTGTACAGGCAGAGGCTAGGAATGATTCTTATCTTCTTAAATAAAGTTGTGTTTTTCGAAAGGTAAAAGGGTTCTCCCAGGCCACAGACCCTCGTGGGCCCGCACTCCTGGGCTGCATGCTCCATGGCCTGTTCCATGTGGGCCCCCCTGCAGAGTCCCTCTGGATCCGCTCATGGCGGAGGGAGCCGATGAGGAGCAAGGATGCAGCTGAGCCTTGGCACACTTTCCCCACATTTTCCTTCCCATTTCTCAAGTGCCTGCGGGGTTGGCATCTTTGTATTTCAGCGCTCTGCCTTTGGCTAGCTTCTGGGAGGGGTGGTCGGCATCTGGAGATACCCCTGCCATGAGGGGCACAAGCTCTCGGGCAGGGTCCCTGGCCTCCAAAGGTTCTGCCTCTGAATAGTGCCAGACTGGCATTAATGTGAGACCTCTAGGAACCCACATTTCTGCAGACCCCTGCAACATAGTCTCCTTTGTGGTTGTCCCCGGGCGATGGATGAGGAAACTGAGGCCGAGAGGGGCTGGGAGCCTGGGGGCGTCTTGCAGGGCCCCTTCGACCCTTCGGGCTTTCTCGCCACTCATTGGCTGCCCAGGGTTACTCAGCTCTCCTGGGGGGCTAGCCACAACTATCGGGGGGTAGACTTTCTTTACTGTGGCCCTCTTCCCCGGGGAGGGGCTGTGAGCATCAGTGAAGCCGAGGGCCCAGAAGGCGATTGGATTGCGCCACCTGGTGGCATTGCCCAGGATTCCCGCTAACCCTAACCTAGCCCAGATGCTGCCCATTAACACGGCCAACCCAGGACTGAGCCCCAGGAGACCCCAGGGCCGGAGCGAGCGTGGACATGGCCAGTGGCCAAGCATCCCTGTTCTGTCACCATCCCACCCTTCCTTGGATCGTCTGCGAAGGGAAGCCCATGCCTTTGGGGGACAGCAGCAATGAGGGTCACAGCGAAGTATTGGGAGCTTTTTCCTGACCCCAAATTGTCCTCTTGGTGACTCCCCCCATTAGGGCTGCTCAGGTGTTTCATGTCATGATTCTTCTTGACCCTATTTGGGGTTTCCTTGGCAAAGATCCTGGGCTGGTTGGCCATTTCCTTTTCCAGTTCATTTTACAGATTAGGTAACTGAGGCAAACAGGGTAAAATGACTTTCCCAGGGTCATCTAGCTAGTAAGTGTCTGAGGTCAGATTTGAACTGATGAAGATGAGTCTTCCTCATTCTGGACTGGTGCTCCAACCTCCTCTAGGGAAATAAGCATTTATTTCTAGAAGATGCCACAATGGACAGAACACCAGGTCCGAGTCTGAAAGACCAAGTGAAAATCTGGTCTCAGAGCCTTGCTTGTTGGTAACTGCAGATGGCTCGTTTCTCCTCTGTTTGCCTCAGTGACTCCATCTGTTAAATGAGGATAATAACAGACCCTACCAGACCAGGATTGCTGTGAGGATGGAATGAGCTCCCAGTTGAAAAGTGCCCAGCCTGGTGTTGCCTGTTGTTCTAGTGATGTTAATGATGGTCATTGTGTGACCGGGCACTCTGCTCAGCTCAGGACAGACCTAGCTCAGAACCCTCATCCCTCGAACCCTTCCACCCCTCTTCCCTTGAGCCCTTCCACCCCACATTCCCTCATATCTCTGAAGGCGGCAACCCCAGTTCCATAAGGAATTGGTCATCCAGCCAGTCTATACACCCCAGTGTCCTGGGGTGAGTTATCACCTCCATTTTGCAGGTGAAGAAACAGAGGCCCCAGGTGTTAAGTGATACATCCAAGCTAGGAAATAGCAGGAGCCAAGTCCAAGCCCAGGTCTTCCTGCTGCCAAGCCCGGCGGGCTGTGCTTGACTCCATGGGTCTTTTCTGTGCAAGGCTTGCTGCCACTCAGATGCCAGGAAGCTAGCAAGGAAGGAAAGCTGAGGACCCGGAGTTTGAGAAGCCTGGAGGCCCTGACCCTAACCACTGGCCACAGGTAAAGGGCAGAGCTGCTCCATTCTTCTTTGCTGACTGTTGACAAACTGTGCAGGATGGAAGCTACGCATATGGCTCATCGGGGCTGACCCCAGGGAGATGCTCAGGAAGGCAGTGCTGGAGCACCATCTGGTCCTTGTGCCAGTTTGGCCCCTGACCCATCTACCACCTAGGATCCTGAAAGACCTGAATCCCAAGCAAGGGGCTCCCAACAAAGGACAAGGGTTGTCCTAAGTCTCCCAAAAGGGAAGGGAATAAAGACTGTAAATTAGAAGTGACCTAAAATCCTGCCACAATTCTGCAATCTGGTATTAGAGGGATGCTTAGTTTACAAGTGGAAGCGGCAACAGTGACAGCGACAGCACAGCCATCCTGGCTTCATCCAGAGCAGGGCAAGGATGAGGATGATGGCAAGCATTTGTACAATGTCCTGAGGCTTCCAAAGCCCTTGGCATGTTTTACTGTTCATCCTGAGGTCCTGCAGACCCCGCCTTGCTTCCTTAGAATTGACAGGAGCTCTGGATCAGCTTGGGCTTCCCTTAGGGGATTTTGAGGCTGACTCTTCAGAGTAATTCCAGGTGTGTAACAGGAGGGCTTCAGTCACAAGTAACAGCACTGGGAGCACCAGTTCAGCTCATTTCAACTGAATTCATCTCAGCATCATTTCTCATTGACCTACTAGCAAAACAGCCCCCACCTTCAAGTTTACGTCCTATTGGGGAAGGATGAATCACATACCAGACACAAAAATTCAGTAGACACAAAATAAGCACCAAGTGTCTACCTTCAAGACAGCATATCTACAAGCTAGATGGGGGGGGGGGGGTAAATCAGAGACAAGCTCCAAAGGGAACCGTTCATGGGGCAGGGAAAACTTC
Organism: Macrotis lagotis; assembly: GCF_037893015.1. Classification (NCBI taxonomy): domain Eukaryota; kingdom Metazoa; phylum Chordata; class Mammalia; order Peramelemorphia; family Peramelidae; genus Macrotis; species Macrotis lagotis. The sequence goes on along the minus strand of NC_133661.1, from coordinate 1,707,322 downwards.
CTTTGGGTAGAGGATGGAATTCTTCAAGCAGAGACTTGCAGGGAGATCATACCTGGTAAGGTCCCAATGTGAACACATCCTTAAGGTTTAAAAATGGCAAGTGCTGAGGCCCTTTCCAGTTTCTGAACAGACAAAGGCGTGAGTCTTTCTCTTTTCTATTGGGGTTGACTGCTGAGGCAAGTGAGGGGAGTGAGCCCCAAGAGAAGCTCTGCTCCCATGAAGGAGGAGGCAGGGAGCCATGTACAGGAGCCCACTCAGGACTATCAGTTCAGTGGAGGGTGGACAACGGGGCTGCTCAATGTGACTCCCCAGAACCACCTGCTGTTTACAGGAAATTCTATAGTGGATCCAACACTAAATCCTTCTGATATTCCAGGACAAGAGACCGGCAGACCAGCATTGCTTTGGTATCTCAATAAAACTCCAAACTCCAAAGGGATGCTTCCACTTGGGGGAAGACCTTGATGGATAATGTTGGGGAAGACACAGACAAGGATCACCCAGGATGGCCAGATGTGGAAGGGGCTTGATCTGCACTGGAGAGATACCAGTCCACAGAAGGATCACAGGTCCATTGGATCATTTTAGCAGGAATCATTTGTGGAATCTTAGTTAAGCAGGACACTCAAGTCACCAGAATCTGTCCTTCTCCATCTGTTCTTAATTATGGGTTCCATTTTGATTTCTTGTTGGTTTGCATTTCTATGATTATTTTGCCTCTCCTTTGCCCAAGGTCATTTTAGAGATATGTATTTTTAAATGGTGGGTGCTCCCAGAAGGACTTCTCTGACATTGCCTGAAAAGCCAGGGTTGGTAAGAAATGGTCACTTGGACCATAAGGCTCACCTTCCTAAATAGAACAAAGAGCAGCAGACCACAGCTGGGGACTGGCAGCTGTGGGACAAAGCCAGATGCTAGCCTCTAATTATCCAGGAACAGTCTTTTTAAAGAGTCTCTGATTACAGGGCTGAGCCTTCTGTGTTCGGAGGATTAGAGGCTCTCTCACCACATGAGACAATGAAGAATGATTTGGATGCCTCCAAAGTAGAAGGGCCTCCCAGTCAGAAGTTGTCATCAGCACGCCTTGGGACCAGTCCCCATGGTCTGTGGTCGCAACTCCTCTCAATGTTCTGGAGTTTTCCAGCTTGGGATTAACTTGGCTAGCAGATGGGAGCGGGATGTAGAGGACAGAGAGAGGGGGTGAAATGGAGGATCTGTCTGAGAGCTCAAGCGTCCTAGGAGGTCTTCCTTCCTGGGCCAGCTGTGGCTCCTGACTGGCCTCTGCTCCCAGGAAAGCCCTTCTGAGGCCTTCTTTAGGGTCCTGCCAGCTAGGAAGGGTCTGCTATGTGGGGAAGCAGGAAGTTCTCCCACTCTCAAAATCCCTTTTCATAGCTCCAAACCCTTAGTCCTTCCTCATCTTCTCCAGTCTTAAAAGTCTCCTTGGGACTCTCCTCAACCTCCCTTCTTCTCTTCTCCACTTGGGTTTGTGTCTATCTCCTAGAACATTATTGTACCCAGTGCAATAGAGGCTTGAGCAGAAGCTCCTCCAGGTCTGATGACTGAGCATTGGCCTTGAGGGTCATCAGAAGATCCATTCAAGACCTAGTTCTGACATCTCTTGTCTGTGTTCCTCAGCAAGGAACAGCTCCTCTCACCCTCAGTTTCCTCATCTGTAATTTGAGGGGTTAATAATACAGACACTCCCTCTTATGTATAAGGTGCTTGCAAACCCCAGTAGGTTGTTGAAGGGCTAGGATTGTTCTGGGTTAGCGTGCCAAGTTGTTGTGAGGACAGTACTATATAAACCACCGTGGGCCTTCACATGCGAGCGCTGACTATGAATCTCCAGATTAAAACCAGATCTAAGGGCTGGGGCAATGGTGGATAGAACACTGGGCCTAGAGTTAAAGCAGATCTGAGTGCAGATGTGTCCTCAGACACTTACTAGCTCTGTGAGTGTCCAGGTCACCTAATCCCTGTTTGCCTCTGTGGCTCAACTGTGAAATAGGGATACAATAGAAAAGGAAATGGCAGATCACTCTAAGGGCTTTGCTAAAAAAGCCTCATGGATAAAGTCCATGAAGTCATAGAGATTTCTACACAAATGAACAATACTGGAGTAAAGGTTGGATTGGGCTCAAGGGATCAGCCAACCTAACCCTTCCTTCACAATTTGAACCCTGGTGGGGTCACAGGGCCCCAGGGAAGCACCTGGCTTCTACCTGAGGAGTAGGCAAGGCCTACAGGTTCCTATTCTGAATGACGCAAAGGGACTCTGCCTAGAGAAGACAAAACCCTCTGACTGCCTGCCTGCAAGGCTCTGAGAAAGGCTCCTCCATGGGGCTGAGTTCTGGGGCCAATGAGAAGTGTGGACAAAGAGAAACCCCCCAAGAGTTCAGGGACCTCGGAGCATGTGCCTGGTTCCCACAGCACGTGGATTCCAGAGGTCTAGGGAACAACTGGGCAGTGATACGATCAGCCCCCATCTCCCCCACCTTGAGCCCCGCAATGTTTACTGGGAACATCTTCTCTGAAACCAGGCACCATCCAGGTCTAATCCCAAGCCAAAACACAGTCCTCTGGACTAAAAGAAAAGTGAATATTGAATATCCCATTTGTGCCATATTCACGAGAAAAGAAAAAGGGCAGTGGAGTGAGCTGCTACCATAGAAACAGAGCCTTGTGGAAGGGATGCCTCCTACATCCCTGACATGCTGCCTCCATTGCTGGTGGAACAAGAAGGGGCAGACGGATCCCTGCATCTGAAAGGGGAGATGACCAGACAGTCTGAGATAATATTGACAAAGCACTTTCCAAGCCTTAATACATGATAATTCTAGCTATCATCATCATTATCCTCTTCATTATTATTATCATCTCGATCATTATTCACACCAGAGGTGTGAGTCTTCCTGACCATGCCATCCACACAGGCCTTGCCAAGCCCTTTTCAGGGCTGCTCATCTCCCTGCAGCATGTACCTGATTCACCCGACTCTTACCTTTGACTCCAAGAAGTTGTGGTGTGGGCAGCAGCCACACTCCAGTCAAACCATCTCTGGCTAAGGCAGGGTAACTGTCAGGGCACAAATCTATGCATGAGTTAGGGGATGTCCTCCCCAAACATGTGAAGATTTCCCCAGGCAGAATAAGTGAATGAGAACAATTTGATCCAACAGCCATGAATAGCGACCAAAGCAGGTTCTGGAGAGTGCTTAGAGCTTGGTCTGACATGGAGGATGTCAAGGTCATCCACTGTACCTGGGGCCATCACCAGTCGTCTTGGCTTTTGTCCAGCCTCTAGACTTTAATAACTCTGGAAGAGAGTTGTTACTGATGGTGTACAGTTCTGCCTCACTTAAATCCGATTCATGAGCAAGTCAAGACAACATCTGTGATGTTTTTGGTCCTCTTTGAAAATAAAAGACAGCAGTAGTTGCAGTAGTAATAGCAGCAGTAGTGGTAGTAGTGGTGGTGGTGGTGGTGGTGGTAGCCCATGTAGGTTTCTACTTTCTGACCATCTCTTCAGTCAATATTTTCTCTGAGAATCGCAGAATTTCAGAGTTGGCAGGGACCCAAGGGTGTTCTAGTCTATTCACTATCTTGTGCTGAACTCAGACCTGAGGATATAAGTACCCAAGATGAAAGAAGCCTGACTCACAAGGATCTTCCATTCCAAGGAGACAGACAACAAGGAGAGATACAGATCTGTAGGAATGACTGATCACAACCACATGAAAAAAGACTCCAAATTATTAATAAACCTAGAAATGCAAATCAAAAGGACCCTGTGGTTCACCTCTCATCTTATGAATTGGCAAAATGACAAAAATGGCAGCTGTCAACGTTGGAAGGATTGTGCTGAGATAGGCACACTAATGCATTGCTGGTGGAGCTTTTTAATGCTACCATTTTGGACAAACAATTTTGAATTATGGAAATAAAGTGACTAAACAATCCACACCCTTTGAACCCCTTACTGAGCTGAGTTTATACCCTCAAGAAAGCCATCAGAAGGGGAAAAAAGTTCCCATATACTCCGCTTTTTCGTCCTTGCATTACATTGCTTTGTTTTCTTTTTTATTTCTTTTTTAAGTTTAATTTTTTTCCATTTACATACATAGTTTTCAACATTAATTTTTGGGAAGATTTTGAGTTCCTAATTTTTCCTCCTCCCTTTTTTCTCTTCCCCCTCCCCATGACAGCAAGTAATCTATCAGAACTTTTGAAAAAGAGTCAGGAGTCAGAGTTGAATTAAAAACAAAAGCCCATTGTGGTCCATTACTGTGCTATAAGAAATGATGGGTGTGATGAATCCAGGGAGACCTGGGAAGAGCTACGTGAACTGTAGCTAAGTGAGATCTGCAGAGCCAAGAAAACAATCCCCCATAACCACAAGGAATAAAATGCCAAGGACAAATATGAACTAAAAAATTTTAAAGATATAGTAGGATTCAAATGAAGAAAGATGAGAGGATGCCAAGGTGTCATACATGGTTCATGGCTTCAAACTTTGTCAATGTATTGATCATTTGTGCTGGTTATTTTCTTTTTCCTCTCTAATAAACCTTTTGTTCCATGGAATGGTTCTCAGGGAGGAGGAAGGCAGATACATTGTCTGGTGATTTAAGAAAAAATAAAATATTATGAAAAACATGCTTAAATTTAAAAAATTACTGAGTGTAGCTGGTAGCCCACCTTTAGTATCTTTTTTTCTTTAGCAGTCCACATGTCTCCATCTTTTCTATAAACAAAATATAAGACTTGCAAGTCAAATGACTTGCAAAAATCTAAGAAAATTAAAAATACAGCATTCCCTTGTGTTATCAGACAGAACCATGTCATAAAAGGAAATGGGGTTATTCTGGTGTGGTCTGTCCCCCTTTCTTCTTTCCTTCCTTCCTTCTGTCCTTTCCCCCTTTGTGTTTTTTTAAAGCTTTATTTCAAAGTGTTTTTATTTGTTATCATTCTGATCTTGGCAATATTTCCATATGCAAATAAAAACAGTAAAAGAGAATTGGATAGGAAACTATGACTTCCCATTATGTAGAACTTGGCTTTTAAAAGAATATTAAAATTCAGCAAATTAGTTCCAAAGTTGTCTTGCTAATCTATGTCTCTCATATCCCTTCTGTTTTCTTCTGTGGATTTAAAAATGTTTCACTGATGCTTTTTTTATTTTAGGCATCACTATTACTGACCCTCTCCCTAAACTTTCTCCCTTCCATCCCATGTGGAATCCCTCTTTTATAACAAATAATCATAGCCAAGAAAAACAAACTCACCCATTGACTGTGTCTGAAAACATTCTTTTGTGTCTTTAGTCCAGTGCTTTTCTAGTAGGAGGTGGTCAGTGGCTTTTAGCATTGTTCTGCTGAAGGTGTGGCTGAACATTATATTGATTTCTTTTATAGATCTTATAGTCATTGTTCTTCTGCATCCAAATAATTTATCCTAGGTTTCTCTGAATCTGTCTCTTTTGTAATTTTTTATGGAATGATAATATGTCATTTCATTAATATAACATAATTTGACTAATCATCTCACAAATTATGCTTTCAATTCCTTAATACAAGTGCTTCTATGAATATTTTTGTATTTTGGGGCCCTTTTCCTTTTTTAAAGATCTTTTGGGGCTATAAGACTAAGGATGGTACCCCTGTTAAAACATTGTTCTAAATTTCTTTCCAAAATGCCTTAACCAATTCACAATTTTTATTAACATTTCATTAATGAATTTCTCCTTTCATATCCTTCCAACAATTATTTTCCTTTTTAATCATCTTTGCTATTCTAATGGATGTGATATGAATCATAAGAGTTTAATTTGCATGTTTCCTATCAATAGCAATTGGTAGTATTTTTTCTTATAGTTGTTGATAGTTCTTTTCTGGAAACTGTTCATAATTTTTGACCATTTTATCTTTGGGGAATAATTCTTATTCATATAAATTAAAATCTATCCTCTATGCATCTTGAAATTAGACTTTTTCAGAGAAAGCTCTGCAAAGATTTTTCCTAGTTAAATATTTTTTTCTAATTTGAGCTGCATTGATTTTGTTTACACAAAACTTTTCATTTTCATGTACTAAAAATTGTCTATTTTATATCCTATGAAGCTTTTCACCTTTGTTTGTCCAATAAATTTTTCCTTAGCTATAGTTGTTGGAAATGTCTTCTTACTTCCCAAATTTGCTTATTGTGTTCATTTATAGCTAAGTCCCATATCTATTTGGTGCTTTTGGTGATCTATATGTAGTGAGATATTGTTTCAACTTTCCAGGGATCAACTTTTTCCTGGTAAAAATCCAATTTGACTATAATATAAAATCTTTTTTTTGTATGCTGCTGTATCCTTTTTGCTGATATCTCTAATGAATAGCAATATTAAAATACGGACTATATAAGTATTCATTTTCAATTTTGTTTCTGGTTTTGGTATTAAGACAATATATCATAGAAAGAATTTAGTAGGATTCCTCCTTTTTCTATTATTGGAAAGAAAATTTCATTTAAGTTGTTTTGTTTATATTTCATTAATAAAATTGTTTTTAACAATTCCTTTTATTTTTTCTGAATTTTTTGGTGAATTTTCCTTTTAGTATTATATTGGCAATTAAGATTTTCCTCTCATTTTCAGAAGAATAGCCATTTTAAAAAAAACCTCATATTCTTATTTATTAATTCAATTTTTTAAAAATGCTTTTAATTGTGTTTATATCTTTGATTTTCCTATTTTTTTATTTTTGTCTGTAATTTAGGTTTGTTAATCACTTGGCTTTCCAATTTTTAAGTGGATGTGTCAATGTATTCTTCCTTTTTTTTCTTTTGTTAAAAAAATATTTAAAGATGTAAAATTTCCCCTAAGGACTTTTATGAAAACATGCCAAAGGTTTTGTTATGTTGTCTCATTGTTGTCATTTTGTATGATGAGATTATGAATGCTTCTTATGATGTGTTCTTTGACCCAACACATCTTTAGGCTTAAATTTTTTGGTTTTCGTTTGTTTGAACCCTTCAAAATTCCTTTAACATTTTTACATCATACCATACTATACTATAACATATGGTCATATGTTATGACCATAACATACATTATGGTCAATAAAGAATGTATTTGATATCCCTGATTTTCCACTGTTAATGAGGTTCTTACATCCTGGAAGGCAGTCAGTTTTTTGTAAAAATGCCATCCACAATTTTAATTTTTTGGGGTTTTTTGACATATGTAATTAAGAAATACACACATTTCTATTCCTTCCTTGCCTTTTAGTTCTATTTCCTAAGTCTATAATCCCTCATACTATGCTCCTGGATAAGCTTTAAAGGGCGCATATTCTAGATAAACATAGAAGAACAGCTAGCAATTACCTTTTGGATCTGCTGCTAGGAAGAGTTCATAACTAAACGTCAGACAAAGTGGATCCCCCAAAATGGACAATTTTGATTAAAAGGTTTTACACAAACACATTTAAGGGAATAAATAAATGCAGGAAAAATGACCTTGCAAAACCTGTAAGAATACAAATCCTTCCCCAATGGATAAATTGCCAAAGGATGAAGTTCCTTTGTTCTCAGATGAAGGAATTAAAACTTCTATATTTAAATGAAAATATGCTCTAAATCATTATTGATGAGAGAAATGCAAATTCAAGTAACTCTGAGATACCACCTCACACCCATCTGAATGGCCAATGTAAAAAAAAAAAAAAAGAAAAATGATCAATATTGGAGGGGATCTGGGCAAACTAGTTCGCTACTGCATTGTTGGAGTTGGGAACTGATCCAACTTTTCTGGAGAGCAATTTGGAACTACAGCCAAAGAGTAATAAAACTAGGCATACCCTTTGATCCAGCAGCACCACTTACTAGGTCTGTATCTGAAAGAGAGCATAGGAAAGGATAAAAAAATCCACATGTACCAAAATATTGATAGCAGCTCTTAAATTGGAAATTGAGGGGATGCCCACGAATGGGGGAATTGCTGAACAAATTATGGGATGTGATTCCCTAGACTCTTCTCACTGGTTTCTCCTTCTCCATATGTCTACACTCAGAGAACTGACAGGTGTCAGTCCCCAGGTATGTTCAAGGGTTAGATCTGTGGGCCTCAGGTCCCCATGAACTGACTCAGTTACAAGACTACTGTCTTCAGCCTCCCAGAACATCCTGGGCATTAACTCTTGGACTTCTCTTCCTTCTGTAAGGCTTAGTTGTTAGTCCCATTTATTACTGAAAGATGTCTCTGATAAGAGAACCCCAGACTTCATTTGGGAACTGGCCCCATCATTCCTTACATTATCCATCCCTCTACCTTCCTCAGTTACCATGTGTTTATTTATTCATGAAGATAGGCAGCCGTCCATGGCCTGACACCTCAAAATACTGGGTTCAGTTTGGACTCCTGTGGTCCTCATCCCCCAGCTTCCTCTGGGGCTGATATCTCAGAATGTCACTGGAAGATTTTATGGGTTTGAGTCTGTGCAGATAATCATAAAAGAGTCCCCAGTTCCTCTACTGGGATGCCAGGCAATAAATTGCAGGTCTGTCTGCCTGCCTGTCTATCTATCTACCATCTGTCTCTCATCATTCTATCTATCTTGCTGTCATCTATTCATCTTTCTATCTAGATATAGCTATGGCTATATGGAGATGTGTGAGTGTGTGTGTATGCAGGGTGTATGTATTTGTACATAGGCTGTGTCTGGGTATATAGAGGGTATATTTAGGTGCCTACACAGTGCAGGCATATTAGGCAAGGTATATGGATATAAAGACAACATGTCCCAAAAGTCTTAGTTCAGTGTCAACCTGTCCCAGACTGAAACTGCCCTGAGCTGTGGTCAACAGGAATAAGGGAGTTCTCGTTTTATTCCATCCCACCCTCAGTGCCAACCTCTGGAGGACTTGCTGTCACCAGGTCAGTGCAATTCTCCTTCCATCCTTGTGGGTAACCCTGAGGCCCTGCCCACCCCTTGTAGTAGCAGTTTCATCTCCCTCAGAAATGTAGTCAGATCTGTACCAACCTCCCCTCTGTATGGGTAGCCACACCTGTTTGTTCCAGGACTGTATAGACATCTGATGTCAGGTAGTTCTGGAAGTCTGAGACTCCCCTCCCCCAAAAGGGAGCTCCACTGGGGATGCTGAATGAGCAGCTCCCCAACATTCTGTGAGGTCCCCCATCATCTCAGAGACCCTAAGAATTATCCAGCTTTTTCAGGTTGGAGACTCCCCATTCCCCTGCCCCTTCCCTCCAAGGGAAATAGCCTTGGTATTGCAACCCCCTTCCCTTCCCAGGAGCAGGAGAGAGAGAGCACTAACCTCTGGGAAATCAGGGAAGGCTCCCAGTAGGTGGTGATTTATGGCCTGAGCCTTGAAGGACATCAAGGGTTCAGTCTTTGGGATTCAGCTTCTCTCAGTTTTATGGCAAATTATGTTCACCTTTGTTTCTTCTTTGTCTTTTTAGCTGAACAAGCTCCCAGGGCTTCTTCAGGCTCCTATTATTCTCTGCAGAGTGACTGTGAAGTCTCAGGTAACACCAAAATGTCTGTGTGTGTGTGTGTGTGTGTGTGTGTGTGTGTGTGTGTGTGTGTGCTTAAATTAAATTTATTTATCTTTTGAAATTTTTTGAAATTTTGAAATTTTTCCTCCAGCTCCATGCAAAAGCAAGTTTTGACATTTAAAAACCTTGAGTTCCAAATTCTCTGCCTTCCTCCCACCTCCCTCCCGCATTGAGAAAGTCACTTATTTGGTGGAGGTTAAAAATGTGTAACCATGAAAATCATTCCTACAGTAGTCATGTTGTAAAAGCTAACAGAAACCTCAAGAAAAATACAGTGAGAAAAAAGTCTGCTTGGGTCGGGGTTCAGACACCAACAGCTCAGTCTCTGGGATGGGTGGCATTCTTTATCAGAAGTCCATCAGAGAAGGGGCTTCAATATTTTTTCCCCCTCACTTGCTATTGCTGGCTACATTTCCCTCCACCCTATTCCTCCCCACCTCTATTTATTCCACTCTCTCTCTCCTTGCACCCTGCCCCTCCTCAGAAGTACACTGTACCTGACTATCCTCTCCCATGATCTTCTCTCTCTTCGAACACCTAGCCACCCCCCTACCCCTGTCCTCTTTTCCCCGTCCCCTTTTGTCTCCTCTTTTCCTTGAGGATAAGACAGATTTCTATCCCCATTTAAAATACTACATTGTTTTTATAACTGAATCTTTAAAATGTTAACCATGGGGACATCTAAGTGGCTCAGTGGACAGAGCACTGGCCCTGGAGTCAGGAGAACCTGAGTTCAAATCTGGCCTCAGACAATTAATAATTGCCTAGCTGTCACTTAACCCCATTGCCTTGTAAAAACCACAAAAAAACCCAAAATAAAATAAAATGCTAATGATGGGCTACATGTAGAGACATGAGTTCTAAGAATGAGAAAGTGACAGGTGGCCCATTGCCCTGGTCATTCCCCATCTGGAGTCCTGGGTTCAGTTATGGTCCCCTTCTTAAGAAGGTCATTGACAAACTGGACAGTGACTGGAGAAGGGAGATCGGCATGGGGAAGGGCCATCTGAAGAGCAGCTAAAGGACCTGGCTGGTTTTGCTTGGAGAAGAGATTGGCAGAGGGGGAACAGGAGAGCCTTGGCCCAAGCTTCACAGGGAGAATTAGGAGCAATGGGAGAGAAGTTGCAAAGAGGTAATTTAGGCAGGAGAATCTTCCCCATGTTGAAGCTGTCTCCAAGGGGAGAAGTCTGGGCTTGCATTCCTTGGTGGGCTTCAAGCAGAGTCAGACACCCTTTGTGGGGTCTGTTCCAGAGACAACTTCAATGCTGGCTTGGACGAGAGGCCAAGAGGTCCCTTGCAGCTTCCAACCCTGTGACTTCAGTCATGGACTAACTCCTCCGTCCCAGTTCACTCCTCTTCTCACCTCCCAGAAGGGATGCTACCTCAGGTCTCCATCACCTCCGCTTTGGACAACCGCCATCGCCTCCACGCTTCCAGGCTCCCTTCTCCCTCTCTGCCCGCACACAGCTGGCCCCAAACCTTCCAGAGGCATAGTTCTGACTGGGCCACTCTCCAACTCAAAGACCTTCAGTGTCTTCCTTAGTGTCAGGCAGTCTCTCTAGCCTCACTTTTCAAACCTTTTCCGTCAATTTTCCAATTTCCTCTCCAGGGTTCCATGTGACTCTCCTCCAGAGCAGCTCCCCTTTTGCCCTTTGATTCCCATCTCTGAGCCTTTGTCCACCTGTTGACCCCTCGCCCTGCCCCCCCAGACCTAAGGGAGGTTTCCTCCAAAGTGCCTCCCACATGAGGCCTTCCCATGCTTTCTCATCTCATAAGACTTATGAGCCCCCAGCTAGAACGCCAGCACCACCACAAGGGCTTCATGGACTGAAGAGATCACCTTCCCCATTGTGTTTTGCCCCACTGCCCGGGCACAGGATACCTTTGGGAAGGAATGAAGTCAGTTCAGCTCCCCTTCCCCTCCATCTCCACCTTGGCCTAGATTCACTTAGCTACCTTTCATTCCCATTCAGGGTTCCTCAGACCGGACCATTCACTATGACACAGGGATTTTGGTTCTGTTTGGTCTCTGCTCCTTTTCTGGGCAAGAGAAGAGGAAGTTGGGAATACCAGGGACAAGAAGGGGGACCTTCTAGTTCTGTCTTTCAATGGGCGGTAGGCACCCACCAGGGTCCACGAGGACAGACAAAGTGGGGCCAACACTGAGGTCCCAGGAGGTCACCTGCTAAGGATGCAGTCCATGGGGTAGGCATTCCTTATCACTGGGGGCTTCATGTTGGACTTTGATCCCGAGGGAATAGGCAGAAGCTTTCCAATCAGCAGCAGCTGCCTCCCCTACTCTTCACATTCTTCTCCAGCGCTGGGGGATACACTCCCACCCAGTCCATTAGCTTTTCACATCGAAGAGCCATAGCCGGGGATCAGGAGGGGGTGGGCTAGGTGATTCCTTTCCCCTTCTCCTCCGGATCCTGGGAGCCAAAGGCTTCCAGGCCTCCTTATCTGAAAAATGCCCCACTGGGGGATTCAGATGTCACCGACCTCTTCTGTTCAGGGTCAGCCTCTCTGGAGTTGTCCATAGGCGCTTGTAGATGGAGAACAGATTCTAACATCTTAAATCTAACTTTAGGAGAGACCCCAGAGACCCTTTAGGCCACCCCCTGCAGTTTTTGATGGTTTATTGCATTTGTATTTATTTTGTTAAATATTTCCTAGTTATATTTTAAAACAATACTTCCCCCCATTACATTAAAACAATTTCTAACATTTCGTTTCAAGTTTTAAGATCCAAATTCTGACTCCCTGAGATGGTAAACCATCTAGGGTAGGTACAGAGGAGCAATCATGTCAAACCTTCCCAGAGTTGTCATTCTATAAAGAAGACACAAAAGGCGGGAAGAGCCCCTCAGTCTTGGGGGATGGGCTCTCTGTGGAGGGGAGGCCGCTGCGCTTCACCAGCAGCCCTTTGGCTTTGTCTTGGACCATTGCTCTGCTGAGAAAAGCAAAGGTATTCCTAGTGTTTTATAAAACGTGGCTCTCCTGTGGACACATTCTCCTGGTTCCTCTCGAGACCCTTCATTTTTAAAAATGCACTTTCCAGTTTACAAGGGAGATTTACAAGGAGAGTTTAAAACATTTCCTTTCATTTCCCCCCAAGTTTTATCTTTTTATTTTTCACATCCTCTCCTTTATCCTCTCTAATTGAGCAATAAAAGTCAAAAATGGAAAAGATCACGACTACCCCCCAAAGAGGCCTTCCCCCAGTTTCCCACCCTGGCCTCAACTCGATAGTCCGTCCCTGGAGTTTCCCCATTGCTGCAGAGTCTGGGCTGCTCCCTTCATTCAGCAGTCCCCTAGGCTTTCCAAAGGGGGTTGGTTCTGTGGATGGCATCTTGCAAATCACCTCCACCTGCTTCTGCCTCTTCCTCTGCCCTCGCAGGGTCTGCACAGACAGCTATTCCGTCCGCTCTGCTCAGATCCATTCGTTTCGGGAGGTGGGCGGCCTCCTAGGTTCCAGGTTGGAACTGTCATAAAAAAGAACTTCAGGAAATACTTTTGTGCCTCTAGGTCCTTCCCCTCTCTTGGACCTGTCTGGGGTATGGGCCAAAGGACCTTCCAAGGCTAGTGACTTTAGTCACAGCTCCAAATTGCCTTCCAGAATGGTTGGACCAATTCCCAGTTCCAACAGCTATGCTTCCCTCCACCCACTTTCCTGTGGGTCCCTCAATATTTAGCATCTTGGTTTTTGCTACCTTCTCAGTCTGGGAGGTGTGGGACAATTTTTCCACTTTAAATTCCCTCTTTGGTCTGCTCCACCTTCACTCTAATTGTCTTGTTCCTCCCCCCCTTCCCTCCTCCCTTCCTTCTTACCCTTCCTTTTCCTCCTTCTCTCTTCCCTTCCTTCCTCTTTTGCTTCTTCCCTTCCTTTTCCTCCCTTCTCCTTTCCTTTTTCTTCCTCCTTTCTACCTTCCTCAGCTTCCCTTTCTTTATGTTTTGTCTTCCTCTATTAGAGTATAAGAGACTTGAGAGTAGGGCTCCTCTTGCTCTCCTGGCTTGTAGGTGGCCCTAATTAATGTTTTATCTCAGATTGCTTTAGTTCATTTCTCTAATTCTCGGTGATTTGGAGCATTTTTCATTTGCCTGGGGGGTGCTTTGGATTTCCTTAGAAGCACCTCTTCTAGCCTTTCCCTTTAGCTATTGAGGGATGGTCTTGGTCTTAGAAATTTGAATCTGTTTCTTAGGCAGACAGTTCTCACTTTCCTCATTCTACAAAATTAGCCCAGGTGCAGATGGACAGAAGGACCCCAATCCTGAGCAGGGCACCTAGGCCCCAGGCACTGAAACCCCTCCTGCTGCCCCGCTTTGGAGGATCTGGGGCCACACCCAGCATCTCTGGACCCTCCACTTACAAAACGTTGACAGAAACCCTGCTGCCCCAGGTGTTTGTTTCCCCAGTTCATGGTTCTAAGATTAGGAAGTCCAAACCCTAGGAGACCAAGGGCCTGACCAAGGTCACATAGAAAGCGACTGTGCTGGGGTGGGACCTCCAAGGTCAGCGTGCCCTTTTCACGGACACTTTCTGCCTGCCCTTGCTGTGTCCACAGTCCATGACTCTGCCTTCTTGTCAAATGTAGAAATGTCAGTGAATTTAGGAGAAGGACCCAAAGCCTGAGCAGCATCTTCTTGTTCTAGGGTTCCCAGTGCCCCACTCTGACTCTGTATGCTGGAAGGACACCGTCCAGAGGGGCTTGCCCTTTTGTCACTGATGTAAGTAAGGATGCCCATCTCTGGGGAACAGCTCACCCCTTGTAACTTGGACAAGACTTGTAAAGCCATCTGGAAGGACATGTAGGCTGTTCCCTGCTGCTCCCTGCAATCTGATAGGATCCCCACTGAGGAGCTTTAACAAGTCATTTCTTCTGGGTGTTGACAGATCATAAACTGGCAGAACTGGGTCACCAAGTCAGGGCTAGGTCCTGGGCAGAGATCCTTAGCTTTGGGGATTCACTGCAGAAGCACATGTAGACCTTCATTTCTGCCACTGCATCTAGGGACAGGTAGTGAGACCCTCACTCTGGGGAGAGGAGCAGAGTCCCCAGCTTCAGGCAGAAGAGCAAAGTTGGGTGACCCAGGACCCCTGAGGAACAAAGGGAAAAAGCTCTCAGAGGAGGACAGCCTTTCCTCCCTTCCCTGGCACAGTCATGGCCAGGCCCACAAAGACTTGAGAAGGAATGCCCTGCAGAATGGACAGAGAGCTTGCCCCCTTCCTTCCAAGACAGCCCATTCCTCAGTGGGATGACTCACATCCCCAGAACATTTTCCTGCCATCAGCCTGTCCTTGTCTCAGTCCAACTCCCCCAATCTCAGGGTGACCGGTGCCCCTGGAGGAGTCATTCCTGAATCACAGGTCTGTGTAAAGTCAGACAACAGGAATCATTAGAGCTGAGAGCCCAAGGAGCCGCAGTGAGAGAGAACGGATGGGTGAGTGCCAAGGTGTGGGCTTCCAGCACCTCCAAATGACCTGGGGAGAGGCGTTATCGGCTTCTCATTTGTCACCATCCAGAGTTCTTTCAATAGGTCAGACTGAGGCTGGGATAAATCAATCTCCCTGACAAGGAGACCTGAAATGATCGGCCAACACTGACCAGCTCCCCAAGGAGCACAGGAGACCAAGGCAACGGCCCAAGTTTAGAAGATGACCTTGTGATCGCAAAGTCTTAAGGAAACACAGGGTGGGAAGTCACATGTAGACCCACCCAGTCAGCCTCTGGAGACTGAAGAACCTCCCAGAGGAGAACCAGCAGATAAAAGATGGAAAACCCCGCAAATGCTCATTTCAGACTTTTTTTTTAAACCTTTCAGGTGCCCCAACCCTTAAACTCTAGGATCATGAGCCTGCATTGGCTCATTAAGGGGATAAAAATGATGTCGAAGAGAAGAAAGATGGGCAAAGGTCCCAGATCTGACCAAATGCACCCCAAGAGCTCCGGCCCTGAGGCAGAGCCAGTGGGGTGGGGGGGGCTCCCAAAGGCTTGGAGGAGAATGACTCCAGCCTCACTGTTACCAAAAAAGGGATTGGAGAGGCAGGAATGACTGAGTCATCCTCCGGCTTTCCCACACGCATACATTTTTTATGAGAACAAAAGCTGCCAGAGCAGCCCCTCTTTTGTGGAGCTTCCAAAGCTTTGGCTCTGGAGTAGGGGAAGATGGGCCAGGCCCCTGGCCAGCACTCTCCGGGGTCAGGAGGTGTTGCTGGGGAATAAACACTGCCCAGAGAACCTTCAGTTCTGCCTGAGGGACAGGCCTGGGGCTAAGCGAGTTGGGAGATAGGGCAAGGGATTCTGGTCTTCCTCCGTGGAGACTGGCAGTGACTGGAGCCAGAGCAGGGCCCAGCTGGACCTTCCTGCCCAATTCTGCTGTCCCGAATTGAGCCAAGCTCCATAAACCCTAAGGAGCCAGGGGGCAGCTCTGGCCAGAATGCCCTCCTCATGTCAGATCAGAGTAATTGGTGAGTCTCCTTGTGGAGATGGGGCAGAGAGAGAAGGGGACCAATCCAAGGCTGAGATTTGTCTCCTGTCCTCTCCCATCCCCACCTTGATCACTGAGGCCCAGCCCATTTCCACTGAATCTAGTCTTAGGTTTTCAGAATGAAAGGACAAGTTTTTGACCTTTAGAAATAAGGAAGGATGTGCAGAGCGGCAAGAGATGGTGAGTAGGAGCAGGATTATAAATAGGAATTCTGGCAAAGAGGGCATTTCGGTGGAGGAGGGCCAGAGGAGTCCTGAGGGGCCATCACCATTGGGGTCACCTTCGACCTTTGCCTTCTCCTCTCCCTCCCTCCATGAACCTTGGCCATCCCAGAACCCATCTGGGAGGTGGGAGTTGCTGCTGCCTTTGGGAGGCCCTCGCCCTTTAGCTTCTCCCCATCATAGGGCATCCAGAGCCCATCTGGGTGGCTTGACCAGCCATGTCCATGCTTGAAATGAGAATCATGATTCCAATGCCTTCCAGTGAAATGAGGGATTTCTAGGTCTTCAGGTGGGCTCTGCCACAGCCTCCTCAGGGTCTTCTAGGCATGCCCACCTGCCCCTCTCTAGGCCCAGCCAGGCCTGGGGGTACTGCTATCTAACCTACTGATGGAACCTCAGAACCTCTAGACTTTGCCATCTTCCCAGACTCTTCCTCACCCCCAAGCTTTGGAACTTCCTGGCTGGTTTACCCATCCTGTGCTGACTCCCCCAGGTGGATGAGGTTCTCAAGGCCCAGCACTGTCTCATTGGTCCACTCCCTCCGGTACTAATTGCTTATCACACCTGGAGAAAGCAGGTGAGGAACGCTTCCTCCTTCATTCACAAACTGGGAACACTCAGGGACTGGGGGAGCTTGGCAAGCCCAAGAACAAGAGTACTGTCATGGGGAGCACCATCATGGGGGGCAACGTCATGGGGAGCAAGGACTCCCAGCTACTGGCACCCTAGAGTGGAGCCTGGGCTTGGCCTAGGGACATCCCTGGTGGGTTGGAGCCAGAGACAGAATGTCTGCCCCGACCAGGTCATAGAAACCACACCCAGAGGCAGGAGGAAGAGGGACATGCCCTCCCTGGTGCCCAAGGATTGACTAAGAGGGCAGCGGGTGTTGCTAGGGGACAAAAGCGGACAATGATGGCATCCAACTGAGAGGACCTCTGGGTTTCTGTACTGAAAACATCGGTGATGGAACTGGTTTCAGAAGGGAGGTGGGGGCAGGGGAGAGGGCAAAGAAACAAAGGATAAATGGACAGGCAGGCAGACAGAGGACAAACAGAGCAAGGCAGAGGCAGACAACTGAGACCGACAGGGCCAGCCAACATGGGAGACCCTGGTATTTTATCCTTCCGGGTGGTGTTCAGAATCTACCTAAGACAATGAAATATTCCTCCAGACTATTTATGCCCAACCTGTGGTAGAGCCTCCAAGTTCCTATTGGGCTGATCAGTCACAGTCAGACACACTGTACCTTGTTACCAATATAGTGGCATCATTCTGTTCTTCAAGAATTAAGGACGACGACCAATCAAGGTGCAAAATAGTAAATCAAGGTCCGATTGGTGGTGTTTGCCAATTTCTGGGGTATAAATGTTCACACTGAAAATTTAACACAATTTTGAGTTGGCGTGAGCCGGCACTAGCACACCTCTATTTAGAAACTAAGTTATTGATAACTTCATTCTCTTATGCGACAAAATAGTTCTGGAAACAAAGTTGGGCATGACTAAAGAATCTATTGTGATGCAAGAAATGACAAACATAGTGGACACAGAGAAGCCTGGGAAGACTTATGTGAACCAGTACAGTGTGAAGTCTGCAGAACCTGAAAAACAGTATGTGCAATGACCATAGCAAACAACCCAAACTGAATATCCGGAAATTATAAAGAACAAGATTGCCCCAAAGAACAGAGATAGGGAGGTTCCTCCCATCTCTCCTTTGCAGAGGTGGAGGTCTACAGATGTGGAATATCGCATACAATGTCAATGTTTTCAATGTGTTAGCTGATTTGCTGGATTTTTGTTCTCTCTCTTTGAAAATTCTTTATTCAAAGGAACAGTCTTCTCAGAGGAAGGAAGGGGAGGGATGAAGGAGGGAATGTAGCTGATATAAAAATAAAAGAAATCAACAAATAACTATTATAAAATGAGTTCGTGGCACCTTTTCTGCCTTCTGGTCGCTTAGCAGCATATACCAAGAACTATAATAGATGCTTTAGTCAATATTTTCATATAATTCCCAATTGTTTTCAGTATTGGTTGCATCAAATCTCAGCTCCATCTGACAAGAAAGTATAGGCTGGACCAACCTGCCACAGGTGGCAGGCATCATTTTCCAGACAACGGTCCCAATGTTGGATTTTAAAATAGGGTCATTGAATCTAGGTAGCCATAGCTCAAGGTGCCACTCGGTGGGGGTCACAGCTAGGGAAGAATTCACTAGTCTTGCTAAAACCCTACTTGCCAACCTACCCTTGTTTATGAAGGGAATGTTATGAGAGAAGAGACTCTGTGCCTCAGCTGGCATCTTCTTGGACACCACTGGGGGTGAGGGGTTGTTAAGGGGCAAAGCAGGTCCCTGAGCAAGGATAATGAGACCCAAAGTCAAAGAGGCCTGGAGGCAGCACTTTGGAACCGACAAATGAGGCGACAAAGGCACACAGAGGGTCAGTCATATGCCTATGGTCAGTTGTTAAGTGGGCTTGACCTTATAGTCTTATGATGTCTTGGGTCACAGAGGACAATTAGAACAGAGGGTGTTAGACTTCTGGCCTCCTGACTCCTAGCCCAATGGCCTTCTTCTCCCAGTCTGCCATGGAACACCATTGACAGACTCCATCTTCCCTGAAGACTCTGGGATGAAGGGGGCTCTGGACTAGAGAGACCCCAGGCTTTGTCAGACCCTCTTCTTACAAAAGCTGGGGTGGGGATAGGTAGGTGGCATGAGTTAGTAGAGAAACAGAGGCCATTTCCTCCAACTTAGAGGAAGAGCTTTATATTTTTAGATAGTATAGCGTAAGCCAGAAATTCCTGATCAGCCACAGTCAGACACGTGTAGATGTTTCAGCCCCAGAAGTTGACACAGGAGAACCAAGTAAGGGCAAAGATTCTGCCTCAGTTCCTATATGTCCTGGTTAAAGCCAAAGAGGCCTCTCCATGGCAGCCTTCCCAAAGATGGGCTGATTGTGATGGGCTGATAGGTCCCTTGATGTGATGCCTGCAATGGTTTAGTGGTTGAGCGTGTGACCACCCTTTAGGGTAAGAGGAGCAGCTATGCCACACTGGTGGCCCAGAGTGGAGGAGGGGCTGAATGTCACCCCCCCACCCATCCAAGAATATCTCCACAGTCTACTTCTGACTGGTCCTTTACTGGTCTTCTGCGATTCTTTTTTCTCTCTCTCCTTTCTGAGGCTTGGTCTCTGTCTCTTTCTGTTTATATCTCTCTGTCTCTCCATCTCTCTCTCTGTGTCTCTGCCCCCCCTCTTTCTCTCGCTGTTTCTCCTCCCTTTCCCTCTCTGTTTGAATCTCTGCCCTTCCTTCTCTCTGTCTCTCTCCCTCCCTTTGTTCCTTCCTCTTCCCCTCCCTATCCGCCTCTCCTTTCTCTCTCTCTCCCTTCCCCTCTCCCTCCCTGCTTCTTTCTCTGTTTCTGTCTCTCCTCTCTCTTAAGAGCTTTAGAATTGATTGGGCAGCCTGGGAGACCCTGGCCCAGGATGTCCAGCATGGCATGCCCACATCATGGGGAGGGCTGCCCTCTATAAGCAAGGCAGAAACAGAAGCAGTTCAAAGGAAATGTGGCATCCTTGAGTTTAGAGTCCCCACCCCAGGGGTTCCCATGGACTATGGTGCCTGACCTGTGGGAGAGCATCTGAGCGCCTATTGGTCTGGTCAGCCAGTTGGATGCACTGTAACTCATCTTAACATAGCGATATCATTTGGGTCTTCTTCGATAGTGAAGGACGAGAACCATTAGTCTCTTTCTCCCTCTCTCTGAGCAGGAAGGAGGCTGCCTTCTGCCCCTGCCCCTGTCCCTGAACAGGACCCTGGTATCCTAGGCCCTTTTCCTCTAGGCTCTGCTTTAGGAAAAGTGAGCACCCTCTTCCCCTCATCTAGTTTCATCCCTTGGGTCCCAAGACTCCCTTGGAAATGTAGTCTCTTTCTCACCAGATGAATCTCTCTTAGGGACACCTCATTAAAAACTGGTTCTGAGAAGGTATTCTGCAGCATCTTGGGGATGCAGAGGGAAGGAGACAGGATGATTCATCAGCACACAAGAAGGTGTGCCAGGAACCTCCAGGTGTTATCCCTGGCTTTGCAGTCGGCACTGGCCGATGACCAGGATCCTGGGGAGCCTGCTAGGCCCAGGGTCCCTCAGCCTCTGAAATGAGAGGCTGCCAGGGCCTGCCCAGTCCTCCAAGGAATGATGGACTAGTCTGGGAGAGAGTGGCCCAGGTTTAGGAAGTGAATGCTCTACTCTGACTTTTCTCATTACACTCCTTCATTAAAGGCCTCGATTTTGGCCCAATTTTATCTGTCAGACTAGGAAAAATAAATGCATTGGTGGGAGAACTGGAAGCTAAAGTAACATGCCCCATGTGAGAGAGGGTGATGTCCCATCAGTAGAGGCCACTGGAGCCCTGGGAACAATACTCCTGGATTTCTCTCTGCATTTATATTCCATAGAGAGAAGGACCCATGTGAGGTTCCTTTCCTTGCTCTTTTTCTTCAGAAGCGACAGCTGTTTCCATATGGACAGATTGGTAGTGGAAATAAAGAGCTACCAATAGGGCCCCAGTCTTGTTAGTGAGATCTTTGGGCAAGAAGCTGCAGTCACTTCAGCTCACAGATGGGGGATGGAGAAACAAACGAGGTCACAGCTGCTCCTCCTCTGCCTCCAAAGCCACAAAAAGTAGCAGAAAGTCTAGGGTGCCAGCTGTGCCCAAGGGTGGAAGCTGACACAGCCGCCCTGTGTGCTTGAAATGGTCACCCTGTGGACATCGGGGATAAGGCTGAGCTGTCAAAGGGTAGACTGGACAAAGAAAGTAGGCCAAAACAAGCTCCTCTGCACTCCCTGATGAGGATGATGCAGAGAGATCTGGACATTTCAGTTACTGAAGTGGATCTTAGAGGAAATGAAAGAGAGTTAAAGCAGCCATCATCTCTGAGTTGATAGGGGTTTAACTCAGCTCAGCCTGATGAAACAAAGCTGGGGCCTTCATCTCCTCTCTTTGGCAGCCAGCAAGAAGAGCTCACAACTAATCCCATCCTCATTCTGGGATTGCTTCAGAGCTTAGTACAGTGCCAGTTCCATCGGAAGCGGTTCATGAATGCTAATTGAAGGATTGAATGAAAATGCCAGGGACAACTGGTAGGGGTGAGGGGAACAGAGGACATGGAAGGACACCCTTTATTTTATTATTTATTATTATTATTTTATTTGTTTATTTTTATTATCTATTTGGATTTTATTTAAATTTAATAAATTTATTTTATTTAGTATAGTAAATTACTAAAATAAATAAATATTTATAATTAAATTATAGCTATTCTTACAGGCTCCCATAGATCTTGTGCCAGGTATCCACTGCATTTTAGATCCATGTTAAAGTGGCAGGAGAGGGAGGAACAAGAGTATTAAAGAAGAGACCCTTCTAGCCAGGGCCCTTCCAAAAGGAGACACCATGCTGCAATGTGGTTCAAATCTGGGGCCCCAAACTGGCAGCGTGGAGACTGGGGTATCAGTCAATTTAAAAGGCACAAAAGAAATGATGCCTAAAGGGTTCTAAAACTGTATAGACTTTTTTTTTTTTTTTTAGGTTTTTGCAAGGCAATGGGGTTAAGTGGCTTGCCCAAGGCCACAGAGCTAGGTCATTATTAAGTGTCTGAGGCTGGATTTGAACTCAGGTCCTCCTAACTCCAGGGCCAGTGCTCTATCCACTGTGCCACCTAGCCACCCCTGTATAGACTCTTTGATCCAGCAAGACCCCTGCTAAGTATGCATCCCAAAGAGTTCATGTAAAAGGGAAAACTCATTTGGGCAAAAATATTGATAGCAGCTCTTTCACTGGTGGCAAAGAACTGGAAATCAAGGAGATACCCATCAATTAGGGAAAGACTGAACAAGTGGCATTCTATGATTGTGATGGAATATTGTTCAGGAAGAAATGAGGAGCAGGGCGCTCTCTGAAAAATCTGAAAGGATTTATATGAACTGATGCAGAGTGAAGTGAGAAGAACCAGAATATTATGCATAATAATAGCAGCATTGTGTGATGAAGAATAGTAAATGACTTAGTGATTCTCAGTGATACAATGATACGAGATAATCCCAAAGGACTAATAATGAAGTATATTAGAAAGATCTGATGTAGTCTGTATACAGACTAAAACATACTATTTTTTTCCATCTATCCTTCCTTCCTTCCTTCCTTCCTTCCTTCCTTCCTTCCTTCCTTCCTTCCTTCCTTCCTCTCTCTCTCTCTCTCTCTCTCTCTCTCTCTCTCTCTCTCTCTCTCTCTCTCTCTCTCTCTCTTTCTTTCTTTCAACAAAATGAGTAACATAGAAATGTATTCTACATGATTGCACGTGTTTAATCTTTGTCAGATTTCTTACTATTTCACAGAGGATGGAGGGTAGGGGAGAACGGTAGACTTGGAATCTCAAAACAAAAAAAATTCATGAATGTTAAAAATTGTTTTTGCATGTAATTGAGGAAACAAAATATTATTTCGAAGTAAAAAATAAATTTAAAGCACCAGAAACCCTTTGAAAGATACGATAGGTGATGCTTCCTTAGATTTCAGTTTTCCAGGCAGCGGAAACCTGGGGAACAAATGAAAGATTTTAAAGACTTAACCCAGCATCATTAGGCAGAAGAATTTGGAGTGGGGACTCCTTCCATTATAAGGGTTGGGGGATAAAAGATCTACTCCCCAGTCTCAAAATCAGGTGAGTCTCCATCTGATTTCACAACACACACAAACACACACAAATACACAAAAGCACAAAAGTACAGAACATTGTCTCAAGGCCTACAAAGGCTGTAGTTTTAGAGAACTTAATATCCACACAGCACAGGTGGAAGAGTCAAAACAGTCTTATTGGTGAATAAACCTTGACCTGAAACTTCTAGGAGAGTCTACACAAAATACAGAATCTCATTGGTCGACAAGCTGGCCATGAGCAGACCCATGGGCTGGGCCAGTGCTGATGCCAAAACACCTACATGCAGAAGAACATTGTGCCCCTTGCCAACAAGGTGCAGTGATGATCAGCCTTGATCAGTGCAACCATCAGGGACGATTTTCGGGATCTGTGATGGAGAATACCATCCGTATCCAGAGAAAGAACTGTGGAGTTTAAACAATGACCAATGCTTATTATCTTCAATTTTTTAAAAAAAAATTGTCTTGGGGCGGCTAGGTGGTGTAGTGGATAAAGCACCAGCCTTGGAGTCAGGAGTACCTGGGTTCAAATCTGGCCTCAGACACTAATTACCTAGCTGTGTGGCCTTGGGCAAGCCACTTAACCCCATTTGCCTCGCAAAAACCTAAAAAAAAATTGTCTTCCATATTACATAATTTTGCTATCTCTAACATTTTCTTCCTTCCTTCCAGATATGCTTTTCCTCTCAACACATTCAGTTTTGGTCTATGTATATCATGGGAACAAATGTATAGACTATCGGATTGATTGCCTTCTGCTGGGGGGGAGGGGGAAGGAAGGGAAGGAGGGGAAAATTGCAAAATTCAAAACCTAGCAAAAAGTTGAGTGGCAGAAGCCATTAGTGTATATAATTAGAAAACAAATAAAATATTTATACTTTTAAAAAAACATCTCCATAGGCCAATGGTCTAGAAAGCAGGCCATGGCTGGCGACTAGTGTCACTCACATACCAAATGCTCCTAGACATCTCCCCATGTTGGGCAATAGATGGAGGACAAGGGATAGAAAGCTCCCATGTGTTGAGTCACTTCTTCCAGGTGAAGCTTGATTGCTGTCAAGAAAAACCCAGAATGGAGGATCTCTAGGAGCTTCAATGAACATCAAACCTGCAGCTCCCAACTCTGGAGGCTACTACAAGAACTTATATTCACCACCACCAATGGAATTATGTCAAACTGATTAGAAGAAAACAGGGGTCCCATCAATCACTGATCTCAATAGCTTTAAAGGTGGAAGAGGGGGGCTGGAGGTCTTAGTACAATAATGAAGGGACTGAGTGAGGAAAGTGGAGGAGACTTAACCACAGGCCCCTGGGTGGTGATGGAAGCCAGGCTGGGAGGTGGGGCTCTCACTGTATACCCAGGTCTCCCTCTGCCACCTCCACTGCATGTAGATGTGTATCTGTGGAGATAACCACAAGGACACAGCCCCATGGAGAAACACAAACACGGAAGACACACAGAGACAAGGACACAGACATTTGGTCATACACAAGGACCCTCATGTACACAAAATTCACACAAACACACAAGTATGCAGAGGTTCACACACATGAAAGGTAGACAGGCCCAGGGGGACACATGAACAAGAATACACAAAGGCACACAGGGAGATATCCACAGTTTCACAGAGATGGGACGATCTGGATGGGGCCAGGCAGTCCTCAGAGGCTGAGGGTTGGAACAGTGTCAGCTAACAGATGCTCCCAAGCACGCAAGGTGAGCAAGGTTCAACAGGAGACAAGAGGCTTGGGAGGAGCAATTGCTCCCAAAGCCCCCCAAGAATAGCCGCCAAAAAGCTGCCAAGAAAAGATTTAAAGTCCCAGACTCCACAGAGGAGGGGCTGTGACTCCCAGATGTGGCCATTCCTTCCAAAATGCAGATAGCAGTTCCTCTGGAAAGTGTGAAAGAGAAAAGGTATCAGAACTGCCCAACAAACCGAAGGTTTACAGAGCTGTTACGCTGACCTCTGTCGAGTTACAGCTTTTGTATCGATTAATATGACACGGGTAATGGATAACAATAATAATTTGAGTTCTAGAGATTCTTTATACCAGCAGACTCTGGGCCTGGGAAAACAGAGAAAACAAAGTGGCTAAAGGCATCCGCTAATTATGACAGTACCTTGAAGTATGCTTGCCAGCGCTGAGTCAAGCGGCTTGGCATGAATGGTACTGGGACGATAATGATGCGCTCCCAAGGCTTCACAACCAACTCTGCCATCCCCACAGGACCAGAGTGACTGTTGCATTGTCCTGGGACAGTCTCTGTGATCCACCTTCCCTCTTCCTTTCACGCTTGTGATAGCTGACTCCCCACAACAGGGAGGAAGTCCAAGGAAGGAGGAATGCCATGATTTGCAAATCTGTTCCTTGCAAAGAAAGTAATTTCAAAAGCACCACCTGGTCCCTGGCTCTATCACGCCCAGGGTAGAGACTCGGCTCAGGAAAGTCTTGGTGAGCATCTCATTGGTGTATGCCGGGAAACCTGAACAGTCTACCAGAGTCATGCCAGGAACCTGAATGGCTTCCATTTAAGATGTGCAGCATGGGGGACCTGGCACCGAATCCCCCAGCAAGGTAGGTGCCGAGCTCTGTGAGTAAGGCAGAATGCAGGCAGCTCAAAGGGAATGTGAGAGGGAATCTAGCCCAAAGGTGCTCACGGCCGGTCTGTGCTCCACCTGGGGTAGAACATTGCAAGCTGCGATTGGTTAGATCAGCCATATTCACACACACTGCACCATTGTCCCAACTTCCAGATGTAATTGTGGTCCTCTTCAAGAATGGATAAAAACCAAGCAGCCTACCCATCTTATCCAGGCCATCACCCAAGTTTACCCTGGCACACAAAGAGGGATAAGGATTTGTGACTTGAGTCTCCCAGAGAGTGAAGCCCCCAACTCCACCATCTGCCCTGGGCCAGTGTCAGAGGTCCAGGGAAGCCCACGACATCTGAGTGGTCTGTACAAGGTATCAGGAAGACCAGTCACTGCCCATCATCGGGTCAGGAATCTTACACGATAAGCCCATTTCTTAGGGTCAGCCCAGCATCTCTTCAAATTCTCTGGGACCATAATGTGATTTATTGCATCAAGAGCCTCTCTTCTAAAATAAAAGGAAGGGTGAGCACAGTTTCTTGGATAAGGGGGCAAGTGCCCTAAGGTGGAAAGGCTCCCAAGGGGCACTTCTTCATCTTCCATTTTTTTTAATTTAAGGCAATGGGGTTAAGTGGCTTGCCCAAAGTCACACAGCTAGGTGATTAAGTGCCTGAGGCTGGATTGGATCTCAGGTCCTCCTGACTCCAGGGCTGGTGCTGTATCCACCACTATTCCATCTAGATACCCCCATCCATGTTCTATATACATAACCCTTTGGCTCCCCCCTGCCATCTTCCCACACATTCACTCTAGCAACTGAGGAATAAATTAAGAAATTCTGGGCTTTGCTGCCCACTTCCTCTGGGGAATCTGTGTCTGTGTCTGGAGGCTGGGGATGGAGGGGTGGGATCTCCCCAAGTCTTTGGAGAACCAAAATCTGACCTGGAAGACTTAACTGTTATTAACTAGTGATTCTCACCTTAAGTGTTTGAAATGAGTCAGAGTGAGATCCCTTTAGAAGTCAGTTTATGGCATTTGCCCTCAAGCTCCCACCCCCAGCCCAGAATAAGTATATTAAGAACAAGTGTGGGAGGATGACAACATCTTGTTCTATCCCCCTCCCCACCAGCCCATCCCCCAAGATGGTTCATTGTCACTCAGGATGCCAGGAGCCCAGGTCTTTCAATGCCTCTGGAAGCATCTGGCACGATTCTGCTTTTGAAAGATCACCAACCAGAAGAGGAGATTCAGGATGGGAGGAATGAAGACCCTCTGGAAGATATTGAAGCTACTTTTAATCCATTCAAATTTTTAATTGCCTAATGAGGCTACTCCCATAAATGGTGCCCTGGTCTTGGGGTGCTTGGTGGAGGGGCCTGGCCCCATGTTAAAGCCAAACCAAATATCTGTCCCTTGCGGACCTCAGGCAGCCCATAATAACATATTTAATTGGGGGTTGGGATGGATTTATGGATGTGCTCAATGGCCCTCCCCCACCTGAGCTAGAAGTCAATTCTCTGAGCTCTAGAGGGTGGGTGGGGACTGGGTCCAGGGGTCCAACCTCCTCAGCTACATCAGATCTGTGATGGTGCTCCCTTGTACTCATGTCATCTTTTCTCTGGGCCTAGGTCACTTCTCTGCCCTCTTCCTGGGTACCAGAAGAGTGGGTGGCACATCCGGACAAACTGGAGGACCAGCTGCACAACAGGATGGACTCAGTATGGGCCCTGATTCCAGCCTTCTAATGAGTAGGCTGGAAGAGTTAACCCTAACTGACCAAAATCATTCCAGGGCCCTTTACTGTTTGAAGGGTCCTTCCTTGGGACCCTTTCTTGGACAGTGGTTAATAAAATACCTGGTTGGTGATTGTACCTTGGGAGCATCTTAGCTCCACACCCCACCCCCCCCGCCCAGGCCCCTCAGAGTCATACATAAGATTGTCCCTCCAGAAACTGACATAGGGGTGTCATTGAAACAAAGGGGAGCCCAAAGTTCCCAACTGAGGAGACAAGGAAGGTAAGAGGGGAACATTGACCAAGGGGTCAGCAGCCCCCAGGACCCTAGCTTAGCAATGCCACTTTAGCTGCCATGTTGGATGGATGGTCTATAAGAGCCAAAGGAGCATCAGATAGCTTTACTCTAGAGTGGTTAGGCAGAAGGTACCCTAAGGGGCATCCTGACCTTCTTCTCACTTCAGGGAATTCAGGATCTTATTTCTGTGGGCAGATGGTGACCTCAAGACACCATCTCACCATGGGCCATGGTCTGCCACAGACCAACTCTAGTGGTGCCGCCAACATGTTGAGCATCTTCCTCTTGGTCCTGAAACATCATGACTTGCTCAGTCATGGTGATGGAGCATAACTGATGGAGCAGGATTTGAACCCAAACAAGTGCAGCTCCACTGTATGTGCTGGGGATGAGACCCAAGATTCCTGGCCTTGATTTCCCTTCTAGACCTCACCATTAGCCTTCCATCCACATTGTGGGGCTTTCAGGTAAGGTATCCTTGGAAGGCTCCTCCTTCTAACCCCTACATCCATTTTTTTCCTCTCACCTGCCCTTCCCTTCCCCAGGCAGCCCCTTCAAGGATGACCCCTGCTGAGCAGCTCAGTGCCTAACTGATAGAAAATGGGAGATCTTCTCTCTCTCTCTGTCTCTCTGTGTCTGTCTCTCTGTCTCTCTGTGTCTCTCTGTATGTCTTGTCTGTCTGTCTGTCTGTCTGTCTGTCTGTCTGTCTCTCCTACCCTTCTTCACTTTCCCATCATAATGGCCCGGGCCTTTCCTACTCTTCACAAATAAGATTGAACCAGCAGCAGATGCTGATCTCAGGCCTGGATGGTGGCCCAGACAGGGTCCACACCCTCCTGACCCATATGTGAGGCCAACTCTGCCCTGCAAGCTTGGACATCAGGGCAATCCCACCTGGGTGGGTGCAAGATTCTGAACATTTCCACCATGTTAATGGAGGCTACCATTCCATCCATCATCAGCACCCTGGCCAAATGGCCTTAAGGTCCAGTTGGGCCTTGGTCTGGGGCCAATTAGCCTCAGTCAGCCAACCACCCTCCCTGTCTGCTTTGCATCTCTCAGACAGGGCTTCCGGCCATGTTTCAGCCTGGCTGAGAGGAATAACGGGTGGGTTCGCCCTAGTGAGAACGCCTTTGGCCCTCCCCACAACTCTGAGGTAAGGAGTATTGTCATCCTCACTTTAGAGGATAAATTAGAGTGAGAGGGAGGCCTTGCTCAGGGTCACCACCCGGGGTGGGTCTGAGGGAAATTCAGACTCCCACCTTTCAAGGTCCATCCACTGGGTCTCCTACACTGCCAGCATCAAGTCAGCAACCACCGATCGAGCTCTTATTGTATCCCAGACTCTAGGTTCACACTAGGGATACAAACAAAGGCAGGCCCAAGGTCCCTGTCCTCAGGAAGGTCCCATTCCTATACAGGGCACATACAGAGAAGAATAATGGTCCTGAGAAGGGACAGACCTCTTGGAGAAGGGCGATTTGAACTGAATTGGGAAGGAAACCAGAAGACCAGGAATCAGAGGGAAGGAAAGAAGGAGCATCAGGCCCAGTGACTGCTAGAATGGGCAGCTCGAGAGGGGGATGGAGGGGAGAGGACCCAGCTCAGGGCCCCATGGGGACTTGGCAGATGAGAGGGATGTGGCTTTCCAGGGTCACTGCTCGTAGGAGTGTTAGGAGCCAAGTCATGTCTCAGTTGACCTGAAGGCCAGGACTCTCCCTCTTTGTCTGCCTCCTGGCAAGCAGAATCAGCTCAGGGTGGCAGGCAGTCATGCCTTCATAAAAGCAAAAGACAGAGGACCCAAAAGCTCATTGGAGTGCCTCCAAAGACTTTAGAGAGAGGCAGCTCTGCCGGGACCCTGAAGACCAAAGGACTGGCTGGATCCCTCAGGGATGGAGTGGCTGTAGATGGCCCATCCCCCTTCCCTTCCTCCTGACTGCTTCCCTGGTTTTGTGGAGAAGGTTGACTTGGGAAGAGAAGGTTCATCATGCGCAGAGAAGAGGAGGAAGGACACACCAATCATAGAGGATATCGTAGACCAATGCCCAGGAGTGGGAAAGGACATGATGGATAGATATATGGATAGATGGAAGATGGAAGGATGAAAGGTTAGATGAATAGATGGCTAGCTGGCTGGATAGATGGATGGATGGACAGATGGAAGGATGGATGAACAGATAGATGGATGAGACTTAATGACCCAGTTTGTTGGGAACCATCCCCTCCCCTGACTTGCAGAGATTCAGAGTTGGGCTCTCAAGGAGCTACGCTACGTCAGACCTTGAACGGCAGCCTAAGAAGCCTGGGCCGGCTGGGTGCACCCTGGAGGTCTGGGGGTGGCCAGGGCGAAGGCGAGGGCGAGGGCACTGCATAAGGAAAGCAGCCTCGTCTCCCTGGGCTTGGGGCCTCCCAAGGCTTCCAGAAGCAACGGTGCCCATTACCATTTTGCCCACAAGAGGGCACTCTACTCAAGCCGCGGCATGGTGAAGCCAGTGTGGCCTCCTTTGGTGTGTGCCCCAAGGATGCCTTCATCCCCCAGACCCAGGGCATGAAATGAAATGTCTCAGGATTCCTAAAGGACAGCTACTGTGGGGTTCACCCTGCTCTGTAATGGAACAGGACAGCAGCCTCCCATGGAGCCATTGGCATTCTTCACCAGTGTGGACTGCAAGCCACCCATGGGTATCCACCTTCTCCTGAAGGGGGGGCACTGATGAAGCATGGGGGTTGCACATCTCTCACCTTTGGCCCTTGCCACCATCTTCCCTTCCTATCAGAAATTTCCCTGGTGACACCAGTTGCTCCCCTTTTTCTGACTCCCCTGAGTCAGCCCCCTCCCACCCTGAGTGTCTCTCTTGATCTCTGGGCTGATACTCATTTCAGTTCCTAGGAGACGGTGGTCTTCCCCCTTTCACAGACATTTACCAGCCCTAGTAGAATGGTGGCCTCCAAGGCCCAGGCCAGGGGCTCGGAGCCCTTCTCTCATCTCCCTCGAGTTTCCATCTGCAGTGTCCATCCCAGAGGCTGATGGACAAGGGATGTGGCTCAGCCAACCAGATGCTCGGAGCACTGGGCCAGAGAAAACCAAAGTTCTGCTCCAGGAGGGTCTGCTGTGTCCTGGACCCTTATTCAGCTGAGTCAAAGGTCAGAGAAAGGGCCTCACTGCCCTCCCTACTCCAAGCCTGTCCTTGTGATCTCCCCTGCTTTGGCCATGGCTGAAGGCATGGAGTTGTTCTGCCTGCCCATCACCCTTGTCCATGTTCCGGGGGGACAGAGGTCCCTCAGCAGCAATGACTCCTGAAATGTTGGGGGAGCAGAGTAAGTAATGACCACCTCAGGACCACAGTAGTCTTAGCTAGCAAAGGGTCCCCTTTGCTCCTCACAACCATCCTGTGAGGGATGTACCATCCCCCGTTTTACAGTGGAGGAAGCAGAGGCAGACAGAGGGGACCTGTCCAGGGTCACAGAGCTGGTCAGATTTGAACTTGGGGCTTCCTGACTCCAGACCCAGTGTTCTGGACACTGTGATGCCCCCCAGCGACCCCCTCTCCACTCCTGGGCCGCAGCTCCTGACCGTTACAGAACTGCCAGCCTCCTTGGACATCATGGGGCCCTGGGAAGGGAAATGACCTGCTCAGAGTCACCCTGTCTCAAGTATTGGCTGCAGGTCTTCCCGACTTCAGCCCCCTTGCGCCCTGGCTCACAGGCCAGACAAGCAGACCAAGCCAGAACAGACTCGGGGGCTTCCACTCTCCTGGGTTGGGTGTGGGGTGCAGCAGGCCCAGAGGAGACAGTGAGGGGTGGGCCCCGAAGGGCCCTTGCAGGCAGGGCAGGACTAGGAGAGATGGGTGCAGATATCCCCCCCCCCTTTCAAAGTGAGGGGAACTTCCTCGAAAATGTGGAGTGACTGGAAGTTTACTTTATCTGGTGGGGTGGACCTCCCCCCAGGAAACCATTTGAGGCAAAGCAGGGTAAGAGGACCAAGGACGTTTACTGTGAGCACCCTGCTCATCTTGGGGGCTGTGCCCAGACCCCTGCTCAGGGTGGACCATCAGGGCAGGGGAGGCTTCGAGGACAGATCTGAGCATTTCCCCCTTTTCCTTTTTACCATTCTGGAGGACAGACCAGAGTGCAGGTGAAAAGGCCCAAGGCTTGGGGGGGGGGTGCTTTCTCCCTCCCCCAGGCAATGGCTTTGGTTTTGTCACCTGGACTGAAAATCGAATTTCTGGACCTGGCCTTGGGGGCAGCAGTCTGTGGCTCCCATCCCTGAGATGGAACCATGTGGAAATGATGAGAAATCCTGAATGATGGCAGCCTCTGGCAGGGGTGAGGGGGGAGCCAGTCTTCTGGGAGGGGCGACACCAACCACTCGAAGCCGGAGCCTGGGATCCAGTCCTGTGCCCACAGACACCCAGGGCAGCGGGCCGGGCACCATGGGACAGGGCAGCAAGAGCCGGCAGGCTGTGTGGAGCTTAGGGCACACGTCAGAGGCAGGAAGGTTGCTCTTGGCCCCTTGGCCTTACCTGCTGACCGGCCCTCTGATTCGCAGCCGCCAGCCATCAGGCGTCCCAAGGCCAGCCAGGAAGGGGCCAGAGGAAGGGGAGCCATTTTGACTTTGGCAGTGTCTGGGGGTGACCTTGACCTAATTGGGGAGCTGCCGCAGGCCCTGCGGTCCCCAGGCCCCAGTGCTCTTCTGGTAGCTGTCTCAACCCAGAAAGAGGCTCCTCTGGGAGCCCGGGGGCTTCTCTTTGGCTCCTCAGTCCACACGAGGCCGGCCCCCCGCCGCAGGGAGAGGACACTGAGGCTGACAGGGCCATTGTCTCCCATCCTTTTCTTAATAGAAAGCTAGAGGTCCGGCGTGGCGAGCTCCCCAACGTCGGCACCCTGTGATCTGGAAAAGCAAGGGGGTTCTGGGGAGCCTGGGCACAATGGGGAGCGGAGGTAACTGAGAAGGCAGAAAGGAAGACATGGATTCCTGCCTAGATCTCCTTGGCTGTCTGGGGAAACTGAGGCTGAGCAGGGAGGGCTTTTCCCTGGATGCCACAACTGGACAATGGTAGCACTGGGACCAGGGCATCAACCTGGTAGGCTGGGAATACAGCGGTCCCTCTACCTGGTCCCCTGTTCTAGCCAAGAAAGACGAAGGCAGAGGGATGGAGGCTGGGGAGGCTGGGGCACCCAGCACCTCCCTCTTCCTTAGAATGGGGTCCCCACATCCAGGACACAAAGGTGAAGCTCATCTGCTCTGACCATTCTGGACAGGTGGAGAAACTGAGGCTCAGAAAGACCAAGCGCCTTGTTCAAAGTCCTGACCCTCTGAGCTCTGCCCAACAGGTAGCTGGCCCTTCCCTGAGTCAGACCCCTGAGCAGGAGGCATTTATAAAGGGCGCATGCCCTTAGGCTGTGGGATGGCAGCAGGGCAGTAGGGGGCCGCTCTGCCCCGGCCTCAGTGGGTGAACACATTGGGTAATGTCGGGCTGTGATTGAAATGTCCTGGCTTGTGGCATGCTGCAGCCTGATGAGGTCTGCAGAGAAGGTCACCAGAGAGAGGGAGGCACCCCCAAGGGCGTGAGGTGCTACCAGCCCAGGGAGGGTAGAAGGGGCAGCGGCAGTGACTGCAGGAGGCGGCGGCAGAGCCCCCGGCCAGCTTCGTGCTGTTCCTGGCAGTCTGGTGCCAGCTGTCTCGTCTCGCGGTCCAAGCCCACCCCTGGAGTCCTGTCCATGGCCCCCAGGGGCCCGAGGCTGAGCCCAGGGCCTGGCCAACCTTCTCCCTTGCCCAGTGCTGCTCCCACATTCAGACCTAAGCTCAGAAAGCCCCCTCAAATGGTGAGTTGGGTAGATGCCAAGTTTAACCCAAGACTCTAACAGAGCATCTGGGGTGCAGTCACCCCACAAACAGAAAGATTTGTGGTCACCTCATGCCCCTCAGAATCCCTTTGTGGAGGCTTAGGAGGAGGAGAGCTAGGTCTGAAGAACCCCCCGCCCCCAAGCTCAGAATGAGAGTTAAAAGGGGTCTCTGTGGCCATCCCAGTCTGGTCACCTGGCCATCGGTGGAGTCCTCCAGGGACAGGAAGTCACCCCCCAGGGGAAGCAGCCCCCCAGGGGAAGCGGTCCCCCCAAGAGCTTGTCCTGTGCAGCCCTGAGGAGGGCACCCCTGAGTCACCTCTCTGCTGGCCTGGGACCTGCAGGGGAAGAGGTGCTTAATTAGTGCCTGTGGTTGGTAGGACCCCCCCCCCCCCAGTCAGCCCCATTCTGGCCTTCTCTGCCACGCTGAGAGGAGACCCCCACAGGGAGCTGAGCCCCCCCAAAGCATGACTGGTCTGGGGGAGATCCTTGCGGGGTGAACTCTGATGCTTCCTCGGCAGACTTTGCATCCAGGTCTGGGGGCCTGTGGTCCCAGCCCCCCATCCCCTGTCTCCTGCTCCATCTGCCTTTCTGTCTCTAAAAGGAGCCAGAATTCCATCCCCAAAGCAGTCAGAGGTAGCCGGGGAACAGTGGGGGAGGCTGGTCTGGAGTCAGGAGGACCTGAGTTCAAATATGACCCAAGGTAGTGACCACCTGGGTGACCCTGGTCAAGTCACTTAACCTTTGCCTGCCTTGGTTTCCCCAGCTGTAAAATGCTGAGGATAACAACAGCCTCTCCTTCCCCTCTGGAGAGCTTCCTAGGAGATCTCTGGGCTCCCTGCTCTGTGGGGTTCTCACCATTCTTTCGTCTGCCCTCACCCCCCCACCTCATGGCAGCCCCATCACCGGTGGTGAGGCTGCCCTCGTGGCTCCCCTGAAGAGCCCCCTAACATGTCACGGGAGGCAGTTAGGGATGAGTTCAAGGGCTCCGTGGGATTGGGTCAGGGTCCCCTCCTCCCCACCCCCCTTCCCTAGTCGCTTGTCTCCAGGCCCAGCCCTCTCCCGTGGCTGCCTCAAGTCAAAGTCAGGGCCTAGTATGTGGATCTCCCCCCTTCTTTAGATGGCTTGAGCCCGGGGCTGGGGGTGGGGAGGGGCTGGGGAGGCCCCAGAGCTTCCAGGTAGCCCCCTTCCCTGGGCCAGGATTCTGCCCTTGCATTTGACCTGCAAAGTGCTTGGGGGTGGGGAGTGGATAAGAAGCCGACCGGGTCACCCAGAGGGCTGGGCTGGAGGGAGTGGCTCTGGCTCCAGGTCCCTGAAGGTCACCAGGGCCAGAGGCACCATGATAAGAGTGACCCACATTCATGAGCACAGAAGGCAAAAGGAGAGTTAGAGACTGAAGAGGCCCACCAAGGCCTCCTCCAGGTCCCCTCGGAGATGGCAAAGCCCCTCAGATCCTTGGCTTAGCATTCTTTGAGCTCCACGAGGTGGGGGAGGCTGAGCTCAGGAGGGAGAGGCCTCCCCCAGCCCCAGGCCCCAAGTCCTGAGATGCCCTGCTCTCCCGGGAGGGCAGGGGCGGAGGAGGAGAGGAGAGACTGTGCCGAGTCCCCACAAGGGGTCAAGGCCGCAGGATGTTCCGTTAGCCGGGAAATGGAATGAGTCACCCAGAGCGAGCGAGAGACCAAAGGAGACACTTCAAGCTTTGAACTGCACCAGGGAGCCGGGGGAGGCTCCGGTCAGAACCATCTTCTTTGAAAGCTCCCTTCCCCGGAGTGTGCCTGGCACCACCATGCCCACGAGCCAGAGGCAGTGCCCAGTGGGTGTTCTGCAGAAGGCCCAGGGGGAGGGCAGATGAAGGGAAGGCCGCGGATGTGCCCATCCTGGAGCCCATGCTCACTGACTGTGGGCAACAAGACCGAGAGCTGCCAACAAGGGACGCTGAGAAATGTTCTTTGCAAGCTGGGAGACCTATTCTCTCTCTATTTGATTACATGGGAGAGGCACAAATTCAGAGAGTCCCCCTCCCAATTAGGTGGATCAGCCGTGCTCTATGTGGAATGGGACATTCCAATCCCACACTGGCCTGATCAGCCACAGCTGAACGCACCGAACCTTGACCCCATCAGAGGGACGTCATTTGGGTCCTCTGAGAACAAAGGACAACAGCCAACCAACCACCTCCACTTGATGCCTGCTCCAGAGTCATGACCAGGACCCACATCCAGTCTTGAGGGGGCAATATGATGCAATAACCTTCTCCATGGGGGCCTCAGTTGTAGATCTGTCAGAGGTCTGTCCTCATTAACCCATTTCAAATCTCTTCAAATCTCTTGATCTCTCCAAGATCACAGCAGAGCATCCCCCAGTCCCAAAGGCATTTCCATGTCTTTCTCTGCTGTCACCCCCATGTACCTTTTAGGTGGCAGACTTTGTGTCCAGCCCACCCAAGGGTAGATTGGGTGGGAGATAACTGGAATTGGGACTACTTGTTTCTCTAAGTCGGAGAAGAGTTGATGAAGTCACTCCATAGCATCACCCCACTCCACATAAAGATGCCCTAGCACCATGGCCAGGTGTGGAAAGTCATGTGGCAAAGGCATCTTCTTTGGGGACCATCTACTCATTATCAAACTTGCTTAGGACTGAGCCCATAGAAGGTCTGGAACATTCTGATACACCCTGAGGAGGCGTCACTTGTGGGGAGCAGAGGAAATGCCTCAGCTTTGGTCTTTGCCTGTTTCCTCTTCTCCGGTCTCCTCCCATTTGTCCGGGCAGCAAAGTGTCCAGAACATGCCCACCTTCCCATCCCAGCATCTCTGGGACGGCTGATGACAAAGTCTACATGGGAAACCCAAGACAAACTGGATTCCAAGTTTCACAGGGAACCATGCCAAAAAACCAAACCAACCAACCAACCAAAAAGGAAACCTTATACCATGGTTGTAGAGAAATTCTTGATTATTCTTCAAGGTGGGAAAGGGAGAGTTGGGAGCTCCCTGTTGCCACATGTGTTTTGTGAGCTCGAGCTCACTTTCCCTTGGACTCTGCATGTATATGCGGTGGAGGGTGCACTGGGTAGGTGGAGGGGGTGGCTTCAAGATTTTTTACCAGCTGTCCTTACTTTCTCACCTTAGTAAATACCCCTTTCTAAAAGCTATTTAGGGCTGGATGACTAAATGATTCTCAGCTGGAAGCTGAGCCCCATTTGGGGCTTGAGCCGCTGGCGCTTCAAGCATATCTCCAGAATCCTGAGGCCAAGCCAGAACCTTGATCCAGAACTGGAGACTTGAATGTGGGAGAGGTGTTGGGACAAGGAGATTCAAAGGGTAGGTGAGTCTCATTTAAAAAGTAGAGGTACCTGAAAAATACTCTGGCAGAAACTAGGCCAAGACTGGCATCTCGTACCCTTTAGCAAGAGAAGGCAAAAGGGTAGAGGTTTTTAGAAATAAAGGCTGACCCCATAGGCCAATTGGGGCATGAGGAGTTGTCAGATCTGTGGAGAGGGGAGGAGCTGATGTGCAAAGAGGAGATAGAGAATGTGTGCGTGTGCATGTGTGTGCGTGTGTGTGTGTGTGTGTGTGTAATATATGCAGAATGCAGAAAGCTGGGAAGCTATTCTCAGAGCTTGTGTTTCTGATAAAGGACTCATTTCTAAACTCTATAGATAACGGAGCCAAACTTCTAAGAATTTAATTCATTCCCCAGTTGATAAATGGTCACTGACTAAGAATAGGCAGTTCTCAGATGAAGATATTAAAACTCTCTGTAGTCATATGAAAAAATGCTCTAAATCATTATTGATGAGAGAAATACAAATTAAGACAACTCTGAGAAACCACCTCATACCAATCACTTTGGTCAATATGACAGAATAGAAAAGTGATCAGCTGGAGGCGATATGGGAGAACCAGGACATTAATGCATTGTTGGGGTTGTGAACTGATGTGCGGAGCCTTTGCTCCAGCAGTACCACTGCTGGGGCTGTGTCCCAAAGAAATCGCTGACAAGATAAAAGCCCCACATGTACAAACAGATTTATAGCAGCTCTTTTTGTTGTGGCAGAGAATTGGAGACTGGGGAGGATGCCCATCAGTTGGGGAATGACTGAACAAATTGTGGTCCATGAACGTGATAGAATACGAGAGTTCTGTGAGGAATCCTGAGGGGGCAGCTCCGTGGCACAGTGGATAGAGCACTGCCCTGGAGTCAGGAGGACCTGAGTTCAAATTTGATTTCAGACACTTAATAATTGCTTGTGTGACCTTGGGCAAGTGACTTAAATTCAATATGTAGGTATGTATTTATATAAATCCTGAGTGACCAGATTGAAGAAAAGCCTCAAAAGACTTGCATGAACTGATGCTGAGTGAAGTGAGGAGAGCCAGAAAAATACTGTACATTAAAAAACACTGTACTGAAGAGTGGGGGGGGGGGGCAATTTTCAGGAGATAGCTCTGAGGAGGCAACTAATGGAATCCTCTTCTTGCTTTCCCTCCCTTCTCTTCCCTCCTTTTCTTCTCTCTCTCTCTCTCTCTCTCTCTCTCTCTCTCTCTCTCTCTCTCTCTCTCTCTCTCTCTCTCTCGTCTGATTCTCTGTGGCTGTTCTTACCCTCCACTGCCCACATACCCACAGCAACAATGTGAGGTGATCCGTTGGGATGGACTCAGCTCTTCTCAGCAGTCTGAGGATCAGACAACTCTAGGACCTGAGAAGGAAAATGCCATCTGCATCCAGAGAAGGAGCTACGGCGTCTGAATGCAGGTCAAAGCAGACTATTTTAACTTGTTTAAAACTTGTGTTATTTTTTCTTTTCCTCATGCTTTTCCCCCTTTTATTCTGATTCTTCTTTCACAGTCAGAAAGCTGTTTACTATGATTATGCATGTGTGGCCTATGTCAGATTGCTCACTCTAAAGGGGAGGAAGGGAGGGAGGGAGACAGGTGCAGACTCAAGAGCTTACAAAAAGATGAATGTTGAAAAATGTCTTTGCAAGTAGTTGGAAAAGAAGTGTTTTATTTTTTCAAAAAATAACAAAAAGTGAAGAATAAGAAACAACTTGAGCTGTCCACAAGAAAATTAAAATGCAAAGCTAGGAGACTCACTAGGAATCAGATCAAATCAAGAAGTCTACCCAGGGGGCGGCGGATAAAGCACTGGCCCTGGAGTCAAGAGGACCTGGGTTCAAATTCGGCCTCAGACACTTAATAATGACTTAGCTGTGTGGCCTTGCGCAAGCCACTTAACCCCATTTGCCCCAGGTTGGGGGGGGTAAGAGCAGCCACAGAGAATCAGACGAGAGAGAGAGAGAAGAAAAAGAAGGGAGAGAAAGCAAGAGGAGGATTCCATTAGTTGCTTCCTCAGAGCTATCTCCTGAAAATTGTACCCTGCCCCAGCTCCTCAGGAGGATTTTCATACCTCTTGGCATTTTCTGGGTGAGAATAAGAAAACGTGATGCCACAGGACAAGGATGAAACCCTGTCAATCTCCAGTGGTGTAATATTTATCCTTTGTCCTCAAAGAAGACCATGACATCAAGGAGGTGATGCCATGACATGCAGGTGAATTGGATTGGACTGGGGAGGGGGGCTGTGCTAAGCACCCAGCCTCATTTTCTCCTCCAGAGTTATTAGGGGCCAGGGGCCAGACATGAATCAGGAGGACCAGAGCTGGCCCTGGATGAAAGGCAGTCCCATGAAAATATTAAAACTCTCTATAGGCATATTAAAAATGCTTGAAATCATTATTGATTAGAGAAATACAAATTAAAACAACTCTGAGATACCACCTCATACCAATCACTTTGGTCAATATGACAAAAAAAGTAAGTGACTTGGCCAAGGTCGCACAGCTAGTAAGAGTCAAGTCTCTGAGGTCACATTTGGACTCTGGTACTCCCAACTCCAGGGCCAGTGCTCTGCCCACTGTGCCACCAGCGCTCTGTCTCTACCCATCTCAATCCCTGTTCCTCTTGTGGCGCAGCTTCTCTGCAATCTAAGAATGTGCCCTATTGCCCCATCATGTGTCCCAGCCCCTCCCTGCTGCAGATGAGGAAGCTGAAAGCCAAGGGGTAGAATGCCCACCCTCCCCCCACCCCAAAGTCCTGAAGTCCCCCGGGGTAGGGGGCCTCTCACTCAGGGCTTGTGCCCGCTCTCCACAACATCACAGACTCCCTGGTGGGACAAAGCCATACCCTGCTCCTGAGTAGCAGAATCCCCCCCCCCCCCTTGCTGCTCCCCTTGGCTTGGAAAATCCCAGTGAAAATGTCCCTGGGAATCTGATCTCTGTCACACACAGCACATACAACACCCACACCCATACACACGGACACATACACAAACACCGCACAGACTCACTTACAGAACACAGACCACACACATGTGCACGTCCTTTCACATACACACCACACACACAAACACCGCATTCCCCCAGCTCCCCCAGGCCCAGCACATATGAGCCCCCAGCAGACTCATCACCGCTTTCCTTTCATTACGATGGGTGGCTGTTGGCCCGGACAGGCCGGCTTCTTTCATTCCTCCTAGAATAGATGAAGGGATTTCATGGCAGTGGCACAAAGTCACTCTCTGGGCTGCTGCTGAACTCATAGAAAATCGACTGTCTTGAAATGGGCTTCACCTCACTTGACTGCTGGAAAATGGGAGCGCTCCATCCAGAAACTAGAATTCCTGGAACTGGAAGACACTGGGCATCATTTAGAGAGTGCCCCATTTTAGCATAGAGGCAGCTAGGTGGCACAGTGGAGAGAGCCTCTGGCCTGGAGTCAGAAAGACCCAAGTTCAAATCCAGCCTCAGACACTGACCAACTATGTGGTCCTGCACATGTCACTTCACCCTATCTGTCTCAGATTCCTCATCTATAAAATGAACTGGAGAAGGAAATGGCAAACCAGTCCATTATCTTTGCCAAGAAAACCCCAAATGGATCATGGAAAATCGACATGAGAGAAGGCAGGTCATTTGCCGAAAGTCACACAGAGAGTTAGTGAGCAGCCAACGGCTTTAGAGTGGAAGGGATCTTGAAGATGAGCTAGTCTGGCCAAGTCTGAGCTTCCAGAAGACCTGCAGGGTCTCCCCATGGACCTGGCTCATCACCCGTTCTTGTCGACTTTCACAATTCTTTTGCATTTTTGCACCACTATCCATTAATGGAATTGAGTCATAGTTCTCTGTCTGCTTCTCTCCCCAGGTTTCAGCATTGGAAGTTGGTTGGTCTCATAAAAAGAGTAAAATCAAGGGCTCTTATTCTCAAATATGGAGATTAATTTTGGAAGCACAGGTTTTAATTGCTTTTAAACATGTGAACAAACTGTCGATGTATTTGGAACGTGTTTTGGGTTCATGGTTTTGTTTTGCTGTTTTGTTTTCCCATTTAATGGTGATTGACTTGTGGCTCATTTGATTTCCTCTGGAGACTGGCTTGAGGAAGATCTCTATTCCTGATTTCCTTAATTTGTCACTATTTAGGTGATTGTGTCGATTGATTCCCATAGTCCTGCAGCACAGGGGACCTGTAGCTCCAGAACCCTCCACCCAGTTCTTGAATCCTTTGGCTAGGATTCCTTTCTGGGCATCCCACAAGTGGGTCTTCCTTTGGTTTATGACTCCTCCAGGGTTTGTCCCAGGAACCTCAGAATTCGATCGATAGCTACAGAGAAGGTGCAGCTGGGTGTTAGAGTGGAGAGAGTTTGGAATTCAGGAAGTCCTGAATTCTAATCCTGTCTCAGATGTGGGGTCCATCACTGAAGCTCTCTCAGTTTCCTCATCTCTAAAATGGGCCTGATCTTAACAGGAACTCCTCTTCAGGGCAAGGTCCTGGTACCCCACAAGTAAGGCCCAAACCCAAGGTTTGCCTAGGGTCCTATGAGCTCCCCAGGGACCCGGGCCACCCTTCTGGTGGATGGCACTCCCTTCCTGCCAGACAGGAAAGACACTTGCAAGAGCACCAACCTCCTTCCCACCAGCCTCCAACAGACTGGTGGGGTGGGGAGGGTGGCCATGTGGCCTCCTCTCTCCAGGAGGGGCTTCAGGGTCCAGCAGTCCTGGTCCAACATCTCCACCTACACTGTCCCTACCCCAGGAAGTCCTGCCCAGTTCTGCTACCGAGGAGCCCAGCCACTCCCTGGGGAGTTCCCCCCACCTCGCCTGGTCCTGTCTTAGCAGGGGCTTTCTTCTGTGGCTCCCCAATCCTCCAGTCTTCCAGCCTCATCTGTCTGCTCCCTTTAAAGTCCCAGGTCAGAGGTTTGGCTCCAATGTACCCCAGTCAGGAGGAGGTCAATCCGACCCATTGATCCCCCCACACACATACACACAAGGAGATGTCAGAGCTCATCCTGAAGGAGAGACCAGTGTCCGTGATCCTTCAAAGTTGGACCAAGAGCCTTCTCCTGTAAGTCTCAAGGAATCCAGGCTTCACAGGCCCCCCAGCAATCACAAGGTCACTTTGAAGAGAACTAATGACCAGTGGAGCTTATACAGACCCCAGGGCATCACTAGAAGATGCTGCTGATGAGGAGTCCAGGAAGAGCAGAAGGATGCCAAGAGTTGAAGGAGAAGATGGCAGGCAGCCCAGGCATCGGACACAGCCTAGGCAAAGACGGGGTGCTGGGAACACAAGGGACTTCAACCAGGCCAGTCTGGTTGGAATATAGAGGGTGCAAAAGGGAGTGGGAGAGTTCAGCTGATAGTCAGAGAGTGACAGAGACTGAGAGGCTTCAAGGTCCACTAATTAGAGGCTAGTGGACAGCCCCATCCAAAGCAGGACTCCTCCCCTCCCCCCCCCCTTCACGTTGGACATCCCTCTTTCCCGAGCAACCTCTGGACGCTGCTCCCCTCTCCCCTAGGCAAGTGTCCACTGTGTCTGGCCCAAGCCTCTGACCTCCCCTTCTCAAGAAGCTTCAGGGACTCTTGATTGCTGTAGGCTCTCATCGGGTCAGAGGAGCAAAGCTTAGAACTGGGAAGGCTCCGAGAGGTCACCCAGTGAAGTGGGGAAGGAGCTGGACCCAACTCAAATCCTACCTCAGACGCGGGTTAGCTGTGGGACCTTGGCCAAGTCGCTTCATTTCTGCTGGCCTCTGCTTTCTCATCTGTATAATAGGGATATGAATAGTTCTGCTTTCCAGGGCTGGGGGGGGGGGGGCGGAGGCTTGTCTGGGGCACAACCACCCAGTTAGGATTTGAATTCAGGACTTCATGCCTCCAGGCTCAGGGCCCTCATCACTACTCCATCTGGCTTCAACCTCCCTTTTCTTACTTCTTTCTTATTTACTTACTTTTCTTACTTTCTTACTTACTTTCCAGGAGTCCCCCACCCCACAGGGATGCAGACACACACACACACACACACACACACACACGTGAAACACATGCACCCATGAGGCTCCAGGTCTCATGACCAACATCTCCACCCCATGGCCAACCAACCCCTCCTGCCTTTGCCCAGGCTGGTTCCAAGTCCTCAGTTTCCCCCCAGGCCCCCCTCCACCATCTCTCGCACAAGGTCCTCCCCCCAGTTGCTGATCCCCCAACCCACCGCAGCCCCATGATCTGACTGCCCCCCAACCTCCACCCCACTTCCCAAAGCTGCGCCCTCCTCGGGCAGACTATCAGTCCCAAACAATCTAGTGAGAAGGAGGGTGGGGCTGATCCCCAGGTGGGGGGAGACTTCAGAAAGGAGCCCCGGGGGTCCTGGGTGGCACCATGGACAGAGCACCCCACCTCTCCCTCCCCTCCAGGCTGCCCAGGGAGGGGGCAGGGGCCCCTCGGGCTCCTGTCCCAGCAGGGCCCAGAAGGGGACCAGTAGGAGACAACTTTTCTGGATGGATGCACAGAGAGATGGGGCAAATATGATGCAGAAATATGGTGGCCCCACGGAGGACAGGAGTCCTGAATGTGTGGCCCCTTGTGTTGGAGGCCAGCTAAGAGCTGAACCCAAAGGGATCTTCCTGAGGACCCCACAAAGAAAGGCCTCCTTTCTATATAGGCGCCTCACTTCCATTATTATTGCATTGTGCCCATAGACCCTCTGGGGAATCTGGGAAGCTGTGGGAGAAATGTTCTCCTCCGGCTTCGACTCTACCCTGGGAGCAGAGAGCATCATGGCCATTCCGAGGGGCACGTGAGCAGCCCAGCCCCACCGGCACCCAGGCCTGCAGGAGTGCCAGGCTGGGCCATCCCAGGGCCCTGCTCACCCCCTTCCCCCTGGTGCAGGCGCATCCCCAGCTCCCACTCATCTCTGCTCCATGACTCAGACTGCCATCTGCAGCGGAGGAGCCCCTCTCTCCTCCTCTGCCCTCCTGCAGTCTCAAAGCCCCTGCACCCCTTCTCGCACTCCTTCCATCTTCTCCAGCTCTTCGCAGCCAGCTTCTTTCTGTCCTGCCCCCACAGCCCCTGCCCTGGGGGAGCAGGGAGAGGCCCTAGTTGGGAGCCCCCTCACTCCCCTTTCCACACTCCCCACAAAACCAGGAATCTGCTCATCCTTCTCTGCTTGCCCTTCACTCTTTCCTAACAGTTTTCCTTCAGTCTTCCTCACCAGCTCCCTCTCCAGACTCACTCTCTCTCTCTCTCTCTCTCTCCTCTCTCTCTTTCTCTGCTCCTTGAAAAGCCCCACTCCATCACCTGCAGACCATAGTGCCCCTCCCTTTAGGTTTTGGGGGGTAACTCTCCTCTTTGCCCCTGATTCCAGTCTCCATTAATGATGCTCCCTCAGTTTTAGGGTTCCCTATGCCCCCAGATCCATGTAACCACTCAGCGGCCAGATTAGCTTTTACAAAGGAACATTTACTTCAGTATAAGAGCAAAAAGGAACCTCTAACTCCCCCCCCCAGCTGGGGAACCTCACCCCCCGCCACTCTTATTCTCTGGGCAAGTGAAGGAGATTAGGTTCCGCATGTGACTCAGGTCCCACAGAGCACAGTCCTCCCAGGGGGTCCTCAGAGGTCACATTCGGCCACTTGGTCTCCATTGTCTGTGCCCAGAGCCACAGGGTCTAAAAGGGGAGAAAGGAAGGCATGCCCTCCCCAACTCCCTGATTCCTCAGTGTTGGTTCTGGGGGTGGATTGACCTAATAGTAACAATAGCATCATTTCTAGAGTAATTGCTGTCCCAAACACTACAATTAATGTCTCATTGGATCCTCACTGCAACCTTGGGAGACAGAGGGGAAAACTGAGGTAAAAGGGGCATTCAGTGATTTCCTAGGGTCAGCTCTGGAAGTCACTTCTGTGATGGAGCAACTGTCCACCCGTCAGGGAGATTCAAGGACAAAGTCAGTTCCAGAGACACCCATTGCAGTGGGAAGAGAGCAGATGTCCCCTTGCCAAAGTAGG
The DNA here is from genome assembly GCF_037893015.1 of Macrotis lagotis. Taxonomy (NCBI): domain Eukaryota; kingdom Metazoa; phylum Chordata; class Mammalia; order Peramelemorphia; family Peramelidae; genus Macrotis; species Macrotis lagotis. Next base: position 1,662,525 of record NC_133661.1, on the reverse strand, counting down.
TCCCTGGTCTCCCTCAGCTTGGGTGATGCTTCCATCTCAGGTGATCTGAGGATGCACCCAGGTCCCCCCTTCCAGGAAATCATTGGCTCCTTGAAAGGAAGGACTGGCTCAGGAAATGCTGGAAGAAGTAAATGGAATTGAACCACTTGTGACTTCTCATGGGCCCATCGTCGCCTCACTGCGCTGTTGTCAACCCTCCATCCATCCTTCATTCCACAAGGAGACTCTGGTCCAGGCTTTCTTTCCTTCCCCAAATCTGATGTTGTCGCAAGGTGCATTCCAATTTCAGTCTGACAAGACCTCTTCTTTTTTAATATTATTTTATTCCCCCCCCCCAATTTTTAACATTCGTCTTCTTTTCTTTAAGTTTTAGTTCTAAGTGCAGGGCCATGTTAGACGAAGGTAGGGAGAAAGTCTCCCTTTCTCATGATTTAGGATCGGTGACAGTCCTGGGCAGGAAGGGGCAGACAATGACCCACTTTTCAGTGGCTGCTTCAGGACCACCTCCCACCACCAATGACCCTTCCAGTCTTTCGTGTCCTTCTCCTTTGGGGCAGAGAGCCACCAGTGAGAGCAAGTTTAACTCTTCCCGCTGAAGACTGCTCTTGCAGGTTTATGTATCCACCTCACCATGAGTTTCTCCTCTCTGGAAAACTTTAAGAAAAAATAAACCTATAACAACAAAGACCAAATTTTTAAGCTCCTGCCCACTGCTGCTCCCAGTTTGCCATGCTTGGCTTTCAAAAGACAACAAAGACATTGGATTTTGTTGGATGGAGCCGGAGGGCAGTTCAGCTCCCCAGCTCCACATGATGCTTGGGGCTGTCTAGAACCACAAGGTCATGTTCCAAGACAATGCATCACAACACTGTGAAGTTCTGGGATCCAGAATTGGAGCTCTAGGATCTTTTGGCTTCTAGCCTCCCCCGTGGTAGTGTTCTGGGACAGTGCATCCTCTCCAGGTCCTCTGAAGCACCAAGCCCCAGTCTAACTCACCCCCACCCCTTGATCACACTGGCATCCACTAGGGGAAAATAGTGCAGAGTCAGAGCCAGTCATCCCTAAGACAGGACCTCTCAAGCCAGCCTTGTCAGATGCTGTCAGCTGTGGCATCACAGCAGCCACTCACCAGCTGTGTGACCTTGGGTAAGTCCTTCCCTGGGACTGATGGTACCTTAGGTCTCTACTGACTGATTTTCAGCAACATTGGTCCCCTGCAGCCCAGCAGAGAATACAGGCGTTACTCATTCTCTTCAGAAAGATCTGGATCACTGAGGTTAACTTGGGCTAGGGGCAACATCCCCCAAATGGAGAGTGGTCAGAAAAGATCACTCTCCCTGGTGAAGGGCCCATTGCTGGGAGGCCCTAGGAGTGGTTGGGGTGGGGGTGGGGGGATAGGGGATATGAGAACTATCTTCAGGGATGGGCAGGGCTTTTGGGTGGGGGAAGATTCTTGGCAAGAGGATGGCAGAGACTCTGTCTTACTGAGTTCCAGAGCAGAAGGGAGGGGCAGAGTAGAATTTCTTGAAGTTCTCAAGATCCAATTAATTTTAATATAGTTTGATTTAAAAATAAAAATAATGTGAGGGACAAAGGGCAGAGGGAAGAGTCCTGAGCTGTCCAAGCTCAGGGGTCTGCTCAAGACCTCCTCTCTCAGGGCAGCTGCTCCCTCACCTTCCTGGGCTCTGAGGCCTGGAGACTCCTCTCTTATCTCCTTGTGTCTCTGGGAGAACCAAGACCAGCAAGGAAAGTAGCCTAGCTAGCTTAGGCATCAGTACTGCCCCAATTCCTAGGGGAGCCAAAAAGTCTTTTAAGAGGTTACCTTCACCTGAGGATTTCCTCATCTGCTCTGCAGACTCTCAAGGTTGAGGTGTGATGTCAACCCTATCAAAGACGATCGTGAAGGACTTGTGATGGAAATTATCCTCCACATCCAGAGAAAGAACTCTGCGTCTGAATGTAGACCAAAACTCACCACTTTCAATTTTTAAAATTTACTTTTGTTTTATGGTTTTTTTCCACTCATGATTTTTTTTTCTTTTTGTTATGATTCTCCTCTCACATCACGATTAATATGGAAATAAATCGCTTTCCAAGACCACCTGAGGAGGGGCCCTGTTACTCCATGGCTTTTTCAGTTTTGCTTATCAGAGACCCCTGATGTTTGAAAACCTCTACTCCACTCAGGATATATCAAACAGTGCTTTAGACCATTAATTAGATGTGTCTGTCCAATTAGGTAAAGAGAGACACAGAGGTATCTTCAATAACAGAAGAAAGACATTTGAAAGATCCATTTTAAAATGCCTCAGGACTTCTCTGATGAGCTGATTGGTTGCAGGAGGGGGATGCATCACAAAATAGCTCAAGATAGTCCCTGGTCCTCTCAAACCAGAAGATGGGAGGGGAACTCTTCCCATGAGGCTGCAGGGAGCCTTAGACCAGCAAGGGAGCAGCAGAAGTAGCCCTAGCAGAGCTAGCCAGGCTAGCATCCTCAATGGAAAGCCCATCAAAAGAGTGGTGAGAGCAGCCAAGGACCCCAACTCAGTTCTGAAAGCCACTCTGGTAGCTGCCCAGGGGCATCCCCAGAGGTCACCACTGGCTTTACAGCCTCAGAGGATTAAGTGGCTATGAGAACTCTGCCCAGTATGATGGGCTCTGAAGATGTTCTGAGTCTCCCTGAGCCTGCCATCCTTGGCGGGCCCAATTCTTGCGACGTGTGATTGTCTTTATCCCTCTAACCCTTAGCCCAAAGTCTGGGACATAGGAGGTGCTTAATATGCCTTTGTTGACCAGCATAAAATTGAACTGGATTGGGTTGGATGGGAAGAGGGGGAAATCAAGGGTCCAATGAAAGGATGGATTCTGGTGCCATTGGGTGAAGGGCAAACCATCTCCTCCCCAAGTGGAAGCCCCGAGCCCTTTAGCTAGCTCTGGGTGTCCATTTACAGTCAGAACCACAGTCCCATGGATTCAAGGCCTCAAAATGTTTGAACTCAGGAGTCTTGGAGACCAAAGATGGGGTTTTAGTTCATGTTTACATTAGGCAGCAAGGCTCCGTTGACATTTTCCCACTTGATTTCACGTTTTGAGGACTAATACTTTAGTGTGGTCCTCACTATCCTCTGCTCCTGTGGACCTGGCCCCATGATACCCAAAGGATGTGTCTTCTCTTTGACCTCAGGAACCTGGCCTTTCCTTGACTTTCCCATCTGAGGCTGACAGACTGGGCTCTCGTCCAGTGGGTCTCGGGCCCACACACCAAAGCATTCCATTTCTGATCAGGCCAATATTTGAGCAAGGTCAGGTCAGGTGTTAAGAATACCAGAAAATCACTGAAGACCAAAGCTGGGAGGAACCCTAGGACCCAGGACAGTAGAGGAAAAAAGCTTTGGAATGGCCTGAGAACTAGAAGGGACCTCAGTGACCCTGGAGCTTAGCCTCCTCATTCTAGAGACAGGGCAGGATAGACCAGAGAAAGGAAAGGGTAGATTGCTCAGCAGGAGGGGAGCAAAGATACAGCTTCCCCTTGCCTCCTCCACCCCCAGCCCCTCCAAGCTGCTGGGTGGACAACTTATTGGTGGGGAGGGGCAGGTTTCTGAGGCTGGATCCCTAAGGGTGTCTGGGAGATTTGCCCCAAACTGCCCACAGCTACTCAGTTACCACCTGAGAAGAGGAACAACCAGATATGTTAGTGGGGTGTCCTTGACTGTGGGTGGGCTGGAACTTGGGCTGTGGTCTGAACAGAAAGGTCCTGCCTCATGTGTCCAGGGTGTGCTCCCTCATTATATTCAGGTCATTGGGTTCCAGAGTCCCAGCAGCAATGAGTGGCCAGGCCAGGCTGTTCCCAGAAGGAGAGGGGCAGGGGCCTGCTCCCTGGCAGTCAGGAAGCAATTATTGCTCCTTGGGTCCAAGGTCACCTCTGATTTATGATACTGCCAAGCCTCAAGATCTTCTGGGGAACCCCACTGGGATGCCGATAGGAGCATGGTTCAATAACCTGGACTCTGAGTCCTCAGAACTAACATTTGGAAGAAGGTGGAAAGGAGATCTGCGCTGAGGGGTGCCTCTGAGCCTGGGGGAGATGATACCTTTGCTCAGACCCTACAGCCTGGTCTTCTCAGAGGGTGGAGGGGGGATTGGGTATGCCCATTCTCCCCCCTCTTGCCTGGTCACCACCAGTCGGCTGGTACCATCTGAGAGGACTTGGGCAGAACCTCAACCCCCTGAGACTGGGTTGGGCTCTGTTGCCTGGGAGTCTGCCAAGGGGGCTCCCCCGGGAGCCTGGAGAGGAGGTCAGAGGGTGCCCAAGAGGAATCTGTTTGAGTGTGTGCCTGACTCCCCCTGAAAGAATTGGACACCAAGGGCTGCCCCCCCATACAACCCCCTAGGTTCCCATGTTGTCATCCACTACCCCCCCACTCTCACCCTGGGGTCCTCTGATTCTCCAAGGAATCAACCTTGGGGTCCCAATCACAGAGTGGCACTGCCAGCTCTCAGATGGGCTCAGGGGGCTTTGGGGCTGGTCTGGGAACCCAACCAATATCATTTCTATGGGAAAATGTGTTCTGAGTTCCAAGAAACAGGCTTCCAAACAAACCTTAGGAATGCAGCTGGTTCATGAGACCAGCCCGCCTGCCGAAGCAGGGAGAGGAGGGGAGGGAGATGAGGAGGAGGGGGAGGAGGAAAAGGGGGGGAGAGGGGAAGAGGAGGAGAGGAAGGGAAGGGTGGAAATGGGAACAGGGAGGGAAGGGGGAAGAAAAAGGGGAGAAGGGGACAGAAGAAGAGAAAGGGGGAGAAGGAGAGGGCGGAGGAGGAGGGGCCAGGAGAAGCTCAGCAGCCAGATCCTGGACAGGTGGTCAGCTGGTCTCTGCCAGGGAGCCTGACCTGACTTCCTGGGAAGGTCCTAGAATAGATGTTTGAAGAGCTAGTTGCTGAACATCTGGGAAGGCAAGGAGCACCAAGAGGCTGCATGGCTTCATCCAAAAGAGGGAGAGCTGGGGCGACCTTGTTTCTCTTTTCTCTGGGATAGCAGAGCTGGCAGCCAGAGGCAATGAGTGGACTTGGACCCAGTTAAATGGGCAGGGAAGAGAAGGGAAGGGGAGGGAATAAGGATTTATGAGCAAGGCCCTGTGCTAAGAAGGGCTTTAAAATAGCATCTTCTTTGGTGCTCGCAACAACCATGGAAAGCAGCGTCTCCTCATTTTACAGTTGAAGAAACTGAGGCAGGTGGTGGTTAGTTGTCTTGTCTGGGGTTACACAACTAGGCAATGTCAGAAACTATTTTTGAACTCAAGTCTGCAACCTTGGCTGCCCCAGGTGATGTTCACTGTCGACTTGGAGGGAGGTCTCCCAGGTTGTGCCCCCAAATCTGGGCTGAGTCCTCTGCTGCTTACCACTCTGATCAGTGATACGAACAAAGGCCCCGATGGCACTAGTATCAAACTGGCAGGTATACCAGGTAGGAAGGAGAATGAAGACACCGGTTCCCTCCTGGTGTCCCCCTTCCTCACCTCTGCTTTTTGGGAAGCTCCCTTCCAAGCTCAGTTAGAGAAGAGTCAGACACCTGAAGAGGTTCTTGTGTGCCCCCTGTATCTTTTCTGGGCTCCATGTCCCTGGTTCCTTCCACCGATCTTCATGTGACATCACTGAGGCCCTTCCCCACTAGGTTTTTGCCAGCTTCCTGAATGTCCAAAACAGGTCACAGTCGTCCAGATGTGCTATGACCATGGCAGAAAGCAGAGGGACCGTCACCTCCCTCCTTCTGGACATTATGCCTCAGAATATAGGCTTAGACTGGCACTGTCTCTGAGGGATTCCACATTATACTGCCGACTCCTGCTGAGCTGGTGGTCCATTCAGACCCCCAGAGCTTTCTGAAGTCAGACCTCGTCTAGTGCCCTCTTCCACATTTTATCCTGTACTTGCAAAATTGAACCCTTTCTAACTTAAAGGTTAGTTTTTACATTTATCCCTAGTTAATCTGTATTTAATTTTGTCTGATGCTCTTTGGCTTTCGAAGATGCTTTTGGATGCCACCCCTTTTGGCCACTGGGTGAAAGTCAGACCTCCTAGCTCTGTGGACTGCTAATCTGAGAAGCGTGCCCCCTTGTCCTTCAGGCAAGTCAGGATAAAAAGGTTAACCTTGGGAGTTATAGAAAATCAGGGACCTGAATTTGCTAGCCGTAGAGTTGTGAGCTAGTCTAATTGTCCTGAAGCAAACTGGAAATGCACCAAGACCGTGACTCAACTGTCTATACTTCTTGATCCAGAAATCCCATGACTATGCATGATCCCTAAGGAAGTCGGGGGGGGGGGGAGACTCCCAGGGGCTCTGAAACAGTCATAGCCACATTTTTGGTAGTTAGTTCACAAAGACCTGAGAAATGAAGTTAGCTGCCCCTTGACTGGGGAACGGCTAAATCATTTGAGGTATAGGAATATATTGTGGTGCTATGATAAATAGTGACTTTGATGGGAGTGTGGGAAGTCTTTTGTGAGTGGATGCAAAGTGAAAAACTCCGAACCAGGAAGGTCGCCTCGGAGAGCCAGGAAGCTAGCACAGGCCATGATCCATCCTGGAAGGTGCAGTAAAGGACAACAGCTACAACTGAGTTGGAATGCAGGGCTCACCTCAAGCCCAAAGAAGAGAGAGGAGGCGGGCTGCACCCACGGTAAATTTGTCCGAGGCAGTGCTTACTTTTGATGAACTAGTTTTACCGTTAGTTTTTTTCTTTGTAAAAATGATAGTTCTTGGGGAGGGGGAGGGGGAAGAGCTATATTGAGAAATGTAGGTGATACAGATGGGGACAAGATGGGTCCTACAATTTCATTAGTATAGGACTCTCCCAGGTGAGGAACCTATATCTCCTGAAACAGGTCAGCCGATTCCCTCTCAGAAGAGGTTAACTCACTTGCCAAGGATAACACAGCCGGAGTTTGTCGTAGGCAAGACCTGAGGTTTTTCCGGCCTTGAGGCCCATTCTCTAACACCATGCTACTGCTTCTGTGATATAAATATAGGAGGCATCAAGGCAAATCCTTAAATGTTGAAGCAGTATGCATCGGCCCTCGACTGGAGACCAGCTCCTCTTCCCCCCTTCCCCCTTCCTCTCTTCTTTCTTCTCTGCCCACTTCCTTCCTCCTCCTCACGTGGAATTTGAGCCTGGCTGGCATCTGCCTCTCAGCCACCTCCTGGAAGGGGCCAGGTGGGCTGAGACAAACAGCCTTCCCTGTATGCCTGGAGCTCCAGGGAGGCCTTGGTGCTCCACTTATAAGTAGGTAATTCACTTTTCAATTTGGAAGAGATATTAAAAAGCATCCCTGGAGAGAGTTTCAAAAGCTTCCTTTGCAAAAGAATAAAAGCAGTCTGTGGAAACTTCCCTGCCAAAGAGGCCATGGGCAGAACTGGTTGCTCAGAATGTCCTAGATTCCAGGGAGAGCCCTCCCCACCCCTTCAACACACATCCTCCTCACTCCCAAACGACCTTTATCTGTTGAAAGCTCCACCTGGCCACAGAATAGGAGGTGTGGACCCACCTGGCCTGTGGATCCAAGGCCTGCCTTTCAATGGCCTTGTGAAAGCTGCTGGGGCTATAGAGACAAAGTGGGAAGCAATCCTTGCCCTTGAGAAGAGTCCATTCTAGTGGAGGCAGCCCAGTTTTTCAAGTGGTTCATCCAAGATAGGGCAGAGATTGGCTCAAGTCACCTACCCTGCCTTGGCCAGGCCCTTATAACACCCATTCATGGCCACTAAGGAGCCAGCTGGACCAAGGGGACCACAAGATCAGTAAGAAAGGAGCCAGGCTACCCTTGGAGACTAGTTCTTCAAAGGAAGCTTAATCCTGGGACTTTGGGTACACAAGTATCGGCTCCAACAGACTCTCACAACTTAGTGACCATTTAGGGAAGTCCAATAGCTCCCCTCAGTTCCAGCAATGAATCAGACAAACACATTTGTGAAGCAATGTGTACCAAGGACTGGGCTGGGTTCTGAGACAGACTTTGCCCTCAGAGAACTTCCATTCTCAAGAAGCATTTCTGCGACTCTGACCACGAGCATGAGGGTTGAGCCAGCACTGACCACCAGTGTCCCCAGCCGCTTCTGCTGAAGGAGATGCAGCATCTGCAGGGGCTGCTTTGGGCTGGAACCTCTCTGCCCTGGTACGGATGATGCTGAGGTCAGGTCTCATCTGAGAGGAAGAGACCACGTGCCCCTTGGATTAGCTGAATAAATATGGAAATTTGTTGGGATTGGGGGTTTGTCAGAGAATTTAAGAGGGAGGATCATGATGAGAAATACACAGGAAAATCAACAGATATCCAGAGTAACGTTCTGTGGAAAACAACAGCCAGATGCTGCCTTTCGAAAATGCAGCAAAGTAAACATCTGGGCAGATGGTGAAAAAGCGAGGAAGAGGAAACTGTCGAATCCTGGGTAAAGCTACTAGAATAATGAGAATCATTAGTAACAGGGAAAGTGCTGTGGGAGGGTCAGTTTCTGTGTTCGTCTCCTCAAGTCTGCACAAAAAGAGATGGGGACGAGACTAAATACAAAAAGGAAATGGATCTCAGCCAAGGAGGCGTCCTCTAGGCTACTCAAAAAGAGCTGTGGGCATGCCCTGTTCAGATGGATGAGTCTCCCATCCATGATCTTGACAGGAATTGGGTTCTTATGAAGGGGATTCATCTGCTAGAGTTTCTAGAAATAGGGGTTTGAAAGGGTTTGGAAATGAGTGGATTACATTAAAGATAATGACCAGATGTGACCTCTCATATCTCCTCAAACTACAGCCCACTCTCTCTCTTACTCTTGGATGGTCAGGACAGTGTGAGAAACAGCACTTACAAGGGAACAGGAAGCTTCATGCCCAGTCCGAAGTAGCTGCCTCTAGTCTCCACTGCTGCCCAGTACAGTGACTGGACCAGGTCCCCTTCATGGGGGATGCTTCTTGAAGAATGACAATGACTATCACTGCTACTTCCCCAGTGAACTTCCCCCTTGGGACTGAAAGAAGTCCAGGAGCAACAACTCAGGTCCTATCAGGGGTGATGCATGCAAAGGGCTTTGCTTCTGAAAGGTTCCTTGTAGTTATGAGACTGAGACATTCTTATGCATCTTAGAACGTGTGCAGTGACAGGCTTATAGGTACATAGATCCATCAGCCACCAAGTTCTTACTTAGGAAGCATCTACTCTGTGCTGGTGAGGAGGATCCAGATCAGAATCCAGGGGGTCCTTCTAGCAGGGGACCGATGTGCTTCTGGCATGAACGGAGAAAAGATCAAGTGGTGGGGGGGAGTGCAGGAAGGGCTGGGAGGGTCACTTGGGGCTTCAGGAAGTCAAATTTAATTCCATTAATTTTATTTTTTCCTTTTATTTTTTTTAATTTAAAGTCAATTTTCTTTTATTATCAGTTTCAATTTCTCTCCCTCCTCCCCACTTCCCTTTCCCCATCCAATGAGAAGACAAGAAAAACCAAATCCATTACAATTAGTGTCATTATTGCACAGCTTATTCCCACGTTAACCATGTCAAGAAGGAAAGAAGAGAGAGGAAGGGTTGGAATGAGGGAGGAAGGAAGGAAGGAGGGAGGGAAGGATGGCAAGAGAGACAAATGGTAACAAAGCCAACTGTGGGGACTGTGTGGTCATTGGTGCCAGGGGTCCAGAGCCCCTCCTCATGTATTTTTCATGGTTTGAATCACAGGTTCTTAGAGTCTAGAACTGGAAAGCCCACCAAGCTCACCAAGTTCACCAAGCTCATGCTTCTCTTTTCAGAGGAGGCAAGGGCTAGAAGGGGATTCTTTAGAGCCCCCTGCTCCTGAATCTCCTCAGCCCAGGGGAGAACCCAAGCTCCCCTCTAACACTATGCTAAAAGAGGGAGAACACTGCATTCCTCCTTTGCAAGTTCTTCTGTTTGCTCTCCTCTTTAGGCCACAAAGACCCTTGGTAAGGATGCCAGGCAGGAAAAAATCCCAACCTGAACCTGAAAGAAGCTGCCATCCCATGGGTGAATTTTAGCAGCACTTTAGGCTAATTCCCCTGGCTTGTGAGCTTGGTGAGATTGTGGGAAAGAGCTGGACTGGACCATACTATAGCAGCCCCTGCCCGGCCCTTGCCCCCACCCCATGACTGGTCTGGGAGCTCAGCTCCTGCTCTCCGGCTTGGCAGAGGGCCAGTACAAGAACTGGGTCACCTCATGGTGAGGTCTTTTTTAAAATTCCCATCTGAGGACATTGTCCAATGATTGGAGTGAACATAAAAATAGGCGAGGTCACAGGTCAGAGTGTTTGAATCCCCAGACTTACTCTTGGTCACCCAGACAAGGGCCCAGGTGGCAAATTCTTCCTCGTTTTCACAACAAGAAAGAAGATAGATGGTGTCTTTAGAGGAATGTCAGTATTCTGGATGAAAGTTTCTGATATCTCCTGCCCCAGTTCCCAGTGGAGATGGTCTGTACTACTTGAATTGAATTTGACACAAGGAGATACCCGAGTGTCTTTGGAGGCAGGAAGGGGAAATGAAGTCTGATTCTGTAGCGCAACAAAACTCTGAACTCCAAATTCCCAGGAAGGACATAGATGGGGGGACTTTCTGTTAACTAGAATAGCCCAGCCCCAATTATTCTGAACAGTTTCTATTTCTGTCTTCCTATAATAGATAGTTTAAATTTTATTTTAAAAGAAGTAATTGATGTTTGCATTTCTCAGGTTAACTCATGGGCAGGACTGGATGGCACTAAAATCACAGCCATCCTCCTCAGAAATTTGGTAGTTCTTCCAGAATGATCTCCACAGCTATGGAAGGTCATGTCCAAAGGGGTGAACACAAATTTATCATCAATAAAATAAGAAAGTTAACATACACAAACCCAGTGTTTTGAGCTCTACAAAAGATTTCATACATCTCCAGGAATCCTGACAACAGCTCTTATTATCCCCATTTTACAGATGACAAAATGAAGATGGAGGAAGAGTGCCTTCTCTGAGGCACTAAGCTGGTCAGGGTCTTCCAGATGACAGGTGTAAAACTTTACCACAAAGCACCACCCACCTTCCCTTCAAACCAGACCACCTCATTTGTGGCCTCCTCATGCACACAGTCTCCCCACCCCAGAGCCTCTTCCTCTGTTGGGAGGGCCCTCCCTATGAGGAAGCACCAACACCAGTTCTGCTCATTTCAAACCTGGACCAACTTGTGACATCCTAGATGACTTTTTCTTTCCTTTTTAAGCAAAGAAACCTAATTTATGCAGCTTCAGAGTAAAAATCAGAGAGGGCATACTTAGGGGAAGACATAGCGGACAATATAGAATTGGGAGCAAAGAAACTAAGCTAAACCGAGAGTCCCAGGTCTCACCCAGGGAAAGCTTAACTCCCCAAAGTCTCTTCTGTAACAGTATGGGGATGGAGACATCATGGAGACTGCTAGCTGGCATCCATTTCTTCAGCTTCTCAGAGTTCTTTCCTTCAGCAACCAGCAATCTCCCATCTTTCTCTTGAAATTGGAAACTGGGGCGGCTAGGTGGCACAGTGGATAGAGCGCCAGCTCTGGAGTCAAGAGTACCTGAGTTCAAATCTGACCTCAGACACTTAATAATTACCTAGCTGTGTGGCCTTGGGCAAGCCACTTAACCCCATTGCCTTGCAAGAAAAAAAAAGGAAAGAAATTGGAAACTAGAAGCACCATAAATTTGAAGAAAATTTCTGTCTCTCATCCTCATGATGAGGATGCTGAACTCTCAAGACTATGTGCCTCCCTAAATCAGAGAAGCCTGGGGGTAGCAGAGAGGGAACTGTCCTCAAGCCCAGATAGACCATGGCACTAGCTGGGCCAGGGTCTCCAGCTCTCTAAAAAACACAAAAATGCAGATAATCTCTTCACCTTGGCAGGGTTAGAACCGTGAGGGTGCTGTCCAGGTGCTGACTTTGGCTGCAATTTCCAGACCGGCAGAAGGGCCACACAGGCCACCCCCAGGCCACAAAGGAAAGTAGGAATAGAGGCAAAGCAGGAATTTGAACCCAGGTCCTCAGACTCCAAAATCTCTTTTCACCTATGCCACTGCCTGTCAGTGGATATCCCCTGTTCAAGTCTCTGACCTCCAAGGTACGGACTAGCTCCTCTGGGGATCCTGGCCCTGCCTCCCAGTCTGCCCACCTCCTGTTGCTAATCCAGGGACTACAGAGAGGCTGGTCTCCGATCTTCCAGGGTCTCTCAGTCTTCTACATTGCAAGTCATTCTCGCTGGTCCCAGGGGGCTGATAGGCAGGACCAGGAGGCCAAGATGGGATCATTGCCCATCCTCCACCATGAGCTCAGCAGCTGCCCCTGTGGACTGGCTCACTGGGCCAGGGAGCTGTCCACAGCCAGAGGGACATGGTAGGATCCCTGGACAGACTCAGGGCCATCACACCCAAGACTGCTGGCTGGGAGGAGGCTCAGAGGGGTCCAAGGGAGCTGCCCGAGGATTCACCAAGCTCCTCTCAGGATTGTTTCTCTCCTGGGTCTCCAGACCCACGATGGGCACATACCAGATGGATTAGCAGCCCAGCTCCTTTGGTTTGGCAAGAAAACTCCTTTAGAAAGCAGCCAATGATCTCATGGAAGGTTTGCACAAACACCTTCCATGCCCAGTTCATGATTTACCTCTGCAGACTGGGGTGAGGGGTGCTACTCCCTGCCAGGGTTACCTGCTTCCCTGTAGGAAGTGGTAGAGTCCATGGAGGGGAAGTGGGTAGGCAAGAGTTTGTATCATTCAAATAGTCATGTTAGATACTGGCCTAAACCTTTCCCTTGAGCAAGGATGACTTCCCTGCCCTTTCTTGACCCTGCCCAGAGAGTGGGAGCTCTTGGTGACCCCCAGGAAGGCAGAAGGAGGAGACCTCTGGATGCTCACTCCCTTAGCTGCAAGCAAATCCTCCTTCACCTCCCTCAGCACCTCTAGGTCTGGGCTGCTCTGGGAAGACCTCGCCTCCCATTGCCACGCTGGAAGCAAAGGACACAAGACCACCCAGGCTCACCTCAGAGTCTCCTAGGGTCACTGGCACAGAGACCAGAGCCTCCTCCTCCTCAGCCCACCCAGATCTGATAGTGGGGAGGGGACTCTTCAGAATGGAGATCTAGGCTTAGGATGCTGCTCGGTCAGCAGAGGGATGGCTGATGTTTGGTTTTCCCAGGACACCTACTCATCCATATGCATTTCCAGGACCACTTCTGCAATGTTGGCCCACACCAAGCAGGCGAGGTGATGAGACAGGGTGGTGGCCGGACTATCAGGTCCTGGGGGGCGGGGACTGTTCTTCCTTTTTCTTTGTGTTTCCATCAGGAGCGGTCTAAGTCCAGAAAGAGAGTGGAGGAGGCTGGGACTGGTGCCACACAACACCAGGAAGGGGCAAAGGACCTAGACAAGGCCCCTCCCTTGGGCAGCAAGCCAACCTCAGGAGCATAATGTCTGGGGACAGACAAGTTAGAGGAAGAGTGTCTGCAGAGCCCCAGATCACCGAGGAGAGTCTGGATGTCTATGGGATAGTGCTGCCTCCAAGGATCTTCAATCACTGAGTCACACACAGGGATGCTCTGGGCCAGAGGAACTGGAGAAGTGGGAAGCAGCCCCACCTCTGGGCAGCAGTGACCCATCCTAGGTCTCTTCCCCTGATCTTTGGGGCTGAACTGAGGGGACTGCCTGGGGATCACTATAACAGCTCATATCAGCAATGCCTGTGTGGTGACTTCCCCACAGAACATCAGCATGTTACAGAAGAAACTGAAGTTCCCAGAGCTGAGGGTGCTTGTCTAGGGCTGCTCCAGCCCACAGTGGGAGATACCATCTGCGCCAGGTCTCAGCCCGTCATCTGGCAGGGCCTTGGGCGTGGGCAGCTTCCCAGGATGAAGGGGTCAGAGGCGGCTCAGGGCATGGGAAGCTGCTAAGAGAGACACAGAAAATGGGGGTGCTGGCCAGAAAGGCTCCAAGGCAAAGGAGGAAGTCACAGAGGAGCCACCCTGAAGCTTGGGACTCTTAGCAAAGCCAGTTTACCTCTAGAGACTGTAAATGAGGGATGTGGATGAAGACCCCACCTTGGTCAATAGGAGAGAAGCCCATAGTTTCTTTGCCTAGGACACTGAAGAGTTTTAGTGACCTGCCTAGGGTCCCACAGAGTCAGAGGCAGGTCTTGAACTCAGGCTCATTCCCTATTGCACCAACTGTCTCTGCTCTACAAGCTGAAAGAAAATGGAAGGCAATTGAGGTCAAGGGAGTGGAGCAGGACAAACCTCAGGGTGGGGAAGAGGGGATCTTGGAGTTGGAAACTATTCTAGACACCCCCCTCCTCAATAAACTCTCTTCTTACCAAGATGGAGAACATGAAATCCTATGTTGGCAGTAAAACCCTTCACGGCTGGACTCCTCTCGGCCTTCACAGAGTCCTGCAGCAGCTGGGGTCCTTCCCCAAGACTTCCCTTTGAGGAGTGCCTCCTTCTCCCCTGCACCTCCAGGGTTCCCATCAGATGTCTTTCCTGGTCCTTTTTTCCCTCTGTTTTAGATTAGGAAACTCCTGGAGGGCAGGGATTGGGGATGGGGACTGGGGTGGCACCCACAAGAGTTCATCTAGAAGTGACTGAGCCTCTCCTCCCTTTCACTTTTCTCCAAGGAGTCTTTGATTCCCAAGCGAAAGACAAACAGGAAGTGGGGCCAGAGACCACCACTGGTTCTCTTAAGAAAGAGGGACTGTTGGCTATTGTTTTCCTGCTTCCTTCAATTGTATTAGTTGTGGTTTAAGCCAAGCACCTGATCCCAATTCTGTGATGGGAAAGGGGGATCCCAAGCTTGAGGTCTAAGGCTTGACTCTCTTCCCTCTAGATGCCAGTCCCACAAAGAATTGTTTTTATTCAGCCATTTCAGTCATATCTGACTCTTCATGACCCCATTTGGGATTTTCTTGGTAGAGATCTTGAGGGCCTTGCCATTTCCTTCTCCAGTTCATTTTGCAGTTAAGGAAACTAAGACACATGGGGTTAGGTGACTTGCTCAAGGTCATACAGCTAGGAAGTGTCTGAGGCCAGATTGGAGCTCATGACAATGAGGCTTCCTGACTCTAAGTCCAGCCCTCTTTTCACTACAATAGCAAATAAACTTATATATCCAAGTTAATGGCAAGAGAGAACTCAGAGAATAACCAGGAGACCATGTACTAGATAATGCACAAGGTAAATGAGAGGCACCCTTGGGAACCAGATCACTCAGTTCAGTGGAGGAGAGAGGGTCCCAGATTTCACCCAAGAGTCTCTAGAGCAGGAATCTGAAATAAAGACTGGGTCCAGGTGCCAGCTGTTCTATCCATTGGCTCCTTCCCAGAGTCTTTTTCCCTTCAGGATCCTGAAGAAAACTTGGAATGTGAATTTTCTCTCTTGAAGTTGGAAGCCAGAAGAGAAGCTCTCTCTCAGGCTCTTACTAAGTCCACTCCTCAGGGAGCCTGGGGCCAGCGTGATCCTTGGGAGTGCCGCCCTCAGTCTGAATCAAGCTGGGACTGATGATGCTCAGTTTCCCCATCTGTCCATTGGCCTTGGAGATCCTTCTGGCTCTAGGTAGACATCACTGGGCTCATTCAAGTGCTTCTCAAGTTACATATGGGGAGTTCATCTTCTTGGCCTTTTTTCCCTTGGTGGTGTGTTACATGGTAAAGGGGGCTGGTCTAAGAAGCAGAGACCTGGATTCAGCTTGGCCTCAGTCATTCACTTCACCTCTTGAATCCTCAGGGTTCTTGCTTGTAAAATGTAGAGAAGGCCAATGTCTCAATTTCCTCTTCTCAGGGTGGTTATGAGGTTTCTTTTCTGCCATTCTGGGGGATAGAGGGGGGTGTCTTCCCACGCTTGGGAGAGCCACCTCCCACCCACCAATGGGCCTGAGGCCTTAGGTTACTCTCCACCTGGTTTAGTCCATCTGCCAAGATGGTTTAGCAGGGTGTGTCTGATGCTTGTGCTATAACTTTTTGGAGTTACAGGGAAGAGCTGCCAGGCTTTCAGGCTGCCAGGATTCCAGGAAAACAGATAAAAACATCTTTTATCTGTTTGTTTCTCATGTCCGTGTGAAGCAGGTGGTCCACTGAGATCTTGGGGTCCCAGCTTCAATGACTTGCTCAGGGTCTCCATGCCAGCACTTTGCTCAGGTCTCCTCTCTTAAACTCTGGTCCTTTGTCTCTTATTGTCTCTGGAGCATCAGCCAGCCGGTCATTAAGCCGTTCCTATCATTTAGCAGGCTCTAGGCTAAGTTTTGTTGGGAATACAAAGCAAGACCAAGTCAGAGACAAGAGGAACTCAGTGTCCAGGGAATGAGGATGGAAACATTGGCCAAGGAGCCAAGTGAGGGGAGGAAGTGGGTCATTCAGTAGGCCTGGATGATGTTTAGGAAGAGATATGGGGTGACTGCCCAAATGCTGCCGGGAAGTGTCTGCTCCCAAAGAGCTGACCAGGGCGGGGTGACCCCTGCCTGCTTTACCTCTGCTCCAAGCAGCCAGGAATGCCCCTGGTGGCTGAGGACAAGCACAAGGACAAGTCAACGAAAGACATCAGAGACAGCCAGAGTTGGTGCTGGCACTAGCCATGTGGCTCCCATTCTCCCACCTCCCTTCTGGTCCTTCCTGCAGAGACCCTCTGTCCTCATGCTACCTTGCCCAGGACAGCCCCCCTCCCCCTTCCTCTGGACCAAGTCTGTCCCAGGAGAAAATGGTCTTCTTCAAGGTATGTGCCATGTCTCAGATCATCTCTGTACACTGAATCTTGAGTGCAGGCCTCAGGTGCAGTCAGGACTGAATTTAATGGACTGAATTCTAGAACCTCTCAGAACTTTGGTGGGGCTCTTGGTGGCCTCTTCGTTCCACCCTTTGGTTGGATAGTGATGCTCCCTCTGGCAGCCCCAGCAGTCTTCTTGGCTGGAGAGCTCCAGAAAGGGGCCCTTCGATGGGTTCTTTCCCTCAGGAGGGTGTGAGGGTGAAGGATTTCCTGATGTGGAGCAGAAATTTTCCTCTTTTGTGCCCTTGAGGTCAAGCAAGTCAAGAGTAATTCCTTCACAGAGCAGGAGGCCCCTCAAATACTGAACCCTAACCCTAACCCTAACCCAACACATGTCCCCTGGAGCCTTCCCCTCCCTGGTTACTTCTAGCCACTCTCAGATATCATGAGCCCAAACCCTTTTCCCATCCTGGCTGCACTTCTCTGGATACTTACTCCTGGCTTAGAAAAGTCCTGGTTAAGCCATGGACCCCAGAGCTGAGGCCTAACCAGGGCCTCCTTCATCCAGGGTGCTCTGAAGGCAGACTAACCCTTCCTTCCTTCCTTCCTTCCTTCCTTCCTTCCTTCCTTCCTTCCTTCCTTCCTTCCTTCCTTCCTTCCTTCCTTCCTTCCTTCCTTCCTTCCTTCCTTCCTTCCTTCCTTCCTTCCTTCCTTCCTTCCTCCCTTCTTTCCTCCCTCCATCCATCACTCCTCTTTCTTTGCTTCTTCTTCTTCTTCTTCTTCTTCTTCTTCTTCTTCTTCTTCTTCTTCTCTCTCTCTCTCCCCTCCCCCCTTTGCCTCCTCCCCCCTTTCTCCTTCCATATCACATAATAGATTCCAATTTCTTCCAGACTGAACTTGTGGTACACTCAACACCCCAGAACCTTTTCCCAGAACCTGTTATATTCATTGACAAGGCTGACTGATTCTGGGACCCTCGTGTGGCCCTGCCCTTTAGCTGAGTACATCAAATTGAAGCACAACTGGTGGTCATGGGGTCAGGGGGCTGACATGTCCAGGAGGGCACAGCTGCAGATGGAACATCCATGGCACCCCAACCCCCCACACCGGAAGCACCCAACCTGCTGGGCCCCGGCCTTTCTTGCTCTCACAATCAGACAGACAGATAGCCTTGTCCTGGATGACTTCTCTCCAGGCTGGCTGCCAGTGATGCCAGCCACCGAGGAGGCCATGTGGCCATGGTCTTTGGCCAGTTCCCTAGGAGGGGAGGGGAGGGGAGCAGGCCTCTGTCCTCTGTCTGGCCTTTTGGGGAGCCAGGGCTTCCTCTCTGGCTCTGAGCAGCCCCTAACAGGGTCCCCATCCCCCAGCAATGCCTCATTCTTTCTATTTTTGCCTAACTCTGAGTGGATTTGGACGCTGCAGGCTCAGGGTCAGAGTGCAAATACTTTTCAGACGCTGGAATGCCTACCTCACTTTTTCCATTGCTCAGCTTCCATCAGACCAGCCAGCTCTTGTCTCCTCTGGGGAGAACAGGGTGAATTTCTCCGGGGTGGTGGATGTGCTGGCCTTCAGGGAACAGGAGCCAACGTAGATGGGCCTGTGCCCCCAGACCAGTAGGAGGCCAGCAGAGCTGGTGCAGGAAGGGCATGCCTCCCTCCCACTGCTCTTTGAGAGAACGAGGCCCCCTCCTCATTGGCGTGTGCGTGTGTGTGTGTGTGTGTGTGTGTGTGTGTGTGTGTGTGTGAACTCTGATTAGTCGTCCAGAGGCTTAGGGTTAAAGGGGGTTTTAAAAATAGCCCACCACATTGTATGGAAGCTTCCAGAAGTCAGCTTTGCCTCCCCATCTCTGGCCTCTTCTGACTCTGGGAAGCAGCTGCCCCTCCCAGTTCCCCACTGTGGGGATACAGGAGAGTACAGACCTTTAGGCTCCCTCTTATTCAGGGAGATAGGATCTGGGGTTCTCTTGGCAGAGGGCCTAGCCCAGGAAGCACTTTGGAAATCCTTGTTCCCTTTGCTGCCTAGCTTGATCCTGCCCTCATGGGATGCCAGACCCCAGATCCCTTGAGGCTTTGGGAGCGGGAAGCATCCCTGGGTGGCATCAAGGGCTCCCACGGGGGGGATCCATTCAGGGCAAGTCTTGTAGTGCTGTGGTCCTGAAAATTCCCCATGTGGAGTCCAGGAGGGGGTCAGGCAGCCCTGCCCTGCAAGCCTGAAGGCTAATGTTGCATGTATCCCCCAAGCCCAGGGTTGAGTGGATATTTGGCCCAGATGGATCGGGGCCCTCACCTTTCTTTCTCAGCCCTCCCCGGCAATCAGTCACAGTCTCAGAATCTTAAAACTCATGGTCTTTGTCAATACAACATTTGCTGACCCCATGGCAATGGTCCAATCAAACACGGTCCACCAACTCATAAATCAGAATATTTTCACGCATTGGCATAGCTGGAAGATGTCCCATTATAGAGGGTCTAATGTAGTTTATTTTGTTCACTATTTATCACTTCTGTTTTCACTGGTTCAGTCTGGCCTGCATGGTCTGAATCTGGTGCCTCTGTTCCCAGCATCCTTCAGACTACCTACCTCCAATCCCTCTGTTTTACTGGAGAGCCCAAGGAAGTCCGAGGTTTGGCATCATTGGTAGATCTTAGGACTGATACCGTGCCCCTGAAGAGGGACAGAGTGTGGAAATCATATCCTGAAATGGAAGTAAACTCAAGGGCCAGGGTCCTCTGTTCCTGGGCCACTGTGGAAGGTTGGTAGCTTCTCCAGCCCTTCCCCAAGAACAGGCTGGCCATGGGAGACAGCCTTGCAGGTTATTGTGCACTTGCAAGAGGAGAGAGCTTTAGGAATGGGGCAGGGGACTCCTGATGCCAGAGGAGAACATGGGCTCTCCTCCCAGCTTTCTGCTCACCACCCAGGTGATCTTGGCTGAGTCATTTCCCCTTGGGATCCCAGCTTCCTCATCTAATTTGACCAGATGACCCCTGAGGCCCCTCTGATCTCTTATTGATCATCAACCAAGGAGGGGGCTCTGGAGGTCCAGACCAGAGAGGACTTCCACTGTTTTCACAGTCAAATCTATAGGTGGTTTGAGAGCTACTCACACAGGCAAGCAAATAGGGCCCAAACCTACTCACAGCATCTCAGCTAGCACAAGATGAGCGTCACTGAAGGCCAAAGTTCTCTGGCAATCCCGAACTGAAGTGGGCACTCTGAGACAAGCCATGCTGATTTTCGGAACACAGCCAGAGACCGAATACCAGGTAGGAGAGGGTCAGGTTGGGCTGAGCTAACTGTGTATGGTTGGCTGGGTGAAGCAGTAGATAGAGCATTGGCCCTGGAGTCAGGAAGACCTGAGTTCAAACCTGCCCTCAGTACCTTACTAGCTCTGTGACCACAGGCAATCACTTCATGCTGCTGCCTTGGTTTCCTCATCTATTAAGAGAGCTGAAGATGGTCAACCACTCCAGTTTCTCTGCAATAGCTTTGAGAGGTCTTTTGCAGGAGATCAGACCTGAACTGGATCTAGAATTAAGAGCAGTATGTGGTCCAATGGAGGCATTGAACAATCAGGTGGGCATTTCAATCAGAAGAAAGGTCTGCTCTCAGGATTTCTTTGGGAAGCAATGAAGAGGGGAGAACTCAAAGGGACATTGCAGAAAACATGGGAGAACCTTGGTTATAAGCCTTGGGAAGGTGAGGTCTTCTGGGGGAGAATCTAAAGTCAGAAAGTTGGAAAGAACTTTGGGTGCCATCTTGTCTAATCTGTCCTTGAAAGGAATCCTCATGATCACTGAGTCAATAAGAGGTCATGCAGCCTCTAGGAGGACCTTCAGGAAAGGAGAACCCTCTCCCTACCAAGGTTACCCCTCCCCACTGGGACAGTTCTGAAGCTTTAACCAAGAGAAAATCCAAATTTATCTCTTGGTAACCCCCACCCAATGCTCCTGGGGGTTCCCTTTGGAGTAAATCTACTCTCTCTTCCCCATTACAGGTTTCAAAATACTTGAAGACAGCTATCATTTGTCCTTGAGTCTTCAAATATTCAAGCTAAAGACTTCCAGTTTCTTCTATAGATCCTAACACACAGCATGAATGCAAAGTTCTTCCCCATCCTGGTCACTCTCCTCTGAATATGCTGCCAGTTACCAACATCCTACCTAACTTGTGGGGTCCAGTCCTGAGTTTGGAGGAGAGCAGAGACTGGCAGGAGCCTCCCTTCTACTACCTGGGCATCTCTAAGTGGAGTTTGCAATGACCCGGCAGCAAGTGTGGGGCATCATTCATGTGGGGCGAGTTTCCAGTCCATCCAAACTCTGAGTCTTTCCAAACATGCTGCTCAATTGTTATGCCTACCTGTTTTGCTTTCATATGAAATAAATGCATTTTGACCTTGCAATTTCACTTGCTAGACTTCAACTCGTGTGATTTAGTAAATCAGGATGTTTTTGGATCCTGACTGTAATCTGTCCTGTTATCCAGGGCTTTCCAACCCTGAACCATCTGCCAATCTGATAAGCATACTCTCATCTAAGTCGTTCATAAAAAATACTAGTTAGTGGGAGGCCTGGCCTTCCCAGATTTCTGGAGTGTTCTACTGGAGAGCACCTTTCAAGGCACAGATGCCTAGGACCAGTCCAAGGGTAAGATTTTCTATGTTTTTGATAAGGACAAGATAGTTTATGAACTGGTTTGTCTTTTATGTTTTTAGGATGGGAAAGGAGGAAGGAAGAAGGAGGGAAAGAGGAAGGAAGATAAGAGGGAAGGCAGGAGGGGGACAAGTCCATAATCTGCATTGTGCAAGGGAATGCTCCACTCCATGGGACCACAGATCCAAGGGGATCTTGCAAGAGAGAGATGTTATGAATTTTCCTGGAGAGCCTCTGCTTAGACCCACACCCAGTAAAGGACAATGGGGGAGTTTTGAGGGATGGCTCAAAGGCGATGAGGCTTGTCACAGGCCTCTCTCCTCTTCCTTTGTTTCCTGGTCCTTATCTTTGTCACTGTGAAAAACAAAGCAGCTCGTGAAGGAAGGGCCGTCTGTGGTGATAACCGCACAGAGTATTTCTGTGAAATGCCCCTCTGACGCCCTTCCTCTCCAGGTTCCTGTGACTGGTAGCCACGCAGATGCGAGTTTCCATAGGCCCCTCGACTTCCCCTTCAGGTCAGAGCTGACTCCTCCAAAAGCATTCCTTTGAAATTGCCAAACACGCTGAATCTGGAAATCTTTTCCTCAGCTTTTTGACACAGTGTGAAAATAAACCTGGCCCAAGGTTGAAGTAGGAAATGCCCTCAGAGTGAATCTTGGTGTGTTGACCAAGATGCCCAGAGCCCCCGGCGGGGGGGGGGGGGGGGGGTTCTGGACTTTCCAGAGGTTGGAACCTGGGCCGCTGTTCTGAAGACTCTGCAGGCTGGAACAGACTGAGCTGAAGTGTTGGGTAGTTATTAAATGTCATCTAGACACAGGGAGGCAAATACAAAGAAAGAAGTCATCCCTATTCACAAGGAACTGCCTTTCTCATGGGGAGACCACAAAGAGAGATAATAGGCAGATAGATAACAGTTCTTGTTCAGTTGTGACCCCATTGTGACCCATGTGGTTCTTTCTTGGCAGAGATACTAGAGAGGCTGACCATTTCCTTCTCTAGTTCTTTTTACAGATGAAGAAACTGAGGAAGCAGGGTGAAGTGACTTGCCCAAGGTCACACAGCTAGTAAGTATCTGAGGCCAGATTTGAACTCAAGTCTTCCTGACTCCAGTGCCAATGCTCTAGCTACTGCACCACCTAGCTCTCCACCCTTAGTCCATAGTAGGTATTTAAAAATATTTGTTGGTTTAGATTGGGTCCAACCTGCATTTTAGAAAAAATCACTTTAGTGACCAAATGGACATGATTGAAGTGGAGAGAGACTTAAGGCAGGCAGAATCACCAGTAGGTTGTGTAACAATCAAGACAGATCTAGCAAATGTTTAATAAATCTAAGGTTGAAGTGATTGGAGCAGCAAGGTTTGTCACTTTTTGAATTTGTGGACTGAGGAAGAGTGAGGAGCTCAGGATATCGCCAAAGTTAGCAACTTGGAAGAAGAATGGTGATGCCACTGATGAAAAGAAGCATGTCTAGTAGAGGGGAGGGGTAGAGTAATAATAGGTCCCATTTTGGGGATGTTTCTAAAACATCCCAATGACAATTGGTGATGTGGGCCTGAAGCTTAGAGAGAGCCTAGGATGGACAGAACAATCTGAGCATCATCAGCATGGAGATGATGGTCAAACCCATGGAGCTGAAGATGTCACCAAAAGAGAGTGAGCAGAGTAAGGACCTAGAAGATCAAGGACGGAACCTTGGGGGAAGAACCAGAATCAGGAGTCTTAATGTGGACGATGAACCCAAAAGAAGAGGGTGCAAAGTGTTCAAGAGGAAAAAGGATTGGCAAAGCTCATTGTCACCTTAGAGGAGAGCAGTATCTATCAATCAATCAACCAATATTTATTACACATCTTTTATCTGGCAGATACTGTAAGCATTGCTGGAGGCCCCCCCCCCCCCCATAATATAAAGTACAGCTATACAAGGAAGAGAAGTCAGCCAGAGAAGTTCCAAATGACTACAGCTAGGGGCAAAATGAGTTTCAGTTGAGTAATGAGGATGGAATTCAGAGTCCCAGGGCTTCAGAGTTTGAGGAGAAGTGGAGATGAGTGAGGACAGATTGTTCTAGGAGTTTGAAAAGGAGGGAATGAGTAGATAGCTTGAGGGAATGGTAAGGACTGGTAAAATTTTAAGAAGGTTTAAGAAGCATATTGATTGATTGAAGGAAGGAGGGAAGGATCAAGTTAAATGGGAGAGAGGAAAGGTTGCCCCCCATCCCCCCAATTCCTCCTATGATACTTCATCATAATCATTTCTAATTAATTCTCCTTCTATTTATTCTGAATGTTTGTATTTCTGTCTTTGTCTCCTTAATTAGAGTGTGGGTTTATAGGAGTTCCTTCTTTAGTACCCAGCCAGTGTCTGGCACACTGTGGGCACTTAAATATTTTTTGATTGGGTGATATTGGTTTTTGAAGGTCTAAGTCATTGACACTAAACAAATCATGCCCCTGTATGCCAGAAGAATTTGTTCAATTAAAACATCTTTTGTGACAAAGCAACTTCTTAAAAACCAACAAAGCCACATCCCAATGACCAAGACAAATGTTAAAGCTGATGCCCCCAAAGCAACCTCCAGAGGTCAACCTCAGAGATTCCCTTCCTCCCCTGGGCAGCAAACTCCAGCAGCTCTTGTTTTCCTCTGGGTCTTTTTTCAATGCTATGAGATTCCCCATTGACTCCTCCTTTGGCCATCTGTTTGGGTGGCTCCGGGGGAAGCAAACCTTTGCACCCACAACTGCTTTGAAGAACATTGATGCCATGGGTTGCAGGTTGGACACACCTACTCCAAAGCCAAAGGGACTTCTGTGTTATCACAAAGCCAGAGGTCTCTAGAACCAGAAAACTTAATAATATTTTCTGAGGGGATTGTTATCACCACTTGTGACAGAGAATGAGGCCACCGTTACCCAAGGCTGCCAGACGGAATCCAGAGCAAATGATGGCAGCAACCAGGAAACCAGATGCTGCCAAGGAGTCTGTGGGAGCATTTCTGTGAGCCCAAATGGGCATGCCCTCCCCAAAGAAGGTATTAGACAATGAGATCCTGCTTCTGGCTTCAATCTTCCTAAGGTTTCAATTTAACCCTAATCCTAACTGAGTGTTCAAGGACTTTCAGTAGCTCCCTATTTCCTTTCAGAAACTCCTGCTTGTCATAGAAATCCCTCCAACATCTGTTCATTCCAAATTTTGCAGTCTTCTCAATACTTCATTCCTCTCCCTGTGTTCTGCTATCCCGTAATTCTGATCTCACTGGGGTTCCTGGAACAAGATATTACATCCCCCAACCTTGGGCATTTTCTCTGGCCATCCCCCTGAAAAGCTGCCTCATCTCTCTTGACTCTATCACTAAAGTCCAGTATTCTACAAGAAGCCTGTAGTCTTCCTCTGTCTTGGCATCTTCCTTCTTGGATGAGCTCTAGGTTCTTGTCTCCCCTCCTATGGATGCTGTTGTTTGCCTATTGTCCCATTCCCACACCCCATCAGGTCCAGAGCTCCTTGGGAGAAGCCACTATTTTGACTTTTGGGGTGTGTGTATGTGTGTTTGCTACTGAGAATATCTAAAGTCAGTCTTGGTGGCTGCCTAGGATGCCAGCTGTCCTGGTGCCAAGGCTTGACTGCCCAGGAGGCAGATATATGTTAGAGAGGAGCACACTGCCCTTCCCAGTTGACTGGCACTGTTTGGATGAGAATTCCAGCTCCATTCTAAGTTGGGGGTGGTGGTGGTGGTGGAGAGATGGGGGGAACCTGGTTCAGGTTGCTGAGTGGAGTCCAACTTGGACCAGTGGGCAAAGCTATTCATCGAATCCTTCAGGAGTGTTTGTACCCTCACAGCTGCCAGCCTGCTCAGGGCAGCTTGGCTTTCTTTCCCAAACATCTGTGTTCTACCCAGGAATGTAACTAGCCGCTAGAACCAGCTTTCTGTATTCTGAAGCTGATTGTCCCCAACAGAATCTACCAACCGAGTGGGCAGTGGAGATGACTGGAACTTCACACCACAGCTTGGGCTCCATTCTCCCAGCTTGGTGCCCCAGCCCAGCCCCTTCCACACCAAGGTGTGACGGGGGCTACAGTACACCTGGGTCTAGCCTCAGCTCCTATATACTGGCTATGGGGTGGGCAAGTCCCTTCTCACCCCCAGGTCTCAGTTTCCTATCTAATGAGCTCTGAGGCTTGCAGTATAGGGAGGGGAGGGGATCTAGATGGCTTCTGCTGCTCTCTTCAGTTCAGACCCCCTGGGACTCCTGTTTTACTCCCATTGCTCCCCTTCCCCAAGAGGACTTCTTACAGGGCAGGGAAGAGGGGGGTCTGACTCATGTACACTCTGCAAGTGAGAGGCCCTCCCTGAAAATAAGGGCTTCTTACACAGATTCCCCTTGGGGGCTCCTGATGGCCTCACTGCAGGCATAGCTGACCCCACTGGACAGAGGAAGAAACTGAGGGTCAGAGTTACTCTCCCAGGCCAAAGCTGAGTCTCCTGTCAGCTCCCAGGTGGCTTCTCTCCTTTCCCAGGCAGGCCAGGGGTGAGGAGGGCAGGCTTCTTATCCAGTGGAGCTATGCAGGTGCCCTGAGGGACTGTACCCTGAGAGCAGAGCAGGGAGGAGATGCTGTCCATCCACCCTTAGGATGGGCCTCCCCCAAAGGACAGAGCAAGAAAAGCAGACTGTCCAACAGGAGGGGCCCCCAGTCCTACCTCCCAGCCCCAGGACTGGGTCAGATCTGATACAGTGTGAGAAGCGAGGCCCTGGGCTGGGGAGGTCCATGAGGTCCGGTGGTCTTGGCATTGCTGGGCCTCAGTGTCCCCATCAGGAGAGTGGTAGGTGAGACAAGGTGACCAGGAGAGACTTTGTTCTGCAATCCTCTGCTGGACCTCAGCTAGCCCATCTGTAGGAGCCCATTTCACTTGGGGCACCTCTTCCTGTCCAGTCCCCCCTCTGAATATCCTGAGATCAGAGCAGGCAGGGGCCTCCCCTGGTAGGACCCAGGCACCCAGGGGGCCAGGGGGCCAGGGGGAGATCTCTCTGCCACCAGCCTCCCATCTCAGCACACATTCTGCAGCGAGGGGACAAGGTGGCTGTAGAAAAAGGCTTCTTGTCTTCAGTTCTAAGCTCATAAAGATTTTATTTTTGGCTTTGTGACTCTTTCATGTCAAGCTTAATTAGCTTCAGTCCTTCCTTAGCTTCCAGCCAAATCCCCCCCTCCCTAACCCCTCTGTTTTGTATTTCACAAGAATCCATTTCTCTGCCCCTCCCCCCACTTATCTTCTGTGTTTGGTTTATTTATAACGGGAAACGTGTTTATGATATCAAACAATTGGATTGGGAACAGCAGGAAGAACGACCTTGGGAGTGGATCCTCCTGTGGGGGAGCCCTGGAGGGGTGCCTCTGCCTAGGCCTGACTCTTCTACCCTCTCCACTGGTCCCCCCACCTCCTGGCCTTCTCCTGACCTCCAAGGGCCTCCCGGCCGAGCAGCAAAGGATGGAAACTGGCCCAGTCCTGTGAGTGATGAAACCTGTCTTGTCCATCCCCACAGAGCAGAGTGTCTCAGACATGGGCTTCTAAGTCATTCCAAACCAAGGACGGGCCCAGAACAGAGGAGTGAGGTGCTATGATTGGTCCCCAGTCACCATTCGAGCCCAGGAGCTGAAGAGGCAACACACTGATATGCTTTCTTCCAAGAACAGAAGGGAAGGGTCTTTGCTCTTGGTAGTCGATGGGCTCTGAGGATTGAGGTGAAGACTATGGATCAAGGATGAGTTGGGGAGGGGGAGACTGGAACAATCCCAAGGAGGAGGCAGGGGATGATAACATTCTAAGAAGTCATAACTGTGACCCCCAGCTCTCCAGGGAGATGCAGAATGTGCAGGTCTTGGGTCTATATTTAATGGCATAGTGGGTAGAGTGCTGGTCTTGGAGTCAGGAGGATCCGAGTTCAGATTTGGCCTCAGACACTTGACTAGCTATGTGATCTTGGGCCAGGCACTTAACCCTGATTGCTTCATGTTCAGAGCCATCTCCAGTCATCCTGATTCCTATTTGGCCATTGGATCTAGATGGTTCTGGAGAAAGTGAGGCTAGTGATGAAGCCCAGCCCCCCTCTCACTCAAATCCAATTCACTTACTGGCTATGGCATCACCTCCCTGACGACCATCACTAGTAGTATCAGCAGCATCCTTTGGAATGGTGTCCCAAAGGAGTGCGGGTGAGCTATCTCACCTCGTTTACCTTCTTTCAGTCCTGACTGGAAGGAAACTCTTCCTAGTGTCTAGGGCACCCGCATTCTGAGAAAACCAGTGGGCATCAGGAGGACTTTAGAGACGGGGCAAACTAACCTCTGAAAAAACAGATACCAGTGCCAGCCCTGTTCTGGAGGAGCAAATGGTAAGAGAGGGACCAGGGAGGCTGAGGAGACATCATTGGCAGTCCCAGCCAGCTGGAGCTCCCCTCCACCAGGCAGAGCCCATTGTACGTGAAGCAGTTTAGTCCAGACCAAGAAAAATAACACTTTGAATAAGGCTGCTGATCTGATCCAGCTCAGACAGATCAGCCTCGGCTCCTGCCTCAAAGTGGGCCTGCTCATGTTGTCCTGGCCCCGCTTCCTAGAAATGAGATATAGGAAGGACTTAGTTTTCCTAACAAGGTGTTCCCTTTTGCAAATGCTCTGGACTCACTTTCCCAGAGTAAGACTGACTATGTCTCCTCGCCACCCACCCCCATCCCAGGTTTGCGTGGGTGAGGTCTCTTCCCTAATAGTTTGGACTCAAGTCCTAACTAGTTATGTGATAGACAATAGAAAGAGATTGTGTGATATCGGCGCAGAACATATTACACATCCACATAGACATTCGTATATATATCTTGTGTGAATATGCATAAAAACAAAGATCACACTTATGAAATCCATACACACATACATGTAAAATTGTGTGCATATTGGAATGTTGTCCCCTCTTTGTCTTTCTTTGTATCTTCAGCACACAGGAACATGTCATACAGGAGGCACGTAATCACCATTTACTGACTGCCTGACCTTGCTGCCAGACCATCAGGGAAGGGCATTGCTTCCAGAAGCATTCTTTTTCATCTTTGCATCATTAAGTTTACTAGACTGTTTTCCTGACATGAAACCTCAAACTCAACTCTTTGCCTTTTCACCTATTATTTTTCATTCGATACTTTCAGCCTAAGCCACAGAATTTCAACCTCTTTTCCTGGTGACTCCTGGTCAAATACTTTAAAACTGTGAATATGTGCCTTCTCATCGTCTCTTTGCTAAAATAAAAATGGCCTTATCGTTCAACCAATCTTCTTTTGCTATGACCTCTGGGCCCTTTAATCTTTATTAGACTCCTTGAGACCTTGAGATGTTCTCATGTTCATCAGAATCCTTCCAAAAGGGTAGTATGCAGAATGGAATACAACATTCAGGGTGTTTGGAAAAGAAGACAGAGACAGGCAGGTGGACCTAGTACTTGAGGTCAGAAGACTTGAGTTTGCATCCTAACTCAGAGTCTTCCTCATTGGGTGATCCTGGACAAGTCAGTTAACATTTATATGATTTCATTTCCTCATCAGTGAAATAGGCATTATAATTGCAATTCCAGGATTGTAATCAAAAATCAAATGGGTTAGCATACATGAAGGACTTTGTAACCCTTGAAAGCCCATCTGAATGCTCACTGTTGTTAATACTCAGCTCCAGTTTTTCTGTGAAATAAACATGATCTGGGGCGGCTAGGTGGCGCGGTGGATAAAGCACTGGCCCTGGAGTCAGGAGTACCTGGGTTCAAATCCGGTCTCAGACACTTAATAACTACCTAGCTGTGTAGCCTTGGGAAAGCCACTTAACCACATTTGCCTTGTAAAAAACTAAAAAAAAAAAAAGAAATAAACATAATCCTGGAGCCCCAAACCAGGGAAGGATAAAGCAGTTAAAAACAACAGAAGACTAATAGAACGAAAAATGACCCCCCAATATAAAAATAGAATATTGGCAAAAGAGACCAGAGCAATAGCTTCTACAGTATTTATTAAAACCAAGTTTTATGTGACATAAAAAATGTTTCAACAGGCCAATAACAATGTTCATATAAGATGTATTCTACAAAATTTCTTGTATCATTATATTTATTATATATGCTTCTATGAGTATACTTCTGGTTTCTATATAATGAATCTCATCTGGACACAGCTATTGCCATGCTGGCATGTTTTATGTTTATATATGTGTATAATATATAATTTTTAATATAGAATTTTCCAGAAATAGAAATTTCCATTAATGTGATATATTAATGGAAATTTCTGTAAGAGGGAAGATATTACTAAAGATGATCATTGGTGGGGGGGGGGGGTGTTTCCAGCTTTGAGATTCTGTGATTTTATAAAGTAATATGAATGCCCTAAACTTCCCATTCCAGACTCAAAGGGAGCTAGAATTTCAAAAGAAGACATTCTAGTTGAGAAGGGTCATTCCTGGCTCCTCTTTCCTACTTGTCTCACATATGCAATCTATTGCCAAATCCTATCTTTTCTACCTTTGTCCTATCAGTTCTTCACTTCCTCTCACCCCTTACCTCATTATTCAAACTGTAGATTTGATCTTTGTAATGTTTCCCAAATATATACCCTTCCCTCTTCCAACACAACTACCCCACTGGTGCAGACCCTCACCACTTTCTATGTGGATTATTGCAATAACTTGCTGGGGAAGGGGGAAGGTTTTTGCCTGCCTCAAGTTTTTCTCCACTCCATTCCAATCCAATACAGCTACTAAAATGATCTTCCTAAAGTGTGGGTCTGACCACATTGATCACTAAACTTCAGTGGCTCCCTATTATATACACTTATCATGATCCTTGTTCTGCTTTTTAAAGTCATTCTTAAACTGGCCCTTTCCTCCCTTTCTGGTTTTAATTTCATTCTCCTCCATGGATTCTGCATCTGGTGATTCTGGCCTTGCTGTTCCTTCCACATAATACACCATAACAAAACCATTTCTCCATCCTGTGTCTTGTCAATGGCTGTCTCCTGAGTTTAGAGTGTGCTCTCTCCTTCACTCTGCCTCCTGGGCTACTTCAAAACTCCCCTTCAATACCAACTTCTGGATACCTACCTCCACGGCCCGTGCCTCCCCTCCCAGACTACCTCCCAAGTGCATTATAGATTTTATATCTACATCATGCTTTGCATGTTGTCTCCCCCCAAGAGACAGTGAGATCCTTGAGAGCATGCACTGTTTTTTGCCTTTTCATATTCCCAATGCTTGGCACATTGGTGGCATGTCACCAACATTGAATCAATGCTTATTGATTGATGGAATAATTCTACTGGCTAAGAAACACCCAGTTTCCAGTTCAACAGTGTCAGTGTCTGACCCAGTGAACTTACTGGTTCAGCTAACTGAGGAAAGAGTAAGGTCCCCCAGTTTGGAACCACAACATACCAGTCCATAGCTGTGACTTGCTATAGATGCCCATACAATACAAGGGAAACTCTTTAGGGAGATTGTGCCTCTGTTCCATCTTGCAATCTCTGCTGTTGTCCTTCAGTTTCCAACTTCCATCTTATGCTCTTGAATGATCCTTTGCTCCAGGCGATCCCTGGTTTCTGACCTGACCCGGCTTTCCTGATTCCATATTTGGACCCCATCCCTTCTTTTTCTCTGGAAGAGATGGCTCTCAGCCCAGGAACTGGCCTGGGGGGAACGCAAGTCAGAACTGAGAATTCAGAGTCATTACCCATCGAGGGCTCAGGTCCAACGTGTCTGTCGTTCAGCCTGCAGAGTAATCAGGGCAGGAATCTCAGACCAAGGGGAGTCTGCAGTGCTGTTCCTCTGAATCAACAGAGCTTTAACAGCTGGCTGAAAGGGACCAAATCCAACAGCATCTATTGTGGCTCGGCCCCAAAGCCAGATCAGGAACTTGCAGAACTCAGACCAGGGTAGCAGCCAGCAGACTTTTCCCTGGATCACATCTTATGGGGAACATGTACCCAGGTTCAGGTACCCAGACTGTTTCTAAAGGCTGAAACAACACAATTAAATACCTTAAGAAACAACAACAGGGACAAAGAGGACTCCTTCCCCCGCCACCCCCATACACACTAAAGGGTAAAAATACCTAGCCATAACAACAAGCCCAAAGTCAAGAAATAGTCTGGAAGAATGGGCAAACAGCCAAACAAAAGAAGCCTTCCATAAGAAATTATTATGGTGGCAGAGAAGCTCAAGATACAAATCTAGAAGAAAAGAATGACTCCAAAACATCTACAAGCAAAGCCTCAGAGAAAAGTACAGCATGGGCAAAAACTACACTCTAATTCCTAGAAGAGGGAAAATAAGAATTTTAAAAAAGTTCAAAATCATTTTAATAAGTACAATTGGAAAAGAAATGAGAACCATGGAAAAATCTGAATGAGAAAGAGGATTAATAGCTTGGTATTAGAGGCACAAAACTGACCCAAGCAATAAACTCCATGAAAATCAGAATGCGCCAAATAGAAGTGAATGACTCCATAAGGCAATAAGAAATGCTAAAGCAAAGTGAAAGGACTGAAGTATAAATTAATGTGATATCTCCTAGTGAAAACAACTGGATAACAGATTAAAGAGAAAATAATTAGGAATCATTTGACTATTTGAACACCATGAGCAAAAGAAGAGCCTAGAAATCCTATTCCAAGAATTTTTTTTTTTTTGCAAGGCAAACGGGGTTAAGTCGCTTGCCCAAGGTCACAAAGCTAGGTAATTATTAAGTGTCTGAGGCCAGATTTGAACTCAGGTACTCCTGACTCCAGGACCAGTGCCCTATTCACTGTGCCACTTAGCCACCCCCAAGAAATCTTTAAAAAAAAAAAAGAGAAAAGAAAACTAACCAAATTCCTTAGTATCAGAGGGCAAAGAATCAGAAATAGAAAAAAAAAAAATCTACCAGGCATCTTGAGAAAAAAAAAGCTCCTATTGAAACCTCCCAGGAACATCATGGTCAAAAATCCAGATATTCCAGGTCAAAGAAAAAAATGCTTCAAGTATAGCTGGGAACAAAGAATTCAAGCAGTGAGGAGCCACAGTCAAGATCATAAATGACTTAGCAGCCACCACTCAAAAGGAACAGGGAGCTTGAGGGAGCAGAGAATGGAAATCTGCGGGGGTTCATGTACATTGGAGAACGGATAGACAAATTAGTGTATATAAATGCAATAGAATACTCTTGTGTTCTAAGAAATTATGAAGGAGAGGGGTTCAGAGAAGATTGGTAAGACTTGTATGAACTGATGTAGAGGGAAGTGAACAGAGCCAGGAGAACAATTGTCTTTCAATATTGAAGACCAAAGTGACATCACTATGTTGAAGACAAGTTAACTGTGTGTCCGACTGTGGCTGATTACAAGCCCAGAATGCTCTACCGCAGGTGGGGCACAAATAGTCCATGGGAACACCTGAGGTGGGTACTCTAAATGTATGTTTCCTTTGAGTTGCCTCCACTCTGCCCTTCTTATACAGCACAGGCCCCCTCTTTGATAAGGGCACACCATCCTGGGGAGTGTTGTGCCAGTGTCTCCCAAGCTGTACAATCAATTCTAAGGTTCTTCACTGAGACCTTCAGAGTGTTCCGCTATCACTTCTTCTGACCTCCTTGGGAGTGCTTACCCTGTGAAAGTTCTCCTGAGGATAGTCCTTTTTGGCAAACCTGCTTCTGGCATTCTCACAAGCAGCCCATTGTAGTTGCCCTTTCTGTAGTATTGTTGAAATGGGAGGCAGTGACAATTCTATAAAGACAAATAACTTTGAAAGAATTATGAACTCTTTATCAATATAATGACCAACACTAATTCCAGAGGACTAAGGATAAAACATATGATGGAGAGATGGAAAATTCTGAAGGTAGAATGAAATAATTTTTTTTCCCTAGACATAGCTTATTTTGATTGACTAGACATGTTCATAACAGGGTTTTGTTTTACTTTTGTTCTCAAGTGGGGTTGAAGGATTGATGAATATCTTTTCTTGTTGAAACAAATAAAATATATATATATATATACATAATAGTATTTTACAGTTAATTGTAAACTTAATAGTATTTTATTTTTCCCAATTATATGTAAAGATAAATTTTAGCATTCATTTTTATAAGATTTTTGAGTCTCAAATTTTTCTTCCTCCCTCCTTGTCTCCTTCCTTTCCCACCTCTTGTCCTAAAATGGTAGACAATTTGAATAGGATAGACATGTTCTATCATATAAAACATATTTCCATATTAGATATAGTTGTGAATGAAGAACCAGGCCAAAAAGGAAACACATACACACACACACACACACACACACACACACACACAAACACACACACAATAAAGTAAGCAAAAAAAGTCTGCTTCAGTCTGTATTCAGAGTCCATCAATTTTTTATCTGGATAGGAATAGAATTTTCTATCATGAGTCCTTTGTAATAAATAAAACATATTTTAAAAAGGGGCTGTTACTGCTCAGACACATTTTAAGAAGATGGTAAAGGCAAAGAAAGGTGTTGGTCCATAAATGATTTCACAATAATCCAGAAAGTAGGAGTGTAGATTCTGGGCCCAGAACTCCTTTTTGTACATGGTGTGTCTGGAGAATTTGAAGACCACTTGGTTCAGACCGTGGCTGGTAAGGAATGAGAGAGGGTCATGGGAGACTTGTAGGGTTCCTCACTGGGCCACACCTGATTCTAGGGCCAGACCCTTAACTTAATAGACACTGGTTGAAGGCTAGATCCTACACTTACTAGACACTATTTGGATTTTATAGTTTGC
This sequence comes from Macrotis lagotis, assembly GCF_037893015.1. Classification (NCBI taxonomy): domain Eukaryota; kingdom Metazoa; phylum Chordata; class Mammalia; order Peramelemorphia; family Peramelidae; genus Macrotis; species Macrotis lagotis. The sequence continues at coordinate 1,628,358 of NC_133661.1, read as the reverse complement.
AAGTTTGCCTCAAACTTCCCCAAAGAGATTCATCAAATTCCTTTCTAAGTTTATTTGACTTTAAAGACTTCATTTAAAATGTGTTCACCGTGGTGACCCTTCTTTTGCAGCACCTTAGAAGGCAGGACACAAAAAGATTGTGATTTGCCTATCCCAGACAGTGCCATTTTTGTTTAGTAAACTTGAACTCCTATGAGCATGGTTTATTTTTTTTTTATTTTTAGGTTTTTTGCAAGGCAAATGGGGTTAAGTGGCTTGCCCAAGGCCACACAGCTAGGCAATTATTAAGTGACTGAGACCAGATTTAAATCCAGGTACTCCTGACTCCAGGGCCGGTGCTTTATCCACTGTGCCACCTTGCCGCCCCTAGCATGGGTTATTTTCAACATGGTTTTTAGGAGAGATATTCTCCAAGTTGGAAGCCTGCCTCATTTTTTCATTTGGCATCAGTTCCAAGGCTAGGCACCTCAGACAAAGAGAAGTTAGAACCATGGTCCTTTCCTTTCCCTTAACTTCAGAAGACCTGTCCTGGATGACCCTGATCAGCTTCCTACTCTGCAAAATGGTGGGTTGGACTGGTTGATCATAGCTTTATGGTTTGAAAAATCCTTTATAGAAGTCATCTCTTTTGATCCTCATCTCACACCTGTGAGGTAGGTGCTTTTATTATTCCTCTTTTACAGAGAAGGAAACTAAGGCACAAAGGAGCTAAGAGACTTGATCAGGTGCCAAGGTTTGTGATCCTGGAGGCAGGATTTCCACCCATAGCTGCCTAGTTGAGCCCTAAAGCATCCTCCAGCTCTGTTACAATGGATGAAGAGCACATGAGCATCCGATTCATGATGGCTGGCAGGAGTTCAGGGAAGGGCTGGCTTACTTCTGGTGAGGGTGATCAGGTTAGGTTTGATGGAGGAAATGACTTTCTATTTCTGATATTTTCTAAGGTCACATTTTTGACTTTGCTTCTTACGGAGATCTTAAGTTAGAAGGGACCTGAGCAACTATGTAGTCCAACCCAACACTATCCTTCCCCTCCCTGCCCATCCTGATCCTTTTCCTAAAAGCCTTATATAACACAGGGACTTTGGGGGCTGATTGATTCACATCTTTTGTCTCTTTTTTGATGACTGGCTATTCATTTATAACATAGTTTAAATCTATTCTTTCTTCATCTCCACCTCTTTTCATTATTTCTATGGATATTCTAGAGCTTTTGTTTCTCCAAAAGCATTTTCTTGCTATTTGATCAACTTTCATAATATATTCCTTTATTATTGTGATTAATATCACATTAAAACTATAAATAACCTTGGGAGCATTGCATTTTTTTATTCCATTAGCACAACCCTCACTATGAATATTGAATATTCCTCTAGCTATAGAACTATTTTTTTTTTTTTTTTTAGTTTTTGCAAGGCAATGGGGTTAAGTGGCTTGCCCAAGGCCACAAGGCTAGGTAATTATTAAGTATCTGAGGTCAGATTTGAACTCAGGTACTCCTGACTCCAGGGCCAGTGCTCTATCCACGGTGCCACCTAGCCACTCCTATATAACTATTTCTTTAAAGAATACTTTTTAATTAAATCTTTATAGCTATTTATTTGAGCTTTGGTAAATTGATCCTAAGTATTTTATGCATTTTACAGAAGTTCTGAATGGCATTTCTTTTTATTATTCCCTCTGATTTTACTATAAAGAAATGCTATTGGTTATCGTGGATTTATTTTGTAACTTGCAGCTTTGCTCAAGCTATTTATTATTCAGTATTTGTTGATTTCCTAGAAAATCTAACATTTATATCTTCAGCAAATAGGGAGTCTTTATCTCCTTTTTGTCTATATTTATTATCATTTTCTTGACTTATTTCTCTTGGTAAAATATATCAAATAGTAGTTAGGAGAATGGGAATCGCTGTTTTATTCCTGCATTTATGGGAGAGTTTCTGGTGAATCTCTAGTGAATATGATGCTTGCTCTTGGTTTGTTAGATTTCTTTTATGAAGTTAAAAAATGTTCCTCCATGCCTTTATATGATTCTCAAAGAGTTAACTGCCTTAACTGCACTTCCCTTTAAGGGGCAATGCAGACACACTGTCAAGAATGTCTAAATTTATGAAGCTACTCTATCAAAAACTGATTGGATTTCCTTTCTCCTGGAGTAGTCTTCTCCCTTCCTGTACTTGATATGTTTCATTGAGCCCTGTTCTTGTGACCTTGGCATGATGCCATACAAACATTCTTGGATACTGTATGGGAATGGTTTTTATTCAACATAGATTCAATAAACAGAATATTATAGGGGAATATGCATAATAATAATAAGATAGCTGTACAGTTGCATAACTTCTAGACACCAGAAGCTCCATTTGGAGGAGACTTGGTCCATATTCAGAATGACAGGTGGCAATGGGTAAGGAGCCAGGGCTACTCAGTGTTTGAAGCAAAGTATCTTGGGCAAATTCTTGAACCTCAGTGATCTGATGGTGACTCATCTGTAGGAAAGTTAGGGATTGATTGCTAAATGATCCCAAAGCATCTTATAGCTAGAAAGGGCTCTGTAGAGGCTTAAGGCTGACTTGTGAACTTGTTTGTAGGGTTATTTGAGGAATTAAACTTTATGCGTCTAAAGCCCATAGTGGTTAGAAACTATAAATGCTGTTCTCCCTAGTTGTTTTTTTTTAAAGATTTTGAATTTTGAGTTTTACAATTTTTCTCCCAATCTTACTCCCCCCCCCACCATGGAAAGCAATCTGTCAGTCTTTATTTTGTTTCCATGTTGTACATTGATCCAAACCGAGTGTGATGAGAGAGAAATCACATCCTTAAGAAACAAAAAGTATGAGATAACAAGATCAGACAATAAGATATCTGTTTTTTCCTAAATTAATGTTCTTAGTTGTTAACCTTCTCCCCCCCTCCTCAAATTATCTTGTATTTACATAATGTGACTGAAGAACTCTTACAAATAAGAACTAAGAATTTTCTCAAAGAACTTTTTGGGACCAAAAAGAGTATAAGAACTGGTCTGTGGTAAGAGTTGATAGGTAGATGGAGTGAGGACTCCACTGTTCCACTCCACTCTCTTGATAAAGGGAGAGAATGAAGGAACATCCAGCCCATTGAGTGGACCCCTGGGGTGAATGTGGAGGAGCAAGATTGGCAGATTACAGAGTTATTGGAGTATTTGGAAGTGTAGCCCTCCAGGGGACCATTTTGGTTTTGTCCATGTATACTTTCCTCATAACAAAAACATTTGCACATAGTAGGAGTTCAACATTTGCTGGATTGAATTAGATAATGACAGCTCATTACCATCTTAAGTTTGACAGTCATCTGATTATTCTTGGGCTAATGGACTGTTGTGTTTCTTTTTAGAGACTGCTGTTTAACCAACTCAATGGGCCAAATTCTCCCCAAGGGAGCCTTGAGACCATCTAAATAAATTGCCTGGCTCAGAGGTAGGTTGGCTCTGGCTGCCATAGCAGTGTCAGAGCAAGAGATAAAGTATCCAGTTGGATCTGGCCGAGTTCCACGCTCCCTCTTTGTTCTTAGTTTGAAAAGCACTCCCTGACCCAGAGACATGGTTATGCCACAGACCCCCACTTCTTCCCTGGGACTGAAAAGGAGGCTGATAAATGTGGGAATCAAACACAGCCATGCCCACCAAGAGCGTGCCCCAGTTACACAGGCACCTTGCCTCTGCTTAGGGGAACCTGGATTGTAAGTCTGGCCACCACAGCACCTGAATTTGCCCCTTTGCCATGCCCTGACTCCTCTGGTTCTTAGGACTCCTCTCCAAGGTCAGGTGAAACCCTTTTAGCCAATCTCTCAAGGAAGCAGATTTTCCAGCAGCAGCAGTGATGAATATGGGCTAATCAACCTGTTCCCAAGATTTAGGAAATTATATCTCCTTTGGTGAAAATAGGAATGTGTGCTACTGAATAGAGAATGCCCAGTCTCTTTCCAACATCCTGCTGCCCAGAATGTTCAGGCCTCTTCCTCAGAGGTCTCTCCCTCTGAGGTACACACCTGTTCCAGAAAGGGCCAACTTTAAAAAGAATATGAATTCCAAAGACTTGCATGGGGAATTTCCTGATCCTTGAAATTCTCCAGACTATCAAAACCAAGCCAAAGATGCTGATGAAACTATACAGAAGGGGAAAAACCAACGAAATGCCAACAGCAGCAGCAGCAGCAGCAGCTAGGAAGAGGGCCTCCAACGCTCTCTCCTACAGGAAGCCTCCCCAGCCCCTCTTTTCTCTGTTAACTCCTTGCCATTTATACTTGCAGGGGCTTTTTTGTTTGTTTGTTTATTTATTTTTGCATAGTCTCTGCCCTTAGACTGGGAGCTCCTCAAGGGCAAGGACTGTCTTTTGCCTCTTTTTGTATCTTCAACATCTAGCACAAAGTCTGGCCTAGGTAGACACACCCAATCAATTTTTTTGACTAATGGGACCTTTTGTCTCTTTTAGCTCAGAAGCTCTCATGGGAGCCTCCTCACTGTGCAAAGCTGCCCTTTTCCTTAGTCTGAAAGGGAAGCAATTCTCATTTATGCTATCTAAAAGAAAGTAAAGAGAAGTGGCCAACATCCTCCAGATGAACTGTTGGAAGAAGAAAAAAGAATCAATATATCACAGGTCTGATGAGGATGAACCAGAAGAATCTGGTTCCATGTGGAAAACTGATGCTCTTGGGAGTTGAAAGCAGAACCCCAGGTATCAGACTTGATATATTTATATAGGTAGGTGATGAATTGTTCCTAAGCTGGAATATCCTTTCAAAAACTGATTTTCTGGGGGGGAAAAAAACCCAAACTGATTTTTCTCCAACTTTGACCTTGATTGACTAGAAGATTGCAATCTCTCCCCCCACCCCCTAAACAAAATAGCAACAAGAGAGGCTTTAACAGCTCCTTTGAGGTGAAGAGCCTTGAGTGCAGAGCACAATACCCAGTGGCAGCTGTCATATTTGGGTTGTTTTGCTTTATGTTTTTTTTTAAAAGGTCCCTTCCTCTTGGACACACTGACCTTGGATTCTTTGGTGCTGACCTCTCTTTATCCTCTTGCCAAGCTCCAATGTTTCAACATTCTTCTCTCTTCCTAAACCTGGTGAGTCCTCCAAGGTGCTATCCTCTTGGACCTTCTCTTTCCCCTCTCTTCTATCTCCTCCTCCTCTCTGTCTTCACCCTTCTCTCTCTCCAAACCTGTTTTTTTTCTCTTTGTGTCACCCCCCCAGTTGTTTCTTTCTGTCTCTCCCCCTTTCTTCCACCTGCTTCTCTGTCTCTATCTCCTGCCTTTCTGTCTATCTCCCCTCCTCTGCCTCTCTGTCTCTGAGAATTGGAAGAATGTTAGAACTCATCTAGTCCAATGGCTGTCTAACCAAGCCTCCCATATCTTGTATTTATGAGATTAATTTTTTGAGGCCAATTATGAGATCTTACACTTATCCACAGCAGAGTACAGACCTGTGATTTCAGAAGCGTGGGAACCATTTTGATTGTGTAGCTCTCACCCCATCCATCTGCTACCCGAAGTGTTTTGAAGTCGCCTGAGGCTCAGAAGTTAAGGATCGCTGAGCTCCAGTAGTCAGAGGCAGGAATCCAAGTCTGCCATGCCACTCCAATGTGTCAGTAAGCTGTTCTCTCTGCCTTCCCACTCCATGGCATGTCGTTCAATCTGATCTCCAGTGACTGGGATCCTGACCCTGCCATCCAGTATCTTAGTTCTTCCTTCCCTGACTTCCGGGAATTTGAATGCCTTTAGTCATATTCTTGGAATATGCTTGGACTTTGAGGATCCCAGGTTAGAGTTCTCAGTCCATCTTCATTTTATTGCTAAAAAACCCAAGACCCAGGAAAGCAGCTAAGGGCTAACAGAGTGTTGGACTTGGGAGTCAGGAAGAACAGTTCAAATTCCACCTCAGATACCTACTGGCTTTGTGACCCTGGACAAGTCACTTAACTTCTGTTTACCTCTGTAGAACGGAGATGATAATAGCCTATACCTTCCAGGGATGTGCAGACAAGTGAGACAATATTGTATGATGCTGTATAGATGTTAGTTATGCTACAGTGATCAAGTGATTTGCCTGGCACAGAGAAAGCTAGCAGGAAAGGCAGGCTTTGAACCCAACCTCTCTGACTACAAAGCCAGGACAGTCTGCTGTCCTCCATCTCCCGGCTGCTTCTCCCCTCCTCCGTTATCTTCTGTGCGCTTGGTAGAGGCTGTGTGGGTGCAGGGGTGTGAAGGCCGTCTTTCCAGAGAGTGGGCCGTTCAGTCATGCCATGTCCCCAGTCCAGGGGTGGGGAACATTCTGTCTGCCAAGGGCCATTCACAACATCCTTTGTGGGTCATGCAAAGTGATCCATTTTGATTCTCCCCCCAAATCCTCAATTTATTGAATTTCAGTCCTGACTGGGGCCGTGTGGCCCTCCGTCAGCCCCCGCCCAGCCCCTGCCACCCAGGTGCCGGGTCCGGGCTTGCGGGGCGACTCAGGACTGCGGGCTGAGCCGACTGGACTTTGTGGGACCGGGTCGCAGGGTGTCGCGTGCCCGCCCGCAGTCCTCCGGCTTCGCTGGATCAAGGCTGCTCAGGGCTCAGTGGGGTCCGTGGGGAGGGGTCCCCCGGGGGGGGCCACAGTGCGGGTGTCTGCTGAGGCAGGGGAGACCCGGCCCGGCCCGGCAGGGCACAAGGGCCTTGGCCCGGGCCCCTCCCGGCCCAGCCCCGGCCCCCTCCCCGGCCCGGCCCCCTCCCCGGCACAAGGGCCCGCAGGCCACAAGGGCCTTGGCCCCGGCCCGGCTCCCGCAGGGCACAAGGGCCTTGGCCCCGGCCCCCTCCCCGGCCCGGCCCCGGCCCCCTCCCCAGCCCGGCCCGGCCCCGGCCCGGCCTCCAGGGCCCCCCCAGGACGAGGCCCGGCCGCGTGGCGGGGCCCAGCGCGAGGCGCGCTCCCTCCCCCCGGGCCGGGCCGGGCCCCGCGGCCTCTCCCCCTCTCGGGCCCGGCCTGGGTCAGGGCGGGAGGCCGAGGGGGCGGCGCGTGGGGGCGCTCGTCTCCGGCCCCCCCCCCCAGGCCTGGGGGTCTCTTCTGCACCCATGCACGGCCCCCAACCAGGGTGCGTGAGGCTGACTTTGAACCCCAAGAGCACGCCCCCGCGCAGGGCGGGGCGCCCCTCCCCCCCGGGGGCCCCGGGGAAGGGCTTCCTCCACCCCGCCCCTCCCCCGCCCGGCCCGGCCACGGTGGCGCGGCCCCTTTAAGGGCCGCCGCGGCGGGCGCGGGGCGGCCGTGACGTCACGGGGCGCGCAGCCTCCGAGCGGAGCCCAGGCGCCCGCCCCCCCCCGGCGGCCCGGGGTCGAGGGTCGAGGGGCGGGCCGGGGGCGGGGCGCGGCGGCACGGCGCGCGCACGCAGGCACGCCGGCCCCGCCCCGGCCCCGCCCCCGGCCCCGCCCCGCCCCGCCCCCGGCCGCAGGCGCTGGCACAGCCGGACTCGGGGCCGCGGCGCAGCCAGCTCGGCCGGCGGCGCCCATGGAGCGGGCGCGCTGAGCCCCGGCCCAGGAGGGAGCCCGGCCCGGCGGCCGCCCCGCGATGCGCCCGGGCCGCGGGCCCCCGCGCTGCCCCCCGGCGCCCCCCGCCTGAGCCCCGCGCCCCCCGCCCCGGGCACCATGGCCGCCAAGGCGGCGGGAGCCGGCGGCTGCGGGATCCTGCTGGTCACGGCCAACGTGGGCTCGCTCTTCGACGACGTGAGTGGGGCGGGGGGCGCGGGCCGGGGGTCCCCTGCGCGCCGGCCCCGCCCTCCCGCCTCGGGCCCCCCGGCTCGGGCCGCCCGCCCTGGGGGTCCGGGGCCCACCCGAGGACCTTCGGCTGGGCCAGCGCCGGCGCGGGCGGGGCGGGGCGGGCCTCACCCCAACTTCCCCTTGCGAGAACCCCGACAGCCCAGACGGAGCTCGGCCCCCGCCGGGGCACCCCGACCCGATGAGAGGCCGCCCCTCCCCTCCCTCCTCGGGGGGCACCGGCCGAGGCTGAGGCAGCCCTCTGGCAGCCCCCCAGCAAAGGGCCGGCTTCGGCTTTCTGGGGAGACCCTCTGGGGCCCCCCGAAGCCGAAGCCTGCGGGGGTCCCCTCTCTGCTCTTGGTGGGATGGGCCCCAGCCTGCCCAGGCAGCCAGAAAGGGGAAACTGAGGCAAGGCTACAGCGTTGCCTGGAGACCCTGCCCCATCTCCCCACGACGGAAACTGGATGCCCTTTGGGGGGGACTAAGGCCTCCCCCCATCCTGAGGGGCTGCGGGCCGGCTTCTTTCCTCTGGCACAGCGACCTGACCTTTTACTTTGAAATGCCAGCGGGGGGGGGGCTCATGCTGGGGTTGGGGGGCACAGGGCGCCTCCCCCTCCCCCTTGGCCTCCTGAGGCTAACCTGAAAGAGGGGAGACCGTGGGGGCTGGGCTGAGGCTGCCAGGCCTGCCAGGGCAGGGGTTAGTCAGGTGATCCTGATCTTCCCCGAGAAGGAGGGAGGGGGCTCGCTTTTCTCTCTCCCTGGGGACCTCCTTTCTGCCCCCTTGCAATCACACCCTTTCTTGGCTGCCAGGCCACACTGGCATTCGCCCTGTGTTCCTTCCCCGCCTCTCCTCACCCCCGGGTTCCCCTTCCGTAGGCAGATGCGCTGTTTGGCAGTGTGTTTGTATCTGAGATGGGGTTCAGGGCCTTTGGCTCCTGGGGCTGCCTGACTGTGGCCAAGGTGGGGGCCTCTGCTATGTGAGGAGCAGGGCGGATGTGCACCGAAAGAAGCGGGGGGGATCCTTGGCGCGGCCGAGGGCAGTCCTGGAGGAGGTCGTGGCGGTCCACTCTTTGGAATGACTGGTTAGAGATCCAGCCCCTCCGATATGATACTTGTGGCCGTTGCTGGAGGGAGGGAGGGAGGGAGGAAAGTGATTTGATTTGGGAGTTGCCTTTGTCCCCTCCGTTTTCTCCTGGAGGGTCCGATGAGATGAGCTCCTGGGTCCCCCCCCCCCCCCAATGGAGAGGCTGGCCTGGCCTGGCCTGTCTGCCTCCCTTGTCCCTCTCCCCTCTTCCACACCCCCCCCCCCAGTCTCTTCTGAAGAGCTGGAAGGGACCTCCAAACCAGTCCCCTTGGTTTCCCAAGAAACTGGCAGAGCAGAACCCCAAAGCCAGGCAGCTCCTCCAGCTGCTGGGGCCCCACTCCTTCTGTCTCTCATGGGTTAATGGGAGAGTGCCCTCAGATAGAAATGTGGGTAGGCTACCAGAGCCAACCCTCTGCCCATTGAGCCTCTGACCAGCCACTTCTCCATCTGAAGTATCAGGAGGAGTTTCCGTGGACAGGGCCTGGAGAGCCCCCCATCCTTGTGCTGGGGTTAGGAGTTCCATGGTAACCTCAAGGCTGAGACCCGACAGCATCTGAGAATGCTCTTCCCTAGCTCCCAGGTGTCTCCTGACCCTCTGCATCTGACTGGGGTGACCTGGGGTGAGCCAGGGTGGTGCTCTGAGGGGTGCCATGGCAACAATGTGGACTTGTCCCAACTTCCTACTAAGTTCTTTGAAAGACCCCCTGGCTGCCTGGGAAAGCTGGCAGAGGCCTCCCCTGGGAGGAAGGCTGACAACAGCCAGGGTCTCACCCATCACCCCCCCCCCCCATCAATCAATTTAACAGCACTTATTAAAGGTCTACGGTGGGCCAGGCCCTGTGGGGAAACTGGGAAGGCAGGATGTAATTCAGTGAACCACTTACCTAGATCTTAGATGGAGAGTTGGCCCCTGGAGAGACAGGGGTGAAATGAGGATGTGGGCTGCAGGCCATCAAGAGCAGTGGTACCTGGGAGAAGGGAGGCTGAGCTTGGGTAGTGCTCTGATGTTGTGGGCCTTGTCCTAGAGGCACAGGAGACGTAGGGCATCCAGGTGGGGGGGGAGGTTGGAGACAGATAGGATGGGCTAGAAGAGAGGTGGTGAGCTTAAGCCTGAACTGGGGTGGGGCAGTAGAGATGATGGAATGATGGGGCCCTGGGGTGATAGAGAACCTGGGGGGTTGGAGGCCTAGAGGCAGGAGTCCTGGGAGGGGAGGAAGGTGAATGTGTGGGAGAGACACTGGTGAAAGCTGGTACCTGAACACCGGTGGGGCTCCTCCTGGCAGATGCACAGGGGCTGTGCATTTGCCCGGGAAGAGGGCAAGCTCCCAGGCAAGCATGTTTGTGGGTTCTGGCCTGGTGCTTCAGGCCCATCCAGGGCTCTTTAGGGGGTGGAGGTTTGTGTGTTTATGTGGACTGGCCAGGCGGCTTTTTGTGGTTACCCCACCTTGAATTTTCTAGGGGGTCTATATCTGGAGGAAGTCAATGACATCATCATTGCTCTTCAGGAAGGGTGGATTTCAGCCCTTAGGACTGCTGTCAAGACTTTACTGATCTTGCTGGGAGACAGGCAGACATTTAGTTCCTAGGAGGCTGGGGGGGGCAGCTGGGCTGAGGGAGGGGTGACTGGCAGTATCCTTGGGGGGCTGCAGGTGCTGGGTCCCCCCCCACCTTTCTGTGCCTCAGCACTGCCTTTATCTCAGTCTTGGGGTATCCAAGGTCCATGAGATGGGTTCTCCTTCTTCCATGGAGTTTTCCTGGAGCACAGATGGATCACACCATTGTTGTGAAGTTGGGCCAGGGGCACCTAACCCAGGAGACTTGGGGATCCAGAAGCTAGACCTTGGGACCCCTTTCTCCTGCTTCCAAGATCATTCATTAAGGAATGGGACCCCAATCAGGGCTTCCAGGAGCCTTGACTTCAAGGAGGTGAAGGCAGGATATGTGTGGGAGCCTTCCCTTTGGACCCCTGTGCAGAGAGACTTTGGTATGCCCATATAGGGGGTCTTGTCAGGGTTGTAAGGCTAGGCCACACAGCTAGTGGACCTTGGGGGGAGGCATCTGAACCCCAGAGGTTTTGCAAGCTTTTGTGAGGAGGGCTTTTGGGAGTTGGCTCTAGATCATAGGAGGTCTGAGCCTTGTTGCCTAGAGATCACTGGACATTAGGACACCTCAGATCTCTAATGCCAGCTCAGGGAGCAGGAATACCCACCTCAGTCATCCCAACTTTTGAGGATCAGATTTGACTGGGAGAGCCAAGTCTGCTTTTGCCATTATCCACTGACACCCAGAACCCATAGCACCACCATGAGACTCCAGACATGATAGAGACCTGAGAAGATGTTGGCCATCATGGATAGGATGGCACAGAGAATGTGGGAGACTTGTCAGGGTTTCTGTTTTGACTTGAAATTAGTTAGAAATATTCCTGGGGGAGGGGCTGTGCCCAGGCCCCTGCTCATGTGGGAGGAGGGTGTGATGGGAGACCACAGGGTGCTAGTGACCCAACAGAGCCTGGAGAACAGGACAGGATAATTGACCAGACACAAGGACTGCCCCTTTGGTCCCATCTGGGCCCGGGCTCATCTGTTTCCCTTCAGTGGTCTGGTCCTCAGCAACCTGGAAGATCCAGGGACAGCTTTGTGACTTGTTACTCAGAGCATCCTCAGGGAATACGACCTCACTGTTGGTAATGGCAGTGGTTAGAGAAGGAGCAAGTACTTCAGTGCCCTTTGCCAGGAGTGCCCTTGTTGGTCTCCAGAGCCAAAGAGCTGCCCTTGCTGGTGCTCAGATGAGGGTGGCCCAGGGAACTTCCTGGATATTGTGGGAGAGGCCTGGGATCTCCCTGGCCTGGTGATAGTGGGCTGGCTCTGAGACTCTCTGAGCCCCCACTGGTGTGTGGCCTTTTGGCAAACCCTGGAACTAAGTGCAGGGGCAAAGGAGGAAAGGGAACTTTCTCCTGGGCCAGTCTCCCTTTGGGGAAGCCTCTTCAAGGTTCAGCTTTGGGAGGGCTGCCTCTCTTAGCCCTTCCCCCCTTTGCTCCTTGAAATCGCCTCATATAGTTTTCCTCCTTCCAAGGCCCTGGAGCTCTTGGGGGCCAATCCTTTTTGTCATTTGAACATTTGATTTTGGACTGGTCTTAGATGTCTGTGTTTGGGCAATATCAGACCGTGGCAGTCTTGAGGCTAGGAATGTGGGTGTTGTGGTGCTATGTCCCAGGGACTGTGCTGGAGGGACTTGGTTGTGTTGTAGAGAGGCTGGTGGGCCTCAGCAGCAGCAAGACCCCACTGCATCCCTGGGAAGGAGCTTCCCACCATGGTGAAGAGCTGGGAGCATCCTTCAGGCTCCTCAGGCATCGCCCTACCCATCTGTCGTAGCCAGATAGGGAAGGTCGGTTCTCCCTGTCTCTCAGCAGCCCCCAGCCTCCTTTGACCACTTGTTCCGCTCTTGGAGTCGCTCAGAACTAGGATGACCCTCCACATATATGGAGATGGCTGAATGGGCCCCGGTCCTCCCGTTCATCCTTCTGGGGCATGGACTTCTGCTGTCTGAGCTGCCAACTTGTGTTTTCCTTCTGTGGGGATCCTCTGCCCTCTGTGGGGTGGAAGAGCTGCTCAGAACTGACTGTGGGAAGTCGAGTGACTTATCCACCTGGGCCTTCCTGGTGGGGGTCCAGAACCCTGCCCATCCCTGGACTGGCTTTTCCACCTTAGTGCCTTCTCTGGGTTCCTGGCATCAGCCTGGCCACTTCCTTCCCACTGCCTTCTCCTGCTCCTCCCAGGGCCCCAGACTCCCCCCGCCGCTGACAGTGATGGGATGCTGCGATGCCCTGAAGGAAGGCTGGTAGGCAGGGGGCTGCTTCTCAGTGTCCTCTGACTCTGCTTGGGCCTTGTCATGAGATCATGGCGTGATGTACCCATGATTCAAATCCAAGTCTTCTGTCCCTGGGGATCTGTGTAGGAGTGGAATCTCTTATGGGGTGGGCTGGGCAGGAGGGGAGAAACGAGCCCCTTCATCCCTCTGCCTCTTCAGTTCACCTTGTGCCCACCCTGGACTGACCCACTCAGCTACAAGGCCCTGGAGAGGAGGAGAGAAAGTACAGGACCTCGGCTTTCCCTCTTGTGGCTGGAGCCTCAGATCTTTTCTTTCTGCTTCTGAGACAGCTTTTGGCAGCTGGGGGTGCCACAGTGGATAGAGCGCCAGGCTTGGCCCAGACCCTGAGCAAGTCACTGGTTTCCTCGGTTTCCTCTGATGTACAATGAGCAGCCACTCTGGTGTTTTTGCCAAGAAAACCTCAAACAGGATCATTTTTGAAGAGTTGGACAGTTGGCGCTTCCTGCTTGAAGTAACTCAGCAGCAACAACAGCAGCACAACAGCAATGGAAACAATAATCGTAACAATAACACAACAACGGAAACAACACAACAACGGGAGAAATAGCAACAGAAACATCAGGAACAGGAATGGAAGCAACAGTAGGAACAATAGAAACAACACAAGCAACAGCAATAACACAACAGCAGTGGAAACAATAATTGTAACAATAACACAACAACGGAAACAACGATAGGAACAACAGCAGCAGCAGAAGCAAAAGCAGCACCAGCTTTTCATAGAATTTCTGTCCTTTGTAGCTATTGAGGGAGGCTGGGCTGAGCCCTGCCTGTCCTCTGTCCCCCATTTTTGAGGCATACTCAGAAAAATGGGCAGAGTCCTGGCGGGGTGGACCTGTCTTCAAACTGTTTCTTTTACTTCCTGGCCAAGTGACCCTGAGCCAATCAGTCCCCTCCTTGGGCCTCAGGGCCCCCAGCTCTTAAGGGATCTCTTCCAGATTCTGACTTTGTGACACTCCAGGGATTATTTGTGCAGATGTACTGTAATGCTTTGGGTGTGAATCTTCTTGAAGATGAGGACTTTCCTCCAGTAGAATAACCCCTCTGATTTGTCAAAGGTAGAAGGTGGGGAGGAGAACTTGGGCTTGAAGACTTAGGGGGAGAGGGACCTTTGGGCTGGCCTTGCCCTATTCCTGTTTGTAATGGTGTTTTCTTTGCACCAGGTCGGGTGGTGCTTTTTTCCCTCCTGGTCCCAGCTCACCTCCTTCCCTGTCCAGGCCAAGTAGAAAGCCTTGACCTGGTGTTCTCATCCCCAGGTCAGCTCTGGGCTGTCATGGTCTTCCACTCTTGGCCCATGTAGCCCAGCTGCTCTGTCTGGCCAGAGACTTAGGAGAGAGGGGCTGTTCTGGATGAATAGGATGGATAAGCCCAGGCTCTCACATGGGGCCTGGCTCATTTCCTGCTCCTGCCCATTGGGTGATCATTGTCCCCTGGACCTCCCTTCTCCTGGGGGGGGGGGTGGCCCACCTGGGCAGATCATCATACTCCAGTGAGTGGGTGATGACTTTTCTCCCTCTGTGTTCTCTTGGCCGGAGCTCATCAGAATTCTTTTGTGACTTTATTGGCAGGTTGTTTGGTTGTAGTGGAGGGAAGTAGCTAGGCATGTGTGTGTTGGTGTTAGTGTGTGTGTGTGTGTGTGTGTGTGTGTGTGTGTGTGTGTGTGTGCGCGTGTGTATTTGGGGGGGTGCTGCCATGAAGAAGGAGAATCAACTGGAACTGGGAGCACCTGTGGGTGGGTGATGATATTTGTGGGTTTCTGGGTTTGTCTTTGTGGTCACAGTGAGGCTGTATCTGAGGATGCTCCATTTCTCTCTCCTTGTTCAAAGCTCCACTCTGCTCTTTTTGGAGTCCCCAGAGCTCCCATTAGCCCTGTGGTCTGCTGGTCTGCCTCCCTGTCCCTCTTGCCCCACTGGGGATGCAGTGGAGGGGTTGGTGGAGCAGAAGTCCTTGCTAGAATTCAGTGCCTGCTCCTCCAGAATGAGCAGTGCCACCCCCTAGCTCCTTGCAGGCTTCAGCAGCTGACCCCTGGGTGCTTCCTTCTAGATCTGGCTGAGACTGGGTGGGAGCTCAGGCTGGAACACCAGGAGGGGATTGATTTGGCTCCAGTGTCCAGAATACCATGTGAGACCTCCTGCTTCTAAGGAAGGGGATATTCTGTATTGGGGGACTGGGGAGGTGGGATGAGCAAGGCTTCCCTTGTCACTGATACTTCTGGCCAGAGTAGAATTCCCTCCCCTCCCCTAGTTTTAATCAAGGACCAGAGCATCCCAAGCATTTTGTGACTCTGTTGGGGTTTGACCATCATGGGAGCCAGGTAGTGAGTGGCCTCTTGTTGGGCAAGGTTTGGTTCTCCAGGGTAGTCTGGAACAGGAGCTTTGTGTGTTACTGGAGTTGTTGCCTTTGAGGCTCTGGCTGACGAGCTGCCCACTTGTCCCAGCCCAGGACAGTTCCCTGGCCACTGTCCAGCCCAGAGGGCACTTTTTTAGGATGGTCAGAGTGTGGGAAAATAGGTTAAACGTGGCTCTCTGTATGTACTTTGCCATACTTGAAATCACTGTGGGAATCTTGGCTTCATGTGGTCCTCCTGGGCCAGGAGCGTTTGACCTCTGAGAGTACAGCTGCTGCGTGGCCCCAGGAGGGAAGGGGGGAGGGGGGAGTCCTGGCCTGGATGAGCTTCCCTATCTCTTGTCCCCTCACATTGGGCAGGCCTGGTGGGTAAGGGGGCCTACTGCTCTGCCCGTCCCACACGGCTCTCTTCTCTCTCTCTCTCCTTGAAGGAACATCTGTTCCTGTCCAAGTCTCTTGGGCGGCTTCTTCTCCCTTCCTTGCAGTCCTGGTGAGTGGGAGGCCATTGAGAGAATGCTGCAGAGCATCCTCCAAGAGTGTGGTCTTCTCATGGGAAGACACTTGTTCGGCCAAACCGGGCTTCTTGAGGCCAGGCACTTGCCAGGCTCCATTTCCAGGAGACCTATAGCTTTCCCCAGTCAGTCCCACTATGGCCTACTCATGTTGTGAGAAAGAGATGGAAGAAGGGAGGAGAAAAGGAAAGAAGGAAGGAAATTTAGAGGGAGAAAAAGGAGCAAAGAAAGAAAGGGAGGAAGGGAAGGAAGAAAGAGGGAGGGAGAGAAGGAAGAAAAAGGGAAGAAAAGAGGAAAGGAATGAAGGAAGGAGTGAGGGAAAGAAGAAAAGAAAGGGAGAGGGAAGGAAGAAGAGGGTGGGAGGGAAGGAAGGAAAGAAGGATGGAGGGAAGGAAAGAAAGAACAAAGAAGGAAAGGAGAGAGCTCCACCCCCTGGTTTGCTGGCTTTACAGACAATATCCTGGGACAGCTAGGTGGCGCAGTGAATAGAGCACTGGCCCTGGAGTCAGGAGGACCTGAGTTCAAATCCCACCTCAGACATGTAATAATTGCCTGTGTGACCTTGGGCAAGTCACTTAACTCTGTTGCCTTAAATAAATAAGTTTTTTAAAAAATGCCTATGCACAATAACCCCTTGATCTCCCAACAACCTTGTGTGATCAGGGCCCTTATTGTTCCCATTTTACATTTGGGGAACAGGGTTGAAGTGACTTGCCCAGGGTCACCCAGCTAGTAAGGATCTGAGGCTGGATTTGAACTTGGGTCTCCCTGACTCTAGGCCCAGAACCCTCTCCCTTCTTGCCATCTTTTGCTTGTTGTGGCAGGTGTGAATTGGAGGCCTGGGCCTTTCTGGTTGCTGAACCCCAGAGCTGCAAAGGAGCCTGGTGCCCTCCTCAGCATTGCCTCCTGGCAGTTACAATGCTAGCCAGGCAGAGGAAGCTGGTGGCCTTCTTCCATCCTCCCAACTTTGGGAGGAAAGCACTGGAGTTGTCATGTTTTATGGGCGAGGAGGAGGAGGCTCTGAGAGGTCACCTGAAGCCTCGCAGGTGGGGGCGATAGGTTCCAGGGAGCCTTTGGGTCATTCCTCCCGGCTGGATTGAGGGAGGTGGTTCTTGAAGGGAGACCCTTCCTGTCCCCTTGCGGGCAGCTGCCCTCTGCCCTGGACAGAAGCCCTGAAGCACCTTTGATCGCTGAAGACCCTGTGAATGGCTGGGTTCTGCAGGTGCCCAATGAACAACCTCCAGCTGGAGCCCAGGTCTTTGAGCCACGACAGCCTGGGCAGAGGGAGCCGTCCTGGGGACTGGCTCTGCTGCTCCCCTCCCCCACTTTGGCATCCCCAGTGATGGGGTGAGGGCCGCATCCCAGGCCCCAGGCCTCCTTCCTTCCCTTGAGGCCTTGCCCATCCTGTGAATGAGACCAGCATGGGTGGGACCTTCAGATTGATTCAGTTATGGATGATCTTTGCCTGTTCAAAGGGTGTGGGAGGATGGTTGGGGTGTTGCTGTGGGGGTAGCTAGAGAGGCTTCTAGTTTTTTTTCTCTATCACCCGCTTACGGTTTTTTGAGTCTGTTACAACTTCCTGTTTTTGACATAATCCTCCCCAACACAGCAGGACCAGTGTATCTGGGACCCCAGCTGGGGGGCAGGCAAGTAGCTCCCCTGAGGCTCTGCTGGTAGAGCTCCTCAGGGCAGGTGCTAGGCTCCCACCCCAGGGTGGGCAGCTGGTGGCCACATTGGGTTTAGGTAGACCTGGGTCTCAGCCCCAGAGAACCGGTCTGACCAGGCATCCAGGTGGTCTGTGTCCTCGGTTGGGCCCCTGCAAATGCCCAGTTGTCTTAGGCCATCAACCTGGACTGCTGCAGTCCCATGTCTCCCTCTTCTTGTTGGCTGGTGGGTTGGGGCGAGAAGGCAGATTTCTTCTGTTCGAAGGAAGTTTGGTACCGTTTGCCTGAACAGAGGCTTTCCTTTTCCCATGAGACATTCGATGCTACAGTCTTTCTGTTATGATTGTTGTTTGGTTGTTTCAGTTGCAGCCCCGTTTGGGGTTTTCTTGGCAGAAACACTGGAGTGGTTTACCATTTCCTTCACCTGATCATTTTATAGTTAGAAAGGGTGAAGTGACTTGCCCAGTGGTACCCAGGCTGGATCTGAACTAGGGTCTTCCTGACTGTAGGCCCAGAGCTCTGTCCATTGGACCACCCAATGACTGGCCCTCTTCAATGGTAACAGCACACATTTAGAAAGGGCTTTAAAATTTAAGGTTTGTGAGCCATTTAATACTCAATTTCTGTTATCTCATTGGATCCTCAGGGAAACGCTGGAGGTGAAGAACTCTAATTATCCCTATTTTACAGCTGATGGAATTGAGACAGGCAGTGTAACTGGTGAGGTCCCTGGTAACTGAGGCTTCATTTGAACTCACATCTTCTTGACTCCAGTTCCAGGGTATCACCTCCTAGCTGCCTCTGGAGGAGAGCACAGTGGAATAGATTTACCTCAGGGGTGTGGCCTCGGCCACATCATTGCCATCTCCCTCAGTTTCCTCATCTGTAGACTGGGGAGAGGAGGAGCACCCTCTAAACGTGTGCTATTCTTGTTGTGCTAGCCGTCTGTTGCCAGGAGTGCCTGGCCACACCAGGAAATGCCCACAGGACTGTATCTGATTGCCAGTCAGGATTGCAGGAGGAGGGGGACACTGGGGCTGCAGGACTACCTTCTCTTTGTGACTTCCAGCATGGAGACACCAGTTTTTTCCGATTAAATTGAACTGGTTCGTTGGACCCCCCCTTCTCCTCCTAAGCTTTTCAGGTTTCAGCTTGAGGGCCCTCTGGATTTATATCTGCCCCAGCCTTGGAGGAGGGGGCTGCTCCTGGGTCTCTCCTGGGAGATGCAGGCAGAGTTGGGGGCTCTGGGTGGGGGCTTTTGTCATTTGTCTGCTAAGTTATTACACCGTCAGTTCAAAAGAGGAGTCTGATCTCTTCCCTGTTGGGGAAGCTCAGGCTGCCGGGCCTCTTGGAAAAGGTGGAACCCAATTGTCTGACCTGAGAACCATTCCCTTACATTCTTGTGAAGGAGCTGGGAAAGAAGGGTGTGGAGTCTGTCCTGGAGTGGTAGTCTCTAGTAGTCTCTAGTCTCCAGGGCCCAAAGAGCTGCATGGAAGGGGATCTGAGAAGGTCTGTCCGGCTCTGGATTGAGTCAGAAGCAGCAGGAGTGAGCATCGGACAAATCCCAGAGAAGCTTTCTAAGCCAGCGACTGTCCCAGAATGGGCTGGTGGACTCAGGAGCTGTTGGCTCCCCCCTCTTCAGGTGGAAATCTCCTTGTGGAATTGTGGGGGCACCTTCTGGGCTTGGGGGAGGAGGCAACTAGGGGAGCTCCGAAGGCCCTCCTAGCCTCAAGGGTTTCTCATCCACTGTGGCTTCTCATTGCCAAGAGGACAGTAGTCCAGTGGGTTTTTCAAAACTGATTCCCTCTACAAAATGTAGACTATTTGTAAAGCCTGATCACTAAACCTCAGCATGAGTAGGGGCCACATTCACTAGCTCATCTAGCCCATGCCCCCTTAAAGATACGCCCCATCTGGAGAATAAAACGTGGAGACCTCCCAGGATGGACCCTTCTCTTAATTGTGGGGTTTCCTAATTTGGAGGTCCCTTTCAGTTAGAGGTCAAAGAGAACATTCTTTTCCCCAGAAGCCCTTTGGGCAGGCCTTGAGCTTGGACTCAAGAGGGTCCTTTCATTCCTCTCCTCATTCCTCATTCTGGGCTTTGAGGCTTGACAGGGGAGCCCTGACAGTTCTTGCCCCAGATGGGCCCCTCAGGACTTGGAGACCACCTGGCCTGAACCTTCTGTCGTCTCTTGGCTCTGATGATCCCTGTTTTTGTCTGTCTCCAGAGATTGCAGGCCCCTCCCTCCCTACTTTCCTTTCTAAAACAGAATGGACCTAACTTTTCTAGACTCATCTCATGGAAGAAGAGATGGACATTTGGGGCTCGGGGTCTGTATGTGGCCTGTGTGCTTCTGTTGAGGCAGACTAAATGGTAGTTTACATTGTGTTAGATTCAGCTCCAGGTGGGGTTATGGTCTTGAAGTCTAGAGCAATGGTGAAACTTGAAACTTCCCAAGCTACCTTGAGGCTTTCTGCACCCTGGCCTGACCCCTGCACCCTGCTCTGGTGCTTCTCGGGTCTGAATCTTGACCTGCAGATGAGGTAGGAATAGGCTGTGGCTCTGCTCCCCCCACATGTATCTCAGCTCCATGGAGCTGGCCTCTGCCCTGGACAGAAGCCCTGAAGTGCCACAGGTCATCCCTGACATTCCTTGGGACCTCTTTCTCCACTGCTGCCTCACCTTAGAGATACCCTCAGTGTCCAGAACTTGCCCCTCCTTCCACTCCCAGAACCTTCATGGTGAGGAAGGGCCCAGGCCAGCCCCGCTGGCTGCTTCCTCTCCATGCGCCCCCCTCTGATAATGCATGACCCTTTGTGTTCTGCCAGAGCTTAGCCCTGCCCATCCTTGAAGGGTTCCCAGCCCACAGCACCTGCTGTGAAGCCTCTCTGATTCCACGACAGGCCATAGTGACTTTTCTTCCACACCTCACAACTTTTCTGCACTGTGGGGTCCCATTTGGGTGACCTGTAGTCTCATTGGGGTGGGCTCTTGTGCCATGGACATGGGTCATCTTCTTCCTTTCTCCTAGTGATGTGCCAGAAGAATGGAGGGTATACCCTGGAGCTGGTAGCCGTCCTTCCTTTAGAGTGACAGGTTCCATTGCAGCCTGGCACCTCTGTGCACCATCTTTCACTGGAAGTCTGTGACCCACCCACCTCCCTTTCTGTCATGACATCCACAAACATTTCCTTGATGTCTCCCACTCCACTGGGTCTGGGGGTTCAAAGATGAATCAAATAACCCCTGGTAGTCAGAGGCTACATTCTATCACAGGACACAACAATGGACACCATATATACAAAATCAATTCAAGGCTGTTTGGGAGGAGGAGGTCCTAGGAGACGAGGGGACTGAGGAAGGAGGGGATGCCTTCCAGGCTGAGGGCACAGCCAGTGCAAGGGTGCGGAGGCATGACATGGAGATTCACGCATGAGTGAACGGTGGCATGTTTGGAACAGGCTAATGCAGGGGGATAGGACTGATGGCCCTTAAATGTCAGAAGAGGTGACAGGGAGCCACTGGAGTTCATTGATTGTACGTGTGTCTATTTAGGGGGTGGGAGAGGTGGCAAAGGAGGACTTTTGGGGTGGCCTGAGTGATTCCCTTGTCCAACTACAATGGAAAGACTCCACTCCAATTCCAAGAGTAAGGCCTGGGGGGGGGGCAATCATCCTCCATCTTAAGACTTTCCGTTTCCTTGTCTCTAAAATAATTCCTTGGGTTTCTATGGTGCTTCACATCCCTTTCCATCCAATAGCCTTCGAGTTTCATAACTGCCCTATGGGGTCAGTTATTCTTGCAGCTTTTGGTCTTTATGTTCCTAAAAATTACTGAGGATTTCTCCCCACCCCAGCTTTTGTTCAGATGGGTTATAGTTCATATTTTATACATTTGAAATGAAAATGTTTCAGCATTATTATAAAAAGTTTTGACTTTGCAGAACTGCTTGTCCAAGTTATGGGAGAGATGGGCCTAAGTAGGGTGAAGACTGTGTGGGGAGAGTAAAGGGAACAGAGAAGAGAAAACCATCATGGAGAAAGAAACAGGTGCTGGCCCATTGTGTGTGGGGAATGGGTAAGAGGGGAGGAGGAAGCCTAGGTTGTGAACCTGGGCAAATGGGAAGACAGTGACGCCTTCTAATGCTAGGACATTGGGGAAGGGATGAGAGCTTTGGGGTGCAGGAAGATAATACATTGTTTGGGACATGTGCAATTGGAGATCTACAGGATATTGAGATCAGACTTTTCAGTAACCATTGGGTGATAGGAATGGAAGTCAGGAGAGAGACTGAGACATGCTCTGTCCTTGGGAAGCCTTGGAACCTGATGAGGTCACTGAGGGAGAAGAGGGGAGGGCCCAGACTTGGGGTCTCCACTGGGGGAGGGGAGGGAGTTGAGGTATGATAAAGTGGGAGAAGTAAGAGGAAAAGGGAGCTGAAAAACTGGGAATGAACCATTCTGTTTGGCGATGAAGAGTTCATGAACCCTTTGGGCAGTTTCAGCTGAGTCATGAGGATGGAAGTTAGACTCCAGAGAGTTTGGAAGAGAATGAAAGGAGAGGAAGTGGGGACACTTAGTGTCCTTGGAAAAAAGGAGGCGGGATAGAGGGTGCAGAAAGGGGCGTCCAGGGGAGGATGGGGAAGACATGGGCAGGTTTGTGGGCACCAGGGAAGTGGATGGAAGATTGGATGGGGGGGGGGGGCAGGCAGAGAGAAGAGGATTATAGAAAAGACAAGAAGGATGAGCTGGATCTTGGGTGCATGGTGAGGGGTTTGTTCTGGCAAGCAGAAGGCTACCCCTTCATGAGAGGCAAGAATGCAGGAGATGGTGGAGGAAGGTGCCTGAGTGTGTGAGAAGAGACAGTGAAGCATGGCCTTGTTTTTTCGGTGGGGCAGTTCAGGAGAGGAAGAAGGGCCTCCCCACTGTAGGGGAGGGAATAGAGAATCTGGGAAACAGAAGGTTCACTTAGCCTTGCTTTGGGGCTATCTTTGATCTGCTAATTTCTGGCAAGTTCCTCATGACTTGTATATAGCCATATCCTCCTGCCCATTGTGTGACTGTTTTCCTTTTGGTCACTTATCCTTTGGTGGGTACCCTGCAGGACTGGTACCTCCACAAGGACAGGGGAACTAACGAATAGAAGCCACCGTGTGGACATACCGGTTTGGACTGAATCGAATCGGCTCTTGGCCAAAACTAGAAGTCAACCCCGTGTTCATTTCCCTAAAACATGTTTTGTTGATTATTCAGCAAATATTTGAAATTGGCTTATGTGCAAAGTAGCCTGGTGGGTATCCTGGGAAAATGCCGAGAGATGCAAGAAAGAGTAGCAGTGATCTCTGTCTTGAGTTAAAGAGTGGAGCTACCAGTCCTGTCTCATAGGACGTGTTTCTTTAGTGGCAAATAGAGTTCCTGGAATCACTCTTGAACTGGAGGATGTAGCAACCCCACTCTAAAGCTGTAATTCTCTCTCTCCCTCTCCCTTCCCCCCTACTTCTTCCTCCTCCTCTTCCTCTCTCTCTCCTCTGCCTCCCTTCCTTTCTCTCATCTCACAAACTGGAGTGGCCATATAGTAAACCTCTACCTCTGCGTTGTACTTTAAGTTTACAAAGCATCCCCTTCTCTCCCCCAACCCCCCAGCAAGTATCCTAGACAGTCTTTAAACCTGTCCCCAAGGTCAGCACCTGGTCCAGCAAAGCTCCTTTCGTGGCAAACCATTTGGACTTAAACTGTCCTTACATTGACAGGAAGCTTTGTCTCTGACTCTGTACTCAGGAAAGGAGATCTGTGAATGAGAAGGTATTGGGAAGAGGCTTCATTGCTGGTGATGGGAAAACTAGGTGCCCACATTTCTGTTCTTGACTCATCTAAGTTTGCCACTTGTGAAAAAGCCAGCTCCCTCTTCCTCAGCTCCTATCACTTGGATGCTTTCCACCACTATCTCCCATAGCAAGACAAACTCCTCTCCATGCACAAAATGATTCCATTCCATCCTGTCCTCTTGAGTAGATTGCTACCCCTAGCCCCCCTTTATCACCAGCTCCTTACTTCATTATTTTATTTTATTTTATTTTGCAAGGCAGTGGGGTTAAGTGACTTGCCCAAGGTCACACAGCTAGGTAAATGTTAAGTGTCTGAGTCTGCATTTGAACTCAGGTCCTCCTGACTCCAGGACTAGCACTTTATCCACTGCACCACCTAACTGCCCCCATAAATACTTTTCTTTTTTAAAATTTTATTTTTATTGCCTGCTTCTTGACTGCAAGAAACATGTCTATGACTCCCTGTTCTCAAAAGTGGCAACTGGTACAGTAGATAGAGCACTGGGCCTGGAGTCAGGAAGAGCTGAGTTCAAATCCAGCTTCAAGCTTTCCACTAGCTGTGTGACCCTGGGCAAGTTACTTAATCTCTGCTTCTGTTTCCTCAACTCTAAAATGGAGATATTAGCACCTAGTTGCTCAGGGTTGTTGTGAGAAGCAAGTAAGGACTTGGCACAATTTCTGGTACCTGGTAAGCATTTAATGTTTGTTTCTTCCTCAAAAAGAAATCCTCACTTGATTCATCCATTCGTGTCTGTTATCATCCTATATCTCTTCTCCCTTTGTGAATGACGATGAGAAGGCCTCCTTTCCTTTCATTCTCCTTTCATCTCCATGGCAAAGGTGGCAATCATGGAGCCTTCCATTCTACACTTGGGGTGCCACACGCCTAAGGTCAGGAACAAGATTGAAATGTCATTTGGGGGGTGGCTAGGTGGCGTAGTGGATAAAGCACCAGCCTTAGAGTCAGGAGTTCCTGGGTTCAAATCTGGTCTCAGACACTTAATTACCTAGCTGTGTGGCCGTGGGCAAGCCACTTAACCCCATTTGCCTAAAAGTGAATAAAAATACAGTGGAACATGGATAATGTTAATGTGTGATTTTCTAAGTCCATATTTGATCAGCATGCACCATTTAATGGATGCTTTTTTAAATTTGATTTATTGTCTGACTTTTGACTTCATCTCATTCAATGGAAACTTCTCTCTCCAAAGTTACCAGTCATTTATTCATTGCTTAATCCAATGCCTTTTTCTCAGTCCTCATCTTTGACCTCTCTTGCAGCCTTTGACACTGCTACTTATCAGTCTCCTCTAGGACACCTCTCTCTTTTTGTCCTTTAAATTGATATTCTATTTTATTTTTCTATTTTCCTATTTCCTATTTTCCTAGATTCCTAATTTCCTACTACATGCTACGGTAGTTTTTCAGCATTCATTTGCAAATGTATAAATTGCACATTTTTCTACCATCCTTCCTTCCTTCTCCCCTCCCCTTGGAAATGAACAGTTTGGTAAAAGTTGTACATGTACATATGTGTTCAACATATTTACATATTAGTCATTATGTATAAGAGGAATTTGGACTAAGGTAAAAGAAAGAAAACCAGGAGTTAGGAAGGAAAAATATGAAAAGTTTTTGAAAAGTGAACCTAGTGTACATTTGAATTCTTTGGGTTTTTCCCCCACTCTGGATGTGAATTCCATTGTTCAAAACAGGTCTCCCAGGTTGTAGGATATTCTTTTCTTTAGGGTTTGGGTATGGTTCTCTTCTTCCCTCTCTGATTACTTCTTTTCAGGCTTCTTTGCTGAATCTTCCTCTAGGTCATTCTACAGTGCCCTTCCCCTCCCAAGGTTCTGTCTTGGGACTTCTCTCTAGACTATTTTACCTGGTGATTTCATTAACTCCCATGGATTCAATAATATGAGAATCCAGTCTCTTATCACCAGTTGCCTTTTAGACCTCTTGAATGGAATATGCTAGAGATATCTCAGATCCAACATGTCCCAAACTGAATTTATTATCTTTTCTCCAAGTCATCCCTCTTTTCTAACTTCCCTTTTTACTGTTGAGGATCCCTTTATCCTCCTGGGCACCCAAACTGGAAACCTGGAGGTCCTCCTGGATGGCTCACTTTCACTCAAAGATCCAACATAGTGCCGTGGCCAGTTGATTTCATCTCTTTAGCTTCGCTTGTCTGTCTCGCCTCTCTCGTCCATCTCCCCTTCTCGTCCATCTCGCCCCTCTCATCCGTCTCCACTCTCTTGTCTGCTTCACCCCTCTTGTCCATCTCACCTCTGGACCCTCTGGTTCAGCTTCTCCCCTTTCCTCTGACACTGTCCCATCCTGGTGGAGACCCTCACCTTCTCCCACCTGATCTCAATATTCTCCCCACTCCAATGCATCCTCAGCTGTTAAATTGATTTGCTTAAGATTCAGATCTTCTGTAGTCATTCATCTAAAGGGCTCCGTAATGCTTTCAGGATCAAATATAAAATCCGACAGTTTTTAAATTCATAACTTTACCTCTGTCTTTATAGTCTCCCCCCCTCCTTTTTCTTTTTGTTTTTGCAAGGCACTGGGGTTAAGTGACTTGCCTAGGGTCACACAGCCAGGAAATGTCAAGTGTCAGGCTAGATTTAGCTGGACTTAGGCCTTGCGCTCTCCACACATGGTACCATCTCCCTGTCCCCATGACACTTTCTATGGCTCATCCTATTGTTCATCATGTCCAGGTGCTCTCAGAGCTTCTTTGGACAGAGTTGTTTGTGTATCAATGTTCTTGGAGCTCCAGGCCTGGTTTTTGTCTGTCTTTCTGTGTATTCTCAGGGCTTAGCAGAGGGCCTGGCAGGTGGTAGGTGCTTACTGTCTAATGGTGGAAGGCGGGCAGCTGAGCAGCTGACAGCGCAGGTCTTGGGAAAGCTCCGTCATGACTGGACAGGCCTCAGAAAGATGAGTGCTCAGGTGCTCAGGAAAGTTAGACTGGGAACTGGAGACGGAGCTCTTTCCTCAGACATTGTTTACTCACCAAACAGACCTCACTGGCTGGGGCAGGGCCTGGTCTGTTTATTTACAGGAGAAGCCTGCTGGTTTTTTCATGACGGGATGAAACAGAGGTCCCAAGGAATGTGTGTAAAATTATGTGAATGTGATGAATAATGTGGAGGACTTCCTGGAGAATCATCCAGGAGAATGCATGTAGGGCCAGGAAAAGAGAGCTAAGTTTGACCTTCTGGACCTGGGTTTGAATTCTGACTTTCTTATTATTGAGTGATGTGGCTCAAGCTTCTTTCCCTCGCTGGGTCTCAACTTCCTCATCTCCAGGCTACCTGCAGCTCCATGAAGTCCCTTTTTGCTCAAGTTAGATGTTCCTGTTCACCTGGTTTTCCAAATTTGGATTTCTTTATTCTTTCAGAAATTATTGTGGCTACTTGTACTTCTTTCCTTGCAGACAAGGGGTCTTCCAGGCCACTGCCTCCCTCCCCCTGCCACCTTGTCCAGATCTCAGGAGGGTCATTGGGCCTGGTCCCTGAGGAGTGGGCCCTCAGTTTTTTGACCCATGGCAAGGTCAGCTCTAGTAACTGGTCCTCAGTCTCTAGATGCCCCACCCCAGGACTATTTTGGAGGAAACCCTCTTGGGTGTAAGGAAGATGTCACTGCCCATTGTTTGGAGGAAGATCCATAAATGGCAGAAAGGAAGCACCTTTGTAGTGGGATCAGAAAGTCGAGTGTTTCCCTGAAGTAGGCTGCTAGGGGGCCAGGCCTGGAGTCAGGAAGACATCCCCTTCCGAGTTCAGATCTGGCCTCAGATACTTCCTAGCTGTGTGACCCTGGGCAAGTCACTTCATTTTGCGTGCCTCAGTTTCCTCATAAAATAAGCTGGAGAAAGAAATGGCAGAACACTTTACAGTCTGCAAGGACATCTCCAGTTGGATGACTTAGGGGCATCTTGACCTCCAGCTTACTAAAGTTACCTCTCCAATCTTCTCCCTCTCCACTCCTTGAACAAAGTGCTGTATTTCCTCCACCCTACCATTCTTCAGGTCTGTAGTCTCACCATCATCCTCAACCTTCCTTCAACTCCCCCATCCTCAACTGCTCAGTTGGCAATCCTTGGTCATTTGCGAATCGCCCTATCCCTATGCAGTCTATCCCTTCCCCTGCAGGCCCCAGACCCCGACCCTCCTCTATTTTCCAGAGTCTCTGGCCTTCCTCTTCTCCACTCTCATCCAAATGCTGTCAAAGTCAACATCCCAAGGCTCAGGTCTCACTTGGTCACTCCCTTGCTCCACAGCTGCTGGTGGCTCCCTGTGGCCTCTCAGATCAACCTTGCATTTGTCTCTTTACAACTTGGCTTGTCTTCTCTCTATTGAACTGTATCACCCTCCCTGTGCCACCTCCCCCTGAATGGGGGAGCAGCTTATCCAGGGTCTCCCAGCGGCTCTAAGCCAGTGCAGGCTCTGCCCAGCCTGGATCTGAGGCCAGCTGCCCCCAGGACTGTTCTTTGTTGCTTCTCAAGCACAGACTGGCTTATTGGGAGAGAAAAGTTGTAAAATAAATTGTGAATTCTTGGGTGAACTGGAGCCTTGCCAGGGATGGAGGCTCCTGGTGCCCCTCTAGATCTGACTTGGAATCATCATGTTCCATGTGTCTGCTTGGTCTGACTGTTAAAAACAGAGCTCCCACATTTGACAGGCTCTGTGGGGCGGGGCCCTGCAGCCAGGGCGCCGTCCGTTGTCCATCCCTCTGGAGAGGGCCCTGGACGGGGGGGGAGGGGAGAAGTGGGCCGTGGGGAGGGAAGGTTCCTTGGGTTTAAGAACAGAAAAGTCCTAATCAGCCTGGAATCTGTTCATTAGAAACAGTCACAATGGTAACGAGGCTCAGGAGGTTCATATTCTGTTCATATTCCCAGGCGCCGACCGCAAAACAGTCTGGGACTCGGGATGAGCTGTCACCCCAGCCATGTCCTGATGGGTTCAGGCCCTGATGCCCTGTCCTCAGTGAGCCCCTTCCTGAGTGTTGGCTCCTAGGACCACGTCTTTGGTGTGTGTGTGTGTGTGTGTGTGTGTGTGAGAGAGAGAGAGAGAGAGACAGACAGACAGACAGACACACCGGGGTGGGGGTTGGGGCAGGAGACCACCTTTAGTGAGAAAGGAAGACTGTTTTATTCAATGAGACCTTCAGGGAATTGTGAGTAAGGAAAATAGCTCAGTTGCCCTGACCTCAGTCTCAGCTCCAGAAATGTCATTTCTTTGATGTCCAGTCTTCTCTGTCCAGAGTGTGACAAAAATGGCATGAGCAGCTTCTGGGGAAACTGAGTCTTCTGAGTTGATGTTAATGACCTGCCCAGTGCCCCTGTGTCTTCCTGGGGTTCAAGGATACCATTCCTCTGCCTATATCGCCTGCCTGTTGGCAGGGCATAATGCATGGCAAGCCCCCCCCGGGCATGGGAGCTGCCACCCTTCTTGCTTAGACGTATTCTTGGGCAGGCTGCCTGGAGGAGGTGTCCTTTGAAAGGGAGGAGGAATCAGCAGAGAGAGAGGTCTGGCAGGCTGGGCAATATGGAGGCAAAGCTGAACGCAATCTCCCTTTGCCTCAGTCAGTCTCTGGGAAAGGGAAGGGAGGGACTGAGGCCTGGTGGATGTCCTTTGGTCCCCAGCCTTGGGCTGCTTACCTGACAGACTGTGTGTGGGGGGGCCCTAAAATGTGGGTCATCTTGGTCTGGGGCTTGGATTCAAATCCTGCCTTGGGATTTTTTTTTTTCCAATTAATACTAATTTGTGGGGGCGGCTAGGTGGCGCAGTGGATTGAACACTGGCCTTGGAGTCAGGAGTACCTGAGTTCAAATCCAGCCTCGGACACTTAATAATTACCTAGCTGTGTGGCCTTGGGCAAGCCGCTTAACCCCATTGCCCTGCAAAAACTAAAAATAAGAACAAACAAATACTAATTTGTCCTTCCCTAGTCCCATTTTCCACATTAGGAAAACAAAGTCACGTGGGCATAGTCAGAGACCGATAACTCTAAGCTATTTCTGGTACATTTGAAGTCTGTCCACTAGTGGACAAGGGCTGAACAGCCACTTTCCCATTTGTTCTCCTGAGTTGTGGCGATTTGCTTCCTCCAGTCTAGACTCCTTGCCCTAGGTGTCAGTTCCCACAGCTTTCCCCAGGTCTCTCTGTGCCCTGAACTTCTCATTCTTCCTTCTGGCACGGCAATACTCCATTTCTTTCTGATCCCATATTGGCTTTGCCATTCCCTGGGGATGGGCACTGTCTACAAAGGGTCCTTTTCTTCCCAATCTGCTCTCTTTGGGGGGGACAGGCTGGGTCAAAGGGAGGCCTAGGAGAGGGGGCAGAGTTCCAGCTTGCTCTCCAGAAAGGTTGGGGCAGTTTCCAGTTCTCCCAGGGGACCGTTCTGCCTGGAAGTGCTTGTCCACCCAGAGTCATAGAGCTACCAAGATAGATTCAAGAGGAGACCTGAGGTCCCTTGACTCCTTCCACATGGTTCTTCCCAACCTTGATCTTCCTGGACCAGTCTGAGGCCTTGAAGAATATCAGTGGTGTTTGGGCTGTTACTGCTCATCTTGGCCAACCCTGTTATTTTACAGATGGGGAAACTGAGGTAACCAAGGTGATGTGACTTGCCTAGGATTACATAGCTAGGAAGTATCTGAGGCTGGATTTGAACTTGGGAAAATGAGACTTCCTGACTCCAGGCCTGGTGCTACATCCACTGTACCATCTAGTCCTCCCTTTTGATAGAAGCTGTCTGATCTGCCTCCCCCCACATTGGATAGCAGGGAAACTAAGGCTCCAAGAAGTGAAGTGACTTGCCTAGGGTCATCGTGGTGTCCTTGTGTATGACAGAGGTGGAATTTGTGTCCAGACCTGCCTCATCACTGAACAGAGGCTATTGGAATTGAGGGCTTCCAGGCCTTGAAGAAAGGCCTGGACATTTTTTCAAAACTTCAGTCTTGGCCATCCTTGGACTTCTCCCTCTGTGTGTGCTGGCCTGTGCAAATGCCCACCTTGCTTTCCCCTAGTCTGCTAGGGGGGGGGGGCAGCCCCAGCTCGCCTTGGTTCCTATCAAGGCAGAGCAGGAGGCAGCCAGCTGGGCTTTCTCTGGGGTCTCTGTTGGCTTTGCTTTGGAAGTCAACCTGAGAGTCTTTTCCTACCGCAGCATTTTCAGGACAT
Organism: Macrotis lagotis; assembly: GCF_037893015.1. Taxonomy (NCBI): domain Eukaryota; kingdom Metazoa; phylum Chordata; class Mammalia; order Peramelemorphia; family Peramelidae; genus Macrotis; species Macrotis lagotis. Next base: position 1,598,081 of record NC_133661.1, on the reverse strand, counting down.
GAAGACTCCCCTTTTCTCTGCAGGAATAAGGAAAGCTGAGGCAGAGATATTGGTGGCCAGTTACCCAAGGGTTGGAATTGCCAGGCTTCTGCACCCCTCCCTTAACTCCCATCCCCAAGGCTGCAGCTGCCAGAAAATGAGGTAACGGGAGTATTTGCAGAGTGACTCCAGCCAGGCGAGGAGGCCAGAAGGCAAGGCTGGCTTCTCTAAGCCCCCCCACTTACGGGCTCTCAGACTGCCCGGCGGATGCAAGGGTTGCCCTGGACTGGCAAGCACAGCACTTTAATGACTTCCCTGAAGCTTCCGACGCGGTGGTCAGCAGAGCTCAAGCTGAGCCCCTGGTGGGGCGTACTGAGTGCTTGGGTGGTTCTAGCACCTCTAATTGGCATTTGTGGAGCTGGGAGGAGGGATGACATGGAGGAGTACCCCAGTGATTTTCCTTATCCTGGGCCTGCCTTTGTTTCCTGAAGGCTTGGAGGGAGGCCCCCAACTTTTGGACCATAGAGAGGGGAGACTGAATGTTGGACCATTGTGAGCTACCTCTGAAATGGACTGGTAGGAGGGGGCTGACCATTCCATGCCATCTCTGCTAATTACGGCACTTGCCATCTCTGGTCCTGGTGGTATGAGAGCCTTCTCTTCTTACCCTGCCTCCATCTCCAGTCTCTCTTCTTTCCAGTCTGCTACCAAACAAAGACACCCCTCAGCTCCTGGACCTTCACAGGCTCCCTCTTACTGAGAGGATTCAGGTGCAGAACCCTGACCTGGGAAGTTAGCCTCCTCTTTTTGTTTTTGTTTATTTAAGGCATTGAGGTTAAGTGACTTGCCCAAGGCCACACAGCTAGATAATTATTAAGTGTCTGAGACTGGATTCGAACTCAGGAACTCCTGACTCCAGTGCCAGTGCTCTATCCACTGCACCACCTAGCTTCCTCATCCCTTTTTGTTTTTTTTTGGAGGCTTCTTTCTTCCTTCTCACCTTCATGAACTGGCCATTCCTCTTCTGCCTTTGCCTATGTGGTGCCCAGAACTAGAGCCTCCTCCTCCTTCCCTTTCATCCTCTAAATTTTCAACTCCCTTCCAAGCCAACCTTCCTCTTCCATGCCCTTTCACTCCTCTGGCCATATGTGATACCCTTCCTGCTTGCTTTTACCTAGACCCAGCTCAGCTTTGGACATGGGGATGCTTGGTGAATTGAGTCAGCATGGGAAGGGACCATGGAGAAAACACTTAGCACAAAGTGGGGAAGGACATGGGCTCACAGGAGAAGCTAGGCTTGCAGTTAGTACTCGAATCCAGCACTTCTGCCTGCCTATTATAGTCCCCTGAACTTCAGGCAGCTTGTTCTTTGGCACTGAACAGAGACAAAACTCCTCTGACCTTTCAAAATGGGTGTGGATAGCTTGGTGGAAAGGGGTGTCTGAGGGGCTATGGCCACTGGAACCACAGAGAGCCCAAGGACGAGCTCTGGGTGGTGGCCAGCTCCTTCATTTACCTCTTTTAAATTCATGTGGTGACCGGGTCAAAAAACTGCTTTCTTGGCAGAGCTGGGCTTCCCTGAATGCTCATCCTCCAACCTCCGTTCTGGTGATTTTGCCTTTAAGGAGATTCTTCCTGGGGTGAGAGGCTTCACGGGGATGGCACCTCTGTTAGCGAGGCAACTCCCAAAGGGCCTGAATCTGTAAGGGAGACTGACCTGTGTTACCACCAGAGTTCAAGATCCCAACGGTTGTTGAGACCAAAGCTGGCCAAATATGGCCAGCGTCCCATTCCTTCGACCTGGGAAGTGCTGGGCTATTTGTGCTGTTGGCTGGGTGCCTCTGGTGAGGGACCAGCTCGGGCACTATGGGCCTCTCCCAAAGCTGAACCCCTCAGTGAGGGTCAGGGCAGTGGCATCAGCCCCTTCCCCCCTGGATGTCCAATTTGATCCCAAGCCCTGTGGGTGCACTTGTGGGGGTTGTGGGTATAAGCCAGGACTCTGCTTGTTCACTGCCCCATGGCGTGCCAGTGTTGGCTCCAGTTGTGAGCCTGATCCCCTCTGGCTTTTCCTTTTCTGCCTGGCTTCCCCAGGAGGAGGAGCTGCTTGGCAAGTGGACCCATGGTTGGTACCAAACCCCAAGGGGCATGTGTGGCAGAAGGACTGGCTGCTGCTAAAGGTCAGGATGGGGTGTGTGTACCTGCATAAAGGTGTGTTTGCACACTTGTGAATGAGTGTGCTTGTGGGAGGAGGCAGCTGCCCGCATCAGCCTTGCAATGCACGATCAGCCCTTGCCAGGCTTTTCCTCACCAGGTCTCCACTGACAGCAGCAGCTGGTTTACTTCCATCCTTCCGTTGGGTGTGAGCCCTTTGCCGTTCATGGACTCCCCA